>NW_003852444.1:4759695-4765580 GCF_000181295.1 Otolemur garnettii | reverse complement strand
CATGAATTATTACTCTGTTCACCAGCTTGCTTTATTATGACCTGGAGGATGTAGGTTAAATACACTCATGTTTGGATGCTATTTTGAAAATGATATTTTATCTCATTGATGGTCAAAGATGCAAAATCTTATGAAGAATGCTTCATTCTTTTTTGAGTTCTGTTGCACAATGTGGTAATTATAGTTAATATTAGAGTAAAATTTCAAATGTTCTTACCACACAAATGTTAAGTATTTGAGGTGATGGATATATTGACTAGTTTGATTTAATTATTCCACATTGTATTCATAGATTATAACATCACTGTGTACTCCATAAGTTTATACAAGTATAAATTGTTGGTTTACAATAAAAATAAAATTGTTGAGTCTTTTTGTAAAAAAAAAAAAAAAAAAAAAAGCTGCTAAAGAACTTCCTGGAGAAAATAGTTCTTCCCTTCTTTTTCAGTCCTGGTGCCCTAGAAGCATACTTTGAGCTTTCATTCTTGTGTGCAGTTATTTATCAAGGACGTACTCCCAGGAGAAACTACTATAGAACAAGAGAAGCCAGAGGAAAAATGGGAGGAAACCAAGCAAAGTCTCAGCTGGACACACAGCAGAGCTCTGGAATGTACAGTGGACTCCTGTTATTTACAATAGTTGTGTTTATAAAGAGGCTCTGGACACCGAATTGGTGAAACTGATCCATTGCTCCTAAAGGAAATATAGAGCAAGTTTCCTTCAAGTCTCTGGTCACATTTTGTCAGCTGATCAATATACAATCTTATTATAGGTGTGTCTCTGTTTTCAGACACTTTATTTAATAGGTATCTTTGATTCATTAACATTGAACTCACAGATGATAGCACTGTAACCCATGCCTGAACAAAGCTTACCTAATACATGCATTTTCTCCATGAGCACATCATAGCTTTCTCATACTTAGCAACACTACACAGCACTTCAGCGTTACTCTTGGGGGGCACTGTGCATAGCAAAATCAACAGCACAACAATGGGAAAAAAGCAACACTAAATAGACCTCAAAAAGGATACTTGTTATAATGTGAGAGTTGAAACAAAAAGGTAAGAAGGGTATCTTATTCAACCTCAGCTGTGGTTGTATACTCCATTTTCCCCCTTACTCTGAGTATGTACAAAGTGATGGGGAAAACAGCAGGCATATTGATTTGGGGTTAGAAATAAGTTGTAGTCCTTAAGTGAATTAGCAAATATAAAATCCGTGCATAATGAGGATCGACCATAAATGCCTTGTGAGTTTGTCCCTCCTGTAGGCTATCATAGCCCTGCACCAGGCATCCATCTGGCATTGGTGAAGGCCTGCAGGGCAGTGCACAGAGGGGCAGGAGTAAAGTCCCAGGCTTCTGGCTCTCTGCACCTGCATCCGGACAAAGTGGCTCCACCTGCCCAAGGGCAGCCCTCCAAACAGAGTTTTAACACAAGCCTTAGAAACAAAGCTAACAGACAGGGGAAAAGGAATCCAAAGACTTGTAGGCAGAGCAGACAGTGTCCATGGTGGCATGATGCTCTGTGGTTCAAGTCCCAGGAACATGACTGATGGGTGGAAAAAATCCCCACAGAGAAAAGGGGAAGTCTGCACAGCTGGCCAAGCTCACAGGGACTGGACAATGTGTGACCCTGGGTCCAGGCTTCAGTGCTGGTAAAATGACTCTAGTACGTTGGTTGTTAACATGGTTACAATGCCACCTCTGATAGAAGGGACCCAGATCCTGTTCCCATGGACCTCCTCAGGGCCTACCTAATCCAGTGCCTTATATTCAGTGAATATTTGGGGAAGGAATAAAGATAACAAACATCACCCCTAATCCCAGAATCCAGGTAGATTCCACATTAATCCCTGGGGGCTATGGAGGGGCTAGAAGCCCTGCCCCCGAATGTCATAAAGTGATCATTTTAAGGGCTGTGGGCAGTCTGATAGCTCTGTAAGGAGCCAGTCTCTTATGCACTGGCTGTCATTATTGCAATCAGGGGAATCTGGCAGTAAAGAAAAATAGTTGCTTTTTTTTGGCCAGGGCCAGGCTTGAACCCTCCATCTCTGGTATATGGGGCCGGTGCCCTACTCCTTGAACCACAGGCACTGCCAGAAAAATAGTTTTTTTAAAACTTTAAAACACTCCTCTTTGCTACTAGCTCCCAAAACTGTACTGCCTGAGAGTTGTGTGTCTGAGGAAAATGTATATGTAGGTACTTGATCCAAGAGCATTATAGACTAAATTGTGTCCCAGGCTGCCAGCATTCGTATGTTGAATTCCTAACCCCCAGTAGCTCAGAATGTGGCTGTTTTTGAAGACAGGGTCTTTAGAGTAGTCATTAAGGCAGCGATTTTCAACCAACGTGCCGCCATTGTGCCATTAGAGGATCTTAGGTGTGCCATGAAAATATTTAAAGATCATAAATTATTTCTGAAAGAAGTTCAAAGCGCAGTAAATATATATATATATATTTTAATCAACATAATTTAAATGTGCTGTGAAAGTTTATAGGTTCAAGTGTGCTGTGAGATAAAAAAGGCTGAAGAACGCTGTATTAAGGCAAAAGAGGGAATGAGGATGGGTCCTAATCCAACAACAGATGTCCATGTAGGAAGAGGAAATTTGAACACAGACACAAACAGAAGGCAGATGATGTTAAGAGACAGGGAAAAGACAGCCATCCACAAGCTGAGGAGATAGGCCTGAAGTAATCCTTCCCTCATGGCCCTCAGAATGGACTTGGACTTGGACTTGGATTTGAGCTTGGACATCTGGCTTCCAGAACTGCAAGAACAAATTTTGCTATTGAAGTCCCCCCAGTCTGTGTAACTCTGTAAGGGTAGCCTGAACAAAGCAATGTAGGCAGTTACTCTGAAACTGAAGCAGAGAATAGGCACATCTTTACCACTCACTGGAAAGAAGTCTTTGGAGTGTCAAAGTCCACCTTCATGGCTTCTATATCGTTCTTGACACAACTCAGGCTTTAGGAGAGTTGCTGCTGGTTGTTGCAGACTATTGAAGGCTGCACCCGAGGTGAAATCAGTATCAGTCCTTTTTGGTAGAAAGGGCTGGTTTTCCTAGGAAGTGGGCATGGAGATTTTTAACAGCGGAGGGCTTTTGTGCTTGGTAGTTCCCATTTGCCCTTCTGGGTCTGCTTTCCACCCTGCTGTGCTCACAGCGGTCAAGAGTATTACCTAGCTGACCAGCTTCCAATGGGGCCCACTAACTGGAGGCACTGGCAGGCAGAGAGCCAGAGGAGCATGAGGATGAACACTTCTGAGCTTCCTCTTTCCTTAGGCAGCTGGTATGTCCCTGTGCAGGGGACTGTGCCATTTAGTTCTTCCTCTGCATTCCAGTAACTTCCTGCTCTGCCATCAGGAGTGGTAAGGGTCCCCCTCTTCGCTGCTAGCCCCAGCGTGTCTCACCTTCGAGCCCTACTTTTCCCAACACTGCTCACTACATTGTAAATAGTCTTTCTTGCATTCTTGCCAATTACATAGTGTGAGGGTGCCATCTACATTTTACAGGGGGCCCTCCCAGACAATAGACTGAGAGCAGAGAGAAGGTCCTGAGACAGAAGTAAGGCCAGGGAATGGGGTGTTCCTGAGAAAGATTTATTTTCCCTTGGACTGGAAGGAATAATTATACTGAATGGACAAGTTAAACGTTTTCTCACAATTCCTTCCAACTGCCCAGCCCCTGTGGTAGCGGGTGTGGTGATCAAAGGAAGCAACAGGAAATAGCTGCTTAGGGGCTGACTCATGGATGCGAGTATCTTTACCCCACACAAACCACAGCTCAGGGAGCTTCAGGGGAAGATGTAGTGACAAATGTTATAAGTACTTGTACCTTTGCTCCCATCCTCATGGTTATTCTGATGCAATTAAGAAGAGATTAATAGACTTGGGTAAAAAAGAGAATAGCAATAATCATTTCTACATTTACTTTGCACATGTAAATGCTTTACGTGGATTATCTTGTCTACTTTTTACAACAGCTCTATTCAGTAGAAATTACTATTATACCCATGTTAGAGCTGATAAAATTCTTAATTGAGAAAAATTAAATAACTTGCCAAGGTCACCCAAATCTTTTGGGCCCCAAAATCCAAGCTTTTAAACCTCTCAGAAATAAGAGAAAGTGGCTGGGCATGGTGGCTCACACCAGTAATCTTAGCATTCTGGGAGGCTGAGGTGGGTGACCACTTGACCTCAGGAATTTGAGACCAGCCCAAGCAAGAGTGAGACCCCCATCTCTACTAAAAATAGAAAAATTAGGTTTGGCACCTGTAGCTCAGTGGTTAGGGCACTAGCTACATATACCAGGGCTGGTGTGTTCAAACCTGGCCCAAGCCTGCTAAACAATGACACCTACAACAACAACAACAACAACAAGAAGCCAGGTTTTGTGGCAGGTTCTTGTAGTCCCAGCTACTTGAGAGGCTGAGGCAAGAGAATCACTTAGGCCCAAGAGTTTGAGTTTGCTATGAGCTGTGATGCCATGGCACTCTACGGAGGGCAACATAGTGAGACTCTGTCCTCCACAAAAAGAAAAATTAGCCAGGTGTGGTGGCACATCTGTAGTCCCAGCTACTGAGGAGGCTGAGGCAAGAGGATCACCTGAGCCCAAAAGCAATGACACCATGGCACTATACCCAAGGCCACAGAGACTTTCTCAAAAAAAAGTAAAGAAATTATAGAATAAAATTACAAGTTCACCTTTCCTCCTTTCTGCTGGCTAGAAGGTGAGTTATCTTGGACAGTGAGGTAGAAACCATATGCAAGGATGAGAGGCCCACAGAAGAGAATGTGATACATAATACATGCTTATTCATGTGTCTACTCAACGCTATTTTCAGTGAGATTCATACTAAACTCTGTGGAAGGTGCTGATGACAGAAGATACACAATCCTAACCTTAAAGCCAGGCTAGTAGGAAAGACAGATGAAACACGGAAAAGTAAACAATGGGGTGGGAAGTATAGGAACAGAAGCACAAAGCAGAGAGAGGGAGAAGACAGCACTGCACAGCAGAGCTCCCTGGGACTTTCTGCGTCCCACACAGCAGCCTGACCTAGCCTATACAGCTAATGCTGCCAGTGCAGCATGCCAGGAGTAGAAGGGCAGTCTCTCACCAGCTGATGACAGGGCTGACAGTGTGGATAAGCATGTCCTGGGGCAGCTAACACACACCCATAGAATAACACACTTGTCTGTTTTAATTACACAAAACCTCAAGTGTCCAAGTCCTCAAACATCAATGCCCTCCTCCTATCTGATGTCCATCCCTACCCTGAGATAACCAGCCACTGTTAACAACCTGCTGTGCATTATTCCAGAAACTTAAATATTTCTCAAGCCCTTGTCCCAGGATTTCTGCACATGCCGGCTTCCTTCTCCCATAGGATTCTGTCTCCTTTTCTGTTGTGTATGTCCTGCCCTTAGCCTAATTTTGTTCACGCTGGCAGTAACATGGAGAAATTATCAGTTGTCAAACTTAGATGGCATTCTGCACAGCATCACTGAGAATCAGAGGAGACTGTTCTGACAGCTAATAGTGTCTCCTTGTACCAGGTGCTGTCCTAAGTGCTCCATGTTTTCACTTATTTGATCCCTCAACAACCTAGTGAGGTAGGTAAGTATGTCACGAAAGAGAAAACTGAGGCACAGCATGGTTACATAACTTGCCCAAGACCAGTTAGTAAATGGCAGAGCCAGGATTTAACCTATTTAACTCTATGCTCTTAGCCTTTTTACACTATGGAATCTAACAGGCTAGAATGAAGACTCTTGGCTCGGCGCTTGTGGCTCAAGCGGCTAAGGCGCCAGCCACATACACCTAAGGTGGCGGGTTCGAATCCAGCCCGGGCCCGCCAAACAACAATGATGGCTGC
>NW_003852444.1:4676617-4758923 GCF_000181295.1 Otolemur garnettii | reverse complement strand
AAAAAAAAAAAAAGATTAGCGGATGGAGGGGATGCAATTGGAGGTCTAGCACTCTGGGAGGCAGAGGCAGGAGGTGGATTATTTGAGCTTATGAGTTTGAGACCAGCCTGAGCAAGAGCAGTCGGGTGTTGTGGCCAGCACTGTAGTCCCAGCTACTCAGGAGACTGAGGCAAGAGGATTGCATGAGTCCTAGAGTTTGAGGTTGCTGTAAGCTATGACACTATGGCAGCGAACCCCAAGGCAACTAAGACTCTGTTTCAGGGAAAAAAAAAAGAAAGAAAAGAAAAAGAAATTGGAGGTCTTGGTTAGTGGGTCAGTGGAGTTAAGCAGTGTATCCCATGTGACAGGTGAGAGGACAGTGGTGTGACATACAACATGCAAGACTCCTCCAGGACACCCAGAAACAGCAGGAGGATAGCTTCTGGAATAAGAGCATAGGTGAGGGTCGAATACTTTCTTTTGTCCCAGGTTATATTCGGCTTAACAAAAATGTAGGGAATTTATACAAATAAATTACTTTCTACTTGTAGAGCCTTAATTTTCCTTTTTTCCTTTCCCAACTCAGACATAGAAGGACCATGAATTTATCCCAGGCATGATGGCTTGTGCTGTAATCTCACTACTTAGAAGGCTGACTGAGGCAGGAAGACCTCCTGAGGCCAGGAGCTTGAGACCAGCCTGGGCAACATAGCAAAACCCTGTTAAAATGAATGTGAATTTACAAAATTTCAGAACAAGCACTTTAAAAGGTATAAAGATGTTCTGGGGACAGAAGCTGGGAGTAACCTGAACAAGGAAAAGAATGGGCAGCCCCAAAAGTGGATGAGGATGTGGATAATGAGTATTTTACAAGGCTCTGAAGGTAGCACCTCAGTATCAAGAGATGATGAGCAGAACAGAATTTTTCTCCTTCTTTATCTTGGCCAATCCACTAACAGAGCAGAGGGGCAAAAGATGGTAGCAGGATACAGCTCCATGTGGGAGGGCAGGAGAGGGGGAGCACACCGGCCATGGCTAGGCAGTGAGGGAGGTCACGGTTCTGACCTAAGGGGCCACAGCCATGTGTGGTGTGTTGGGGTGGACGAGGTGAGGAGACTTTGGGAATCCACAGTTGGTTCATGCATTGTAACAGCACTTCTCAAATGTCACTTGTTTACAGCTCATGTTCTTCACTACGAGGTGAGCACAATTCTAGAAGATGACCAGTGTTTTTTCAGTGTGCCCAGCTTCTGAGAAAATAAGACTCAAAAGTTAGCTAAGTGGCTTGGTGCCCATAGCACAGTGGTTATGGCGCCACAACACCAAGGCTGGTGGGTTTGAACCCAGCCCTGGCCACTCAACAACAATGACAACTGCAACAAAAATAGCTGGGTGTTGTGGCAGGCACTTGTAGCCCCAGCTACGTGGGAGGCTGAAGCAAGAGAATCACTTAAGCTCAAGAGTTTGAGGTTGCTGTGCACTCTCTCGAAGGGGACATAGTGAGACTCTGTCTAAAAATAAAGTTAGCTAAGTGACAGAACATTTCTACAAGAAATTATATTTTCAATCCCAAATGGGTGGTGCCTACAAAGAAATTTTTAGAACACAAACCATAAGGATGTATGCCTTCTTAATAAAAGTATACTATTAAAAATAGAGAAAAACAATTCAGAAGAAATAGTCTTTAGAGGTATTCCACAGACTCTTGATTAAAATCTCAATTTTAATTAGTGCAAACCTAGAAATGTTATTTACCCTTGGTTTTGTCTGTAGGATAGGAAATATAGGACCTGTCTCATTGGGTTACTGTGAGGAAGAAATAGAATATTCCTTGTATACAGTAAATACTTAAGTAGAATAAAGATAATGAGGGCTTCGTTTTCAAACCCTGCATGTAGCAGAATACTTGATTCCTCCTATTCTAAAATAATTGGTGTTTATTATCAATGTCCCACAATGGTATATTTTCATACTGACTCACTACTTGTTGCAAACACAGAAACTCAGGCTAAAGGTCTAAGGAGAGTAGCTCCTGATCATTTCACTTTTGGGAGGGTAAACATCTCACAGATTTACAAATAGCATGGATTTTTACAAAAGATTTGTTCAGGTTTAGATTTCTGTCAACTGTATGAAAGCAGGCCAGTTGAAAGACAGAGGAGGGGTAAATATTTCTGGGGGATACCAATGTAGCAGCTGTCGCAGTGTGCGTAAGCATGTTCTCTGGCATCCTTATCCTTTCCCAGGATAATAAGGGAAGAAGGAGCATGGTCTTTGGTCCTTCAGGTCACCTAGTTTCTATGACTCAGCACTCAAGATACTTCTTAAGCATGGACACCCTGCCCCTCCTAGGCATCTCCTTTGCCTTGGAGATGTTGCAGAGGGCTCCTTCCTCCTTGGCTTCTCTCTCACCCCTCTGGGGGAAGATGTTGTTCTCACCCATATCAGCCGTGACCCATCTCTCAGACCCTGGTCTAAAATTGAGCTGATCCTCCCAGAGCATGCACTGATGCTCCTACCTACACCAGCCAGGTCACCTGGCCATACCTACTCACTTCCCTGTCCATCTTACATGAGCCTCGAGGCCTGGGACTTGGTTCTGCTCATTCCTGGGGCACTAGCACCAGAACAGTACCTGGTATACTGCAGGCAGGGCGCCCAGGGCAGGGCAGCGAGGGCTCCAGAATGTGTATCAGTAAGTACCCGCACTCATCTCTGCAGCTCAGCCTCCTCCCACCTGTTACCTGACTCCATTCTCCCCTCTCTTTCAGCAATAGCTTCTCTCCAGGAATATAGCTAAACAGAATAAGAAGACATACTGCTTTTCACATTTAAGTCTTCAGAAGAAGTAAGAAACATAAGCACAGCACATTTTTTCACATTCTCAAATAATTTACCAGAGTTCAATAAGCATAAAAAAGGAACAAAGTTAAGATTGGATATAGAATTCAGATTCTTTTTCTTTCAAAGACACATTTTATATAACTTCCAACATTTATACTTTTAAACAAAATGAGCAAAAAATACACTGAGTGCAAAATAAATCAAAACAGAAGTAATACAATTTTAATTTCAATATTTTAAAATACAGAAATTGGAAAGTAAGAATATCAAATACAACTTTAAACAAGTCACTTGTCCTCCCCTATAATAATCAAGGTAAGCTACTTAAAGACTTACAAATTTAAAACAAAACAAACAAAATAAATACTGTACACTTTCCCTGCCTGCAGGCAAAAGATGGGAAATACTGTTATGAATCGAAAAAAATTGCTCTTCAAGCTTCAGCATCCCACTTCCCAGCCACACCCCATTCCACTGTCACACGGTGGGCTTCCACACTGAAAGAACACACGTGTGCATACACACTGCCTATACAAACAGATGACACTACCCCGCAGACACCCCAAACAAGAAGGAGAAACAGTCACCTTGGACTGTGGGTGTAAAAGTCAGTAAGGAAAGTCAGTCAGGCTAGCAAAACATTACTACAAAACTAGTAAATACATAGCCAACAACTGTCCTCTTTTCAAATTTCACAGATTAAAAACCTCTAAAACCAATACTATCCCTTCCCATCACCCTCCCTAAAAAAAAAAAAAAAAAAAACTTGCTGAAGCACTGGCAAAGTTAGACATTTCACAGTAAATGTGAAAGTTCATATTATATTATCTCTTAAAATGAACCTTTTCACCCTCTTTCCACAGCATGAAACTGTTATGGCTTAATTTATATTAAAAGTAGAAAAGTCTTTTCTGAAGGAAACACAGTCTGCATATGCATTTCCTGATCAGTGCTATTTCATACCTAACAACTGCATGACTTGCTTTTGCAGTCAGAAGCTGTTTGGGGAGAAGTTGAGGTTATAGCTTTTGATTCAGTCTAACCATAAACTGTAAGGCCCTTAGTTTGGTTTAGATTTCTTTTGCAAGATAAAATAACCTTAGGGTTCACTTAGCAAGTTACACCTCAGGTCCCTGACTATAATGTGGAAATTGTATGCATGCTTTGTAAAAATAAAAGGTTACTTATGAATCTGAGGGAAGAAATGATTCTAGGCAAGGAGACAACTCCCATTATATATTACATTTAATGCTGGTAACTTTTACCAACCAAAACTCACCAAAGAAATATAAGATTATGTCTGGGTTATTTTATTCCTGCAAAATATTATATATTCCAGCACTTAAGATCATTGTTTTGGTGAAAAATCTTGGGGAAAAATAGCTGATGTTTTTGAAAAGGAAATGGCCAAAATAAAACTAGAGACAAGTTTTATCTTGAGAATTAAGTTCTGTTGATGACTGCTTTCTGAAATGAAGAAAAGTGAATTTGGAACGTCACAGGTCTTGCATAGGTAAGCTACTTGGAGGTCAAGGGCTACGCAGTAGCCAGGGTTTATCAGTGAAACAGTGCAGAGTAAACGTGTTAGAAAAATCACTGAATAGTTTCAAAAAGGTTTTAACAAAAATGTGTAATGTTGTACTTGTTAAGACAAAGCCTTAGGACACTAGAAAGGGCACCAAGGGTGAGAGGGAGAATCAAAGGGTATTTCAAATAAGTATTTTCTCCTTTCAATAAAGAGGAAAAAAATACTATAGAAGAATAAAATCACAGTCAATCACAATAAGCTAATTGCTTTGGAAACAGGCATTTGCTTCCTAATGACCTTAATTTTTAAAAATTTATGTAGGGATGTCAAATATTTGACTTATGGCAGGATGTTCACTGAAAAATTGAAATAAGGGAAGGCTGTAGTTTCTAGTAAGGCTATAGTATTAAGACTACATTACGTTCAACAGCAAAATAGTGAGCAAATTAATTCTTCCCCTTTCTGTCCACCAGTAAGCACTTCAGCACCAACCACTAGAGGACAACAGCCCCAGGGGACAGGGCCTGTTTTAGGAAGCAAGATATCAGAGGTCCCAGACTGTGTGTCCCAGGCAAATACTGCCCTCTCTGGGTTTCATCTGTCTCCCTTATTTTTGAGTAACATTCTTTTTCTAGGATAAAGATCTGAAGCTCAACCCTCTCAAGATTGCTTTACATGCAGTCTAGGGACATTAGAAAAAGACTGGTGAGCTTCCAGCTTTTCTTTATGGAGAGAATAATTATCTTAATATTTAACAAGAAAAATGAACTTTTGATAGTTACTTGTAGTGGTAGCACACTGGGTCATACAATTATTCCAGTCTATAGTGTGATCACTACAGGCAGCATCTTTTGAAAATGGCTAAAGGAAACTTTTCTGCTGAAGCTGTGCCATGGAGCCTCCCTTCCTACACTACTACAGTGCTCTTTCTCTACAGGCAAGCTGCTGCTCCCGTCTCACAGCTGTCTTTGTTAATTCCCATCTTTCTAACCACCTTATTGTTTTCCCTAGTTCACTGGGTAGCTGCTAGCTAAATCATCTTAATTCCATACTTATTTTCCCTTTGTCTGGAAAAGTATGCTCAATCTGTGAGGAATTTCCTAATTCCTCTTTGAGAGAAATTTAAAGTTATCTTTAAATTACTTGAAGTCACCTTAACATACTTGAGGATAAACAGTCTCACTTTGTTATCTATAAATCATCTTGTTTCTTTTTCCTTCATTTTAAGCATGGAATCTGATCTTAAATTCAGCACCCTCTTAGAGATTCTTGAGATTTTTAAAGTAGTAGGCCCTGGGCATATATCTGATGTGAAATAAATTTTGTGAATAATAGCAGTTTTCACTTTTAAATGAATATAAAGGTATAGTCGTTATCAGCTGTAACTTAATAAGTGTGACATGTTAATAGGCTATGAAATGCTTTCCTATGTTTTTTTTCTTAACTGGTTATCAGAATAAGCATTCTAATCTAAACATACAAATGAGAAAACTAAGACTCAGAATAAGTGACTTATTCAAGGTCACACAACTGACACATAAATGCAAGAACATGGACAAAGAGCCAGGTCTTCTTCCTTCCATACGCCCCAGTATTGCCATATTAAATCACTAACTTTTGAAATTTTTTTAAGTTTTGAAAAAGAACTCAGGCCTTTGTTTTACTTTCACTTCTACAGTGGCATATCTTGGTTGAAAGTAATAAAGTTACGCTATTTTTATTTTTATAAATGGACTCTTGTTAAAGTTTGTTTAGAAGTGAAAATAATACTGCTAATTTTCTGGAGAAGATAATTTCAAGGGCAGAGACTACAACTGCAACTTTATATTCCCCCACAGTACTAACTAGTGCTGGGCAAACAGTAGTTGTCTGATAAGTACCTGTTGATCTCATATGAATAAATACAGTAGAGTACATTGAAAAGGCAATAATTAAGATTATTTTAAAAAGAACAGTATTTAAGCTAAGTATTTAATTAGTGATAAGGATGAGCTTATTCCTCTTGGAGTTTATGATTTCAGTAAGAATTTTCAGTTTTGTATGCTTTAAAAATGAACTAATATTTCTGAAGTTTAATGTATTTCTAGGATACTGAACTACTCTAAGCTGCCAGCTTATATTGTTTACATCATCCATCAATATCGAAGAGCATAATATTATGTGGTGTTGTGAATTACAGTACAGTGGATCCAGGTTAAGTGTTACTTATTTGGTAACAGTATAGGAAAATTATCATCTACTATTACTATTAAACTTGCATACATGAAATCATTATTCTCTATTTTACATATTTGTATTTGCTTACAACTGGCTAAATGCTATCATTGCTGTCTTCTTAAGCTGTGGTGTCTGTATGGTAGTACTGTTTATCAACTGTTTATCAATGGGACAAAACGAAAGACAAAAGGTTGTCTATCACTGTCAGCCCAGATACTGGCAGCAGTTACCTCAAAGTACAGCCACTTCCAGGAGATAAAGGGACCCACCACAGCCAAACTTTACAAAAGGTTTGACTAGGAAAGTTGCTTGATTAGTGGCTGAATTTCCACCAATTCAGAAAAAGACATGTATTCTGTTACAGTGGTTATATTACCATGCTGGAAGTTTTCTAACTTAATCAGTTAATGGGCTAAAATTGCCAAAATGAATCCACAGTACCTTTACTTAAAAATTCCACATTACTGGCTACTCAAAATTAGTATTTATTAGCCATAGGGTCAATGAATACTGGCCACAATTTTAATTCATAAAAGTAAATTGTTTTGTTTTAATTTATATGGCTAAAGGAATAAAGGATAATTAAAAAGATTTAGAATTATGAAAAATGTAAAGAAAAAACCCACCCCACATTATAATGTTATCGGAAAAAGAACTCATAGCTCTTATTTCTTAAACCAAAATAAAAACATGTGTACTGTAACAATAGAAAAGGGTCTACAGAAAACCAGGACATCGCATTAATATACTGTGTTGGAAGGTAGAGCAATCAAACTCAGAATTATGATATCCTGAGGAAAAACTGCCAATGACTGACTCTACCCATCTCTTCGCTAGTTTTTGGCATGGTGTACACAGGGTTTAATTTAGGCCTTTTATAGACACTGAGGATTTCCATAACAATTCTTCCTGGTACTAGATGAGATTCAGACTTTGGTCCACTCTGGACCAAAAAGACTAATTCATAAGCTATTTCACATTTATCCCATAAAATTTTGGAGTAGAGACAGAGTAAGAAATATTTCTCATTGAAAATATATATTTGAATGCAATCATAAAAGATGATGGTATAGTTTTTTTCCTTTTTTTTTTTTTTTTTAGCAATTCAAGTGATACTTAATACAGGAGAGAAAGTCCTGTTACCTTGCTGAGTAAAAAAAATTCATAATATGGCCATATTTCTTCTCCATAAAAATAAAATTTATCCTATTTGCCTATATTTTCTCCATAGGAACCTGTAAAATGCTCTGTTGTCAAAACTGGGAACATTTCCAGCCCACTCTCAGAAATTACTTATTTTTATGTTTTGGGAGAAAAAAAAAGAACTATTACAAGCAACTGAGAACTGGCATTCAGTAAAAATTGTCCATGAAGGAGATAAATGACTAACGTCCAACCAGATACTTAACCTCAATATGAACTAATCAAGTTAGGATAGATGGAAGAAACTGCAAAAAGCACCCATTTTACTCCAAATCTGTATCTTAAATAATTTTTAGAAGCTTAAAAAATAAAAATGTAAACACACACACGCACACACAGAGGATCTCCAACATGCTTGCTTCTATACAAGTTAATATAGTATAATTCTATTATATTACGGCTTATGCAGATTTGAATATCCTAAGTTATTAAATCATATTTTCCAACAAATTAGGTAGAAGAATAAAAGCACTGTAAGATATAACCTTTGCAGCAGGTGTTGGTCCTGTTCACCAACACTAGCTGCTACAGTTACACATGTATTTGGAAAAACTACAAACATGACAATTTAACCAAACTTATAATACTTTTCCCACAAGTGGGAAAAAAAATATTAAAGCTGTTTTCTTTGGGAACCAGATATGATCAGCAGAAATGAAAATGCAAGAAGCCTATTTTTTTACATTTAGAAGAAAATCACAATGTCAAATGAAAAGAGAAATGAGGGATCTTTTCTGGAGTTCTTACACATTGGTTATAAAAGTGTTTCCCTGCAAAGAGAAGAGTCTTGTTGGGTCATCACAAAATAACGGGGAGTGCAGAGGGAAGGTGGGATATAAGGTAATCAACCTGGATAACAGTATGCACCTTGGATGTTAGCAAAAGCGAAGCTAATAGCTTATAAAAAACACATGAAATATATAAAATAAAATGATTTTCATATACATCTTAATTTAAAATAATTAATGCATCAAATCCCTGTTTAAGACTTTAACCTGAATATCAAATTTAAGAGTCCAGACTAATTACTGTTACCGTGGCTCTTCCCCACATATAACACACACACTATCAAAAATAATTTAAAAACCTTCACATTCTTAAATCTAAATTAGTGAGATATTTCTCCAGAAATCTTCCAAATAAATAAATTTTAAAAAGAAAGAATTTATAAGCTGTTAACTTTAAAAAAAATCTGTTAAATAAATTATTGATAATTCTTTATCCTACCACTGAAAATAAATCAAGACACTACCAACCATAAAATGAAATTCAAGCCCTGACAAGAGACCCTTTCCAGTTCAAGGTCTCTTTTTAAGGTTCTACCCTCCTTCTTCCTCTCCCCCACCAGGTCCAAAATGGTTATTGCTGAGTGGGTGTGGCACAGTGAAAATGCAGCATCAGGTTCATTCTGTTCTTCAGGCAGTGTTCTTACTGTACACACAAACTGCTCCAGGCATGGGGACTGTGGAAGCACCAGGCTCCTGCACCCCCAAGACTGGTCTCCAAAGGGAAAAGTGGCTGCAACAGCAGCTCTGTCACACAAAGAAACGTGCATGGCCATTTCTGTTCAACTTAAGAATCTTCCCAAGACGTTGTTTGGCTGTTGCCATTCCTTTTTTTGGGCGTTTACCTATAAAACACCAACAACAGTGTAAATAATAATGAAAAGCACATTTGGCAGACAGCACCTGGAAGATTTACTAGGAGAAGTTTATGGAAAGTAACCACCGTAAGTGTTCTCAATGGACAAAGTCATACTTCTAGACTTCCACTGTTTAAAACTCATCCACCTCCTCACATTAGGGATAAAGGTCAAACTCCTTCATTTGATTACAAGGTCCTCCCACAGTCTGAGCTCTGCCTAGCTCTCCAGCCTGAACTCTTACATATCCTGCCTCAAACTTTGCTTTGGCAATAAAACTGAGTGCAATTTCACAAATACCTCCCATCCCACTTCTACCATTTCTGCCCAGGCTCAAATGCTCTCCCCTGCCTTCAGAGCTGTCCATTCTGTCACTCTCCCCAGCTCAGCCTGGCTAACCCCTTAGCATCCTTTTATAGGGTCTGCTTTCTGACCTCAGAGCTGACTTAGGCATCCTTTTTTGTACCCATTGTAACCCGTGGGTTGCTGTCCGTAATGCAGTAGATGGAGAACAACTTCACTGCAGAGACTACATCTACACTGGTAGCGACTACGTTTACACCATTACACACAGAAATAAACTTAATCTACAAATATGTAAAAGTTACCTTTTGTTGCCTGGTTGCTGATAGGTGGTGGATTTGATGCAGGTCTCTTGGTAGGGTGAAGGGGCACTGAAAAAGAAGTTTCACCAACTGGCCTTTCTGGGCTCAGACTGCCATTACTTATCTGGCATGCCCCTGAAATCAAGGTTGAATTCTGTATATACTTTCCATTCTGAAGGCCTGAGCCACTGCTGTCCACATAATTCCGACTTTGTACCTTTTGACTGGTTTCTGATGAACCTTCTTTTTTGATGCATTTCTGGCTTCTACTTAGATCCTGGAAGAAGGAAGGAAATGAGGCTGAATTTTGAGGGGCTTAAGAAAAGTAAGGTATTTAAATTCTCTATGCATTAGCAAAGTCAAGAGAAATAAGAAATAAACTATTGAATTTTGGTTTTCTTAACTTCCATCAGCCAGCAACAACCACCCTTTCATAATGGTCATCTCAGTTCATATACCTAACAGCTCTGAAGGATTCAAATCTTGAAGTTGCTTCATAACTTAAGTCAAGAAGAAAAAGGAGAGAGAGAAAACAATTTAAACAAGTTGAAATGCCCTGCCTGCCATTACAGTGAGCATGTGCCACGAGGGCCTGAGAGGGGAGGTGTAGACTTAGGCTTCCATAGCATGCCACAGCTCCCTTTTACCTCTCACAGTATAAGGTACTTTTCTTTTTTAGAACTTTTTTTTTAAGACAGAGTCTCACTATGTCACTCAGTAGAGTACCGTAGCATCACAGCTCACAGCAACCTCAAACTCCTGGGCTCAAGCGATTCTCCTGCCGCAGCCTCCCACATAGCTGGGACTACAGGCGCCTGCCACAACGCCCAGTTATTTTTTGGTTGCAGTTGTCATTGTTGTTTATCAGGCCCAGGCTGGGTTTGAACCCGCCAGCCTTGGTGCATGTGGCCGGCGCCGTAACCACTGTGCTACAGGCGCCAAGCCTAGAACCTAACTAACTTCTTTAAAGTAAATCCTTACATCCAAAGCCCCTAGCTTAATGTTTTCCCTTAACTACACACAACTCCTCTTTCAGTCTCTTAAGACTATTGAGTAAACTTTCAGAAAAAAAGAAAATGCTACAAATTAACAGAGGGTCATGACCATCAGTACTAAAAACAGAAAGAACAGACTAGAGATGTTAAAAGAGTACACTGCAATGTGATGCTTCATGAAACCAGTTTTAATTATGCACAAGTGTATAAAGAGAGATATAAAATATATCTCTGACTCTGTCATGACCAAGTAAGTTTCCAAATCTGTATTAAAGATAATAGCTTACTTTTAATATTGAATCCTATAATGCTAATAAATAATAAACTTTATGGCCAGCTACAGTGAGGCATTATAAAATCATATACTGAAAAAGTGAATTAGATCAGTTGAAGGATTGACTTTTTTTTTTTTGGAGACAGAGCCTCAAGCTGTCGCCCTGGGCAGAGTGCAGTGGCATCACAGCTCACAGCAACCTCCACCTCCTAGACTCAAGCGATTCTCCTGCCTCCGCCTCCCAAGTAGCTGGGACTACAAGTGCCCGCCACAATGCCCGGCTATTTTTTTTTGGTTGCAGCCATCATCATTGTTCGGCAGGTCAGACTGGATTCAAACCTGCCAGCTCAGGTGTATGTGGCTGGTGCCTGAGCTGCTTGAGCCGCAGGTACTGAGCCTAAACGATTGACTTTTAACTCTGGAGAATATCCTTCTATTCAATAAAGAACTTATACTCGCAAAACCTTGCTTTAAAAAAAAAAAACTTGGCTGTTTTACTTCTTGTAAAAGTAATAGCTAAATATGTAGAAAATATAGATAAGTCAAATAAAGGAAATAAAAAACACCCATAATTCCACTACTTAAGAGATTAATGATCTTACATACACATTTAGGTTGGTGTCTAATTATCTTTTCTGCTTGTATATTATACATGTACATTTCCTTCTCCAGGGGTTTCCGTCTATACCTCCATCTCAACCCAGGACTCTAGAAGATGGCAAAATCTAAAGGCTCTTTTCACTTCTGTTGAGGTTATGCCAGTGCTATGAGAAAGCTTTATTCACAAGAGATTTCTCCACCAGGCACAATGGCTGATGCCTATAATACTAGCACTTTGGGAGGCCGAGGCGGATGGATTACCTGAACTTAGGAGTTCGAGACCAGCCTGAGCAAGAGTAAGATCCTGTCTCTAAAAATATCTGGGCATTATGGCGAGTGCCTATAGTCCCAGCTATTTGGGAGAATGAGGCAAGAGAATGATTTGAGCCTAAGAGTTTGAGGTTGCTGTGAGCTATGATGCCACAGCACTCTACCAAGGGTGAAAAAGTGAGACTCTGTCTAAATAAATAATAAAGAGTTTTGATTCTCTTTGGCTGCTATTTTCCAAGGTTTGCAGCAAAAGGTTATAACACTTTCCTTATTTTCTTATTTGGTGCTGCTGGTCAAGTGTTTTTTTTTTTGTTTGTTTGTTTGTTTTTAAGAATCAGAGTCTCCCTTTATTGCCCTCGGTAGAGTGCTGTTGTGTCATAGCTCACAGCAACTTCCAACTCCTGGGCTTAGGTGATTTTCTTGCCTCAGCCTCCTGGGTAGCTGGGACTACAGGCGTCCACCACAACGCCCAGCTATTGTTTTGTTGCAGTTTGGCTGGGGCCAGGTTTGAACCCACCACCCTTGGTATATGGGGCCAGCGCTCTACTCACTGAGCCACAGGCACTGCCCTTAGGTTTTGGTTTTTTAAAAATAATATTTTCAGTTCATTTTCTTTGGTGTAAGCATTAATATGCTGGGATCCTAAAACATCTAGTTTCTCATCTCTTAAAGAAGAGGTTCTGCTGGAGTTAATGGATAATCTTGAGGCTGGGATTGGGGTACTGGTGGCAGCACAAACCATGAAAAAATGTAAGCAAAAGTCAGTACTTATGATGAACATTTTCCTCAAAAGAGAATCTATAACTTTCATCAAATTCTCAAGAAATAATGTCAGTCTGGGTGCAGTAGCTCACATCTGTAATCCCAGCACTTTGGGAAGCTGAGGTAGGAGGACTGCTTGGAGCCAGGAGTTTGAAACCAGCTGGGACAACACAGCAAGACCCAGTCTCTATAAAACATTAAAAAAACTAGCTGGGCACGATGATGCATGCCTGTAGTCTCAGCTACTCAGGAAGCTAAATTGGGAGGATCTTTGAACCCAAGAGTTCAAGACTGCAGTGAGCTATGATCACATTACTACACTCTAGCCTAGAAAAGAGAGTAAGACACTGACTTTTTTTTTTTTTTTTTTTTTGAGACAGAGCCTCAAGCTGTCCCCCTGGACAGAGTGCCGTGGCATTACAGCTCACAGCAACCTCCAAATCCTGGGCTCAAGCGAGTCTCCTGCCTCCACCTCCCAAGTAGCTGGGACCACAGGCGCCCGCCACAACGCCCGGCTATTTTTTGGTTGCAGCCGTCATTGTTGTTTGGCGGGTCCGGGCTGGGGATTCGAACCCGCCACCTTAGGTGTACGTGGCTGGCGCCTTAGCCGGTTGAGCTATAAGCGCCGAGCCAAGACACTGACTTTTAAAGAAAACAAAAGAAAGGAAAGCTATAACATCAGAGTTATAAAAAAGATCTTCTGGTAGTCTTCTTTTCCTTTCATGTTTCAGGGTAACCAGATATACCTATAGGTGTTGGAAGTCAGTGATTTTTAAACTACTGCATTGAATAAATTATTATTTTCCAGATCACATTCTATCCATGAGCCTTACCTTAGTCATCATGTTAGAATCCCAACATGGACAGTTGTTCAAACGTGAATTTAATCATAATTTTTTTGCTTTAATCATAATTTTTTTGCTTCCTAGTTCCAGTAGTTAACTATACAAAAATTTTAACAGCTTAAGTAAGAATTTTAAATGTCCTTTTATGTTTCCAACTTAGAATATACCTGAGGATTAAGTCTGGAAGTATCAAACTGTTTAATCCAGGAAGAAGTCCTCAAATCTCGGTCTTCAGTCTTGACATGGTACCCTAAAGAGAAATTTTAATTAAATTATCTTTGCACAAACTTGATCTGAAAGAACAAAATTAGCCTAATGCTTAAAACTGAAAGCAAATTTATGTTGACATTTTATTTAAAAATAAATACATTAACTCTTTTGATATTTGTTCATATACTTTCCCCGTCACTATTTTCCTTTTCCTTTCAATAACAAAAAACAATCACTAGCTCACAGCTTATCATGTTAATTCTTTCAATTCTCTCAAGGACTATATTTATTTATTTATTTATTTATTTAAAAGGCAGTCAAGTAAAGCAGTGGGTGCAGAGAAGGAACAATGAAATATCTAACTGAGAAAAAAAGAAAAGAAATCTATAACTGGTTGTAATCAATTAGCTGTAAACCCACTGTATTTGACTAGCCTCAAAGATTTTCTTTGTATGACAGGTTTTGGGCCAAATACTGGAAGATCTAAAATCAAATTTTATGGCCATCTGTTGTAGATATAAAACCAAAACCAAAATTCTTTCTCTAAAAATGTTATTTCCTATGTAGAATATTTTCCCAAATAGAATAAAGGCAATTGGTTACAGTGGAAAGATAGACAAATTCAGATTTGAATTTGAGATCTTCCATTACTAATGCAATTGAAGGCAAGTTACTGGGCTCAGCGCCTGTGGCTCAAGCGGCTAAGGCGCCAGCCACATACACCTAAGGTGGCGGGTTCGAATCCCCAGCCCAGGCCCGCCAAACAACAATGATAGCTGCAACCAAAAAATGGCCAGGCGTTGTGGTGGGTGCCTGTGGTCCCAGCTACTTGGGAGGCAGAGGCAGGAGACTCGCTTGAGCCCAGGAGTTGGAGGTCGCTATGAGCTGTGATGCCATGGCACTCTACCCAGGGGGATAGCTTGAGGCTCCGTCTCAAAAAAAAAAAAGAAGGCAAGTTACTTATCTTCCCCAAACTTCAGTTTGCTCTTATACAATAAGCACAGACTTTGAGATGGAATGGTCTTGGGTTCAAATTCTAGCATCATTGAATAATAGCTAAGTAAACTGTGGGCAAATTAATTTCACTAAGTCTTACTTCCTTTAACTATAAAATGGGAGTGATTTTTACCAATACTATATGTGTTGTTTCAAGAATTAAGTAACATGAATGCCAAGCTCCTGGTCCATAGTTGACAATTATGTAGAGTCAACACAATTATTACGTAGGCATTCAATTTTAATGTAGTCCATCTTCTCCCCAAACTTCCTCAAGATTTTTGTAAATAAAAATTTGCTCTAGGGCGGCACCTGTGACTCAAAGGAGTAGGGCACTGGCCCCATATAATGGAGGTGGTAGGTTCAAACCCAGCCTTGGCCAAAAAAAAAAAAAAAAATTGCTCTAAAGGTACAGAGCAAAAAAGACAATGGGGCATATCTGACACTGTCATTAAGTCTGCCCTCTTTTCCCAATTCTCCGATTCAAGTAGAAGGAAAAATAGCCTCAATCAGAAAGAAACAGTTCAAAACTTGTTTGACTGTTAAAATTTAGCAGACCATTTAAGACACCATAACATTCCTTTTCACTCTGCTAATAATACTGTCTTGCAATAGCAATGGTAGAATTATGCTACTAAACATAATTCTGAATCCTAGGTAATTTACATTTTGTGTTCTTATGCCTCTATCTTACATGACTTGGCAGCATTATATATATTTTCTTTCAACATTCTTTTTTTTGGTAGCTGCCATTGTTTGTGTTTGGCAGGCCTGGGCTGGGTTCGAACCCACCAACCCTGGTGTATGTGGCTGGCGCCCTAGCCTCTGAGCTACCGGTGCCAAGCCTCTATCAACATTCTTAACACCATTTAGAGCTAAAGGTATGCAACGAATAGTTCTTATTCATAATTTCTAACTTAAACTAGGAATACTGAACTATTAGGTTGGGCCTCATATGTTACTTCTTATAGACTGATAATTTCTTTTTCTTACCATATTCCACTGGTTTATCATAGCGATACAACTGCCTAACCTCATGGTTACTGCTATGGCAGCTGCTGGGATCCTGGTGAGAGTTTCTTTCACCACTGCAGTCTGTGCTTTGTATTTGCCTTTGTAAACACGCGGAATAGTGCAACCCTGCCATAGACAGCATGCCCTGAATAGCTTCTTCCTCTGTGCTCGTCGAGGTAGGACATTCCCTAAAAAGCAGATTATCAGAAAAAAAAGAAAGTGTATTTTTTCTGATAAAATTTTCAGCAAAATTTAAAACTAAAAAATGTTTTCATAGCATTTACACCATAATGTTTTAAGACTACTTCCATCAGCAAACCTACCTTTTAATTGGAGTTTCACTTCTAAATGGCTTCTGGCTCTTTTGAAGGAAGCTCCTCATCACATTAGATTCTTCCTTAAAGTTTGATGTTATTTCTCGTTTCTTTTCATCACCTGAACTTTCAGACTCTTCCGTGGTAAAATTATTTTTCTGAGATAACAAATAATTAAACAGAAACAAAGCTATATAAGAAATTGACCAAGTCTGTACTAACTAATCCAAAAGACTTTATGTATCTGGAGAAATTCAAAATCTTAATTATCATGAAATTATTTCTGATTTCACATGAAAAAGTAAGAATCTTTATTAATATAGGCACATACTATACTTTAATAAAAAAAAAACAGGCTTTCTTTAAGGTAAAATGAAATAAAACCTATGAGAGATATGAGAAACATAAGAATAGCATACGCAGAAAAGTCCTCTCCCTCTACTTGTCCAAAATCAGACAAAAGCTATGTGAACAGTCACTTGACAGTGGGTACATACAATGACCGCTACAGGAAGACCCCACGCTACACAGATTAGCTTCAGGGAAAGCTGTTGTTTGCCTTCCTCCCAACTGATGCTGCGTGGTGCTCATCTTTCTATCAAATAGCGTACAAGTCTCAGGCGTACCAGTGCAGTGCACTCAGGTCCAGAGTCTTCTGACTCAGAAATATCAGAATATCCTGATGATCTATTCCTGAGTTCTGACTTCACACGTGTAAAAAATCCTACAAATTGAAGAGAAAGGATGAGGAAAAAGACAAAGTCATTAGAATTTGATGAATAAGGCAAAGGTTAACCCTAAAGTTCACCCAGCTCTGTGATGTTTCCCTGTCTTTCCTCTTCTATCCTCTTTTTAGGAAAGATGACTTTCCTAAACGTAAAAAGCATTCATGTAGTTAGTGAAGTCAACAAACTTATAAACTAGGCTTTCTCTTTTCATGAGGCATCACCATCTAGCACTTCTTGTTTGAGGAATTTCCTGTTGACTAGCACCTTTTTCCTGCCACGTGCACAAAACCAGAGTAACCAACTACAGGAGTGCCAAGTTTATCTGAATTAGCAAGAACTAAAATGTTCAGTATGGATGAAATAATGTTACTTATTTGAAGCATATACTTGTCAAGTATAAAAATATTTATTTCAACTACTTTTTAAAGTAGAAGGGTATGTGGAGGTCTTAAAAAATGTTGAGAAATTAAGATTCCGTTTAAAGAAGAAAGATCTCAAGGAGAAGGCAGTGTTGATATTTTATCATATTGAAAAGAACCAAATTAATAACCCAGTAAAGGTTGCCAATTTTTGTCAATAGGCAATCAAGTAACACCACAATATATGGAGACCTAACAGCTTCAGATCAGCCAATTTTATATATATATATATCTCCTGAAAATTATATACATGTTAACTAAAATTATCCATATAAAATTTCATTAAACTTGGAATTTTTATTTTGGGGATTAGAGATCCATAAAATGTATGAGCTTTCACATGACTCTAAAAATCAACTAGATGAAGGTATGTGAACCCCATACACCCCTGTCTCTGATACCACTTTCCATTCCCACTCAGCACCTCCCCAGTGGGTGACCTTTTCAGACATACTTCTGATTTTTCATAACAGTATAAGGGACACAAAAATTCTCAATCCTACTGTAAACTTACAAACTTTAAAATTAGCAAGTTACTTAGCATATTATCTCATTAGTAATGAAGAGATCTTTACAATAACCATTAAAACAAACATACTGTTAAGTGGCTTTTGAGATGCTTCATTTTCCATCCCCTCTATTCTTGAACTCTCTTCTATCTTCATTTTTGTCTTTTTTGTCCTTCTTTTATCATCTTCATTTTCACTATCTGCTGTATAAAGACTCTGATCTGCAAAGGGCTGTCTCTCATCTCTGTGTCATCAAAGAAAAGTAATCAAGTCAGAAAATAAGACTATGTAGCCAAACAGTATTCCCCTCCCCCTTAATTTACAGACATTGAGTGTAAAGAATTGAGACCCTGTCCCCATATTTCAGTCAGCTGTGCCACAGTATAGACTAGGCGTAGAATGAATAAAGGGAACACTCTGAAAATTAATCTGCTTGATAGTTTGATCTACTTTACGTACTTAATTATTCTTCCATTTGTCAGCAGTAATCGTAGATCATTATCTTTTGCTCTCCATTCAGGTACTGTGGAAGATGGTTGGAGATGTTTGTTGAATTTTCCATTCAGTTTAGAGCTCAAGATGTCCTTAAAGTACAAAAGCAAAAGTTATTTAACCTCCACCCTCAGATGTCCCTGCTTGACTCAGGAAGACAGTAAACCACCGGCTCCCCTATGGTGCGGCATCTCAAGGTAACTGGCAGCCTCCAGAGCATGGGGAGATGTGGCACTATGGCGCTCCAGAGTTCCTAAAGCCAAAGCAAGAGTCGGGCTCATCTTTCTGGAGGACTATTAACAATAAAATACATTCTATGAAGTAGAATGTCAAATGTGCATAAGGTGAATTAAAAAAAAAGATTCACTCTTGCAGAAAGCTGAAAAGCTGGAACAGCACTGTATAAAGTATTTTAACTCTCCCCCCAACCCCTGCTTCATCCTGCTGCAGTGCTAACCATTAGGCCTTTCTGTTCACCTCATCCTTCACTTAATACCTCCCCAGCAACTAATAGGTCACCACACTGCTACCACTAGGCACAAAGACCACTAAGTGACATAATGGTATAATAGTAGCTGGGTTTTAATGCATAAAAAAGATTTCCTTTGTCCTTAATAACAAATAGAACCTTTCATAATAAGCTAACCTTCCCTGATGACTATGGGTAAGTAGATCTAGAAAATGTTTTAAAACAATTATATAAAACTTAAAATATCTGGCTTGGCACCTGTGGCTCAAGCAGTTAAGGCACCAGCCACATACACCTGAGCTGGCGGGTTGAAATCCAGCCCAGGATTCCAATCCCACCAAACAACAATGATGGCTGCAACCAAAAAATAGCCAGGTATTGTGGTGGGCACCGGTAGTCCCAGCTACTTGAGTGGCAGAGGCAGGAGAATCGCTTGAGCCCAGGAGTTGGAGGTTACTGTGAGCTGTGATGCCATGGCACTCTATCCAAGGCAACAGCTTGAGGCTCTGTCTCCAAGAAAAAACAAAAACAAACTTAAAACTATTTAAGAAAGTTCAAGTTTCCTTCTTTCTTTTTTGTTTTTTTGAGACAATCTCTGTCACTTTAGGTAGAGTGCCTTGGTGCCATAGCTCAGAACCACCTCAAACTCCTAGGCTGGAGCAATCCTCATGCCTCAGCTCCCAAGAAGCTGGGATTACAGGTGTGCACAATGCCTGGCTAATTTTTCTATTACTTTTTTAGTAGAGACAGGTTCTCACTCTTCCTCAGGCTGGTCTTCAACTCTTGAGCTCAAGCAATCCACCCACCTCAGCCTCCCAGAATGCTAGAATTATAGGCACAAGCCTCCGCACCCAGTCAGAAAGTTGAAGTCTCTACAAAACTTTTTTAAATATCTAGTTGAAAGATACCCCTATCTTATTCATCTTATGTACTTATTTATAAGTACTTTATAAAGTATAAAGTACTTTAAAAAGTATGTTTAAAAACATAAGGACTTTATGTTTTTAGGGTTGGGGTCTGACTATGTTGCCCAAGCTGGTCTCAAACTGCTAGGCTTAAGCAATCCTCTTGATGCAACCAACCTCTCAAGCAGCCAGGACTACAGGCACATGCCACCACACTCAACTCTTCTATCTCATTCATTTTAAATTACTGCCTATCCTCTACTTAAGATATAAAATTATGAATGATACAGCTATCATAAACTTTTTACCATGTTTTACAAAAGTGCTTCATCATTCTCATTATTGCCCCCCTATTTTTCCCTTTATCCAGTAGGCCAGCACAAATTTTAATGAGTTTATTCTAACACTCTCCCAGTCTAACAGTCTTCTAGGCTGATGATGTTGGCTCAAGTACAGGCATTCTGCATTCGCTCTTCTCTCTGCCTATAACATTATTCCTCAGATCTCTGTGCATTCATTGGAGTTGGTGTGATGCATCAGTTCAAACCTGACAGGCTCTGGGACCACCTCAGCTAAAGTAGCCAGCCACATCCCACCCATTTACTCCCACTGCTGCTCTGTTGTTTTAGGTTCTTTCATCACTTATAATCTGAAATTGTATTATTTTGGTGTCTCTGCCTCCCCATCCTTCCAACTTGAACTAGGATGGAAGCTTCATGAGGTCAAGAACTTAAGTTTTGCTCACTCTGGCATCTTCTCCAGAGCCTAAAAGAACATGTGGTACTTGGTAACATCCACTGAACATGTCAGGAAATAAATGAGGTCTATTCATCCTAATTCTACAGGACAATTAAGATTAAGCACCACTCCTCAAAGCTGGATGATATCTACAATTCTACAGTAAAAATTAGATAACAAGAACAGTCAGACTGTTCTTTCTTTCCTTTTTTTTTTTTGAGACAGTCTCACTCTGTTGCTTTGGGTAGAGTGCAGTGACATCATAGCTCACAGCAACCTCAAACTCTTAGGATCAACCAAACCTCTTGCCTCAACCTCCCAAGTAGTTGGGATTACAGATGCCCACCACAATGATTGCTAGTTTTTTTTTTCTACAAGAATACAGACAGGTGAGCTACCACCCTAGACCCAGACTGTTTACTTTTTATTACCCCTTTAAAGAACTTTAAAGAAACAATCATATCTCTTTTTGTTATTATAAAACATAATACTTGCCTCTTCCCATGGACACATCTCTAATCTTTTGAGGACCTCCCTAGTGTGGAGCTCAAGGATGTCTAGGTTAGAAGGAGTTCGGACATTATGATCTCGAAGTTTCCTCATCTTTCGCCGAGAATGGTATGGGGAAGTTGCTTCGTTTGAGGATCGTGAAACTGGACACACAGTAGGAATTCCCTGAGATTTAACTGGTTTGCCATTTTCTTCCTTTAAGAATTAAAATCAAAGTATTTTTATGACACAGCTACTATATTCACACCTGCCTAAATAATTACCCATAAATACATTTTAGAAAACTAAACCATTCAGTTTAATCATATATACAAAAAAGGCTAAATCATAAGCCTTGAAGAGCTTTGCTGGAACCTTTATTTCCTTCTCGCCCCAACAGTATAATTTCAGATCATAAGATACTGTGAACACATTTCCTTGATTTTCAGTATCATATTAAAGGCTGTGTTGTACACATATGCCACTGTATGGATATAGTATAATTTATTTAATGCTTACCGGTAGCCATTTAGTCTGCTTCCAGTTCTTTTCCCCAATAAACATTCTTTTCACATAAATACTTGCATAAATCAATATTTACTTTTAATTTTTTTCTTTTAAAGACAGGGTCTTACTCTGTTGTCCAGGCGAAGTGCAGGGGCATGACAAAGCTCACTGTAGCCTCGAACTTCTGGGCTCAAATGATCCTCCCAACTTAGCCTCCTGGGTTGCTGGGATTACATGATGGCTAATTTTAAAATGTTTTTGTGGCTCGGCGCCTGTGGCTCAAGCGGCTAAGGCGCCAGCCACATACACCTAAGGTGGCGGGGTCGAATCCCCAGCCCGGACCCGCCAAACAACAATGATGGCTGCAACCAAAAAATGGCCAGGCGTTGTGGCGGGCGCCTGTAGTCCCAGCTACTTGGGTGGCTGAGGTAGGGGGCTTGCTTGAGGCCCGGGGTTGGAGGTTGCTGTGAGCTGTGATGCCATGGCACTCTACCCAGGGGGATAGCTTGAGGCTCCGTCTCAAAAAAAAAAAAAAAAAAATGTTTTTGTAAAGATGGGTTCTCACTGTGTTGCCCTGGCTGGTCTTGAACTCTGGCATCAAACAATCCTCTTGCCTCAGCTTCCTAAAGTGTTGGGATTATAAACATTAGCCATCTCTCACCATATCATGAAAAGTAGCAGTCTACTCTTCCTCATCCTGATTCCTGTTCTCCAGAAGCAACTATTTGCAACTTGTTTTTTGTACTATGGTAATATATATGTAACATAAAATTTTCTACTTTAACCATTTTTTTTTTTTAAATTTCAGGTTAGTGGGAGGGCACAAACAACTAGGTCAAAGTATTTCAATTTTGTTAGGTATAGTCCCTCTTGTGGTTATGTCCTGCATTCCAAAGGTGTGCCAAATACACCCACACTGTGTCCATTCAGTGGGAGCACTTCACCCTGCTTCCCCTCCCTTGTCACCCCTCTCCCAACTTAAATTGAAATGAGTTTTTCTCCTGTGGGGGCCAAATTAGGCCACCTTAGATCAGTAGTTCTCAACATTCCTAATGCCACGACCTTTGAATATAGATCCCCATGTTGTGATAACCCCCAACCATAAAATTATTTGCACTGCTACTTCATAACTGTAATTTTGCTACTGTTATGAATTGTAATATAAATATTTGATATTAGGTGACACCTAAAACAGGTTATACGTGTCACTGCATTATATCATCTACTGGCTTCATATTAATATTGAATACATTGGGTAATTGCTTTTCCGCTCTTGTGATACTTTACTAAGAAGAATATGTTTCAACTCCATCCAGGATAATACAAAAGATGTGGAGTCACCATCTTTTTTATGGCTGAATAGTATTCGATGGTATGCATACACCACAATTTGTTAATCCATTCCTGAGTGATGGGCATCTTTAAGTATATAGTTCAGTTGCATTATGTATATTCATACTGTTATACAACCATCACTACCATCCATCTCCAGAACTTTCTCATGTGCACAAACTAAAACTGTACCCACTGAATAGTAAGGAATTTCCTATTCTCCCCTGGCCCTAGCAACTATAATTTTTACCTGCACTCCTCTATGAATTTGACAACAGTAGGAACTTCATATAAGTGGAAGAATATACTTGTCCTTTGGTGACTGGCTTATTTCACTTAGAGAAATATCTTCAAGGTTCACCTACTTTGTAGCCCATGTCAAAATTTCCTTCTTCTATAAGGCTGAATAATATTCCATTGTATGTATATACCACAATTTGTTTATCTTGGCCCAACTCTGGCTATTGTACATAATGCTGCCATAAACACGGGTTACATACATCTGAGTCTCTGGTTGCGATTCTTTTGAGTATTGGGTAGCCAGGACTCACAACTCTAATTGTGGGTTTTCCCCCCAGTTTTTTGCCTTCAAATTTCTAAATAACATGTTTAAACTGTTTTTAGCTTCAATCATTACTGAATTCCTACTAATCAAAATGAAGTCTTAATCCTCACATACCTGTCCTAAACATACATGTTCCCCCTTCCTTCAATATTCAGTATTTAAACTGTACTCAGTAAAAATTATTGATAACCCAGTGCCATGTAATATACTATTATTACATTCCTTTCTTTTACACCCTTTGATATTCCTTTGAGTTACAACTGCCTCACTCCCCATCTGCTTTGTTTTCTATGAATTCATCATTAATTGATCTCCAAATTCTCCACTAGAAGAATACATTAGGTAATTCTTGTAGACAGCCTCCTAGATAAGACTGCCAGATAAAGTACAAGACACCCAGTTAAACTTGAATTTTAGGTAACAACCAATATGGAGCATTTCACTCTCCTGACTTATCCTGGACTGGCTGGTCTTTGGGGTAGACTTACTCTTCCAGGTATATTTTACCACTTTAAACTTACAGTATCAATTTGGAGTTGACACAGTTTCAGAAATGATACCTTCATTTATTTAAGTATTGTTTTACTTCCGTTAATAAAGACTTACAGTTTTTTTTCACATAGATTCATACCTATCTTATTAACCTTAGCCTTAGTTTTGGTTGTTACCATGCATGAGATTTATTTAAGATTAAATATATGACTTGATACTAAGTTCATTAATTTGTGATTAGTATCACTCGTTAAGAATAGAAAATATTTTTCTACTATAGCTAGAATATTTTTCTACTATAGCTACTACATGTTCAATTCTAACCATGCATATTAAACCCAGTATTTTTTTTTTGAGACAGTCTCACTTTATCATCCTCTGTAGAGTACTATAACATCATAGCTTACAGCAACCTCAAATTCTTAAGCTCAAGCCATTCTCTTACCTCAGCCTCCCTAGTAACTGGGACTATAGATGCCACAATGCCTGGCAATTTTTTGTTGTTGTTTGTTTGCTTAGCAGGCCCAGGCCAGTCCAATCCCATCAGCCCTGGTGAACGTGTCCAGGACCCTAACCACCGAGCTTCAGATGCTAAGCCCAAAAAGCCCAAACCCAGCATTTTTAATATTTCTTAGATGTATACTTCTTCCTATTCCCCAAACACAAACCTAATGTAAGCTGTGAAATTATCAGCTGTCCTTCATTCCACCACTTAATTTCCTCCATTCAAGCTAGATGCTAACCTTTCTAAAGAATTATTTTAATTAAAACATCTTTCTACCCTTAAACACCTAGAAGAGCCCTTAATTAATAAATTAAAACACCTAATCATAAATTTTTATGAGCTTCTATCAAAGGCATTTACTTGACCAAGTTGCTCTAGTATTTTAGTCCCACCCCACTATCCTCATCCCTTTCTCCAACCCAGCTTCTCTAGCATAACTCATCCCTCTTACATTTTTTCCTATTGTTCTAATTACTTAACAAGTATTCATGTCTAGGTAGCAGAAATTAACTGGATCTGAAAGTTGTATTGTTTAGTCAGTATTTTTTATTTTTAGAGTAGCCTGAAATAATCTAGTAACTGCTTAGTATTTCATTTCAATACAATACTCTAAATTTCTCTCTAGGAATTCTGAAGCTTGAAAACCTAAGAATCCACCCAAGGGTCATTCAATTATTTCTAAGTGTGTAAGGGTTTTCAAATGTTTGTAGTGAGGTGGTATATGTATTTGCTTTTCAGAGCAGACAGTAACAAAGCATTTACATGATAGTTTCTACTTACCTCTATTGCTCGAATTACTTTAGAAAGTTCTTTAATAAGATGTCCAGGTCTAACATTGTCTGGAATTTCAAAGGCATGTTCAGATACAAGCTGTATTTGGATAAGCAAAGATAAGAAAACCAAAGTTATTTACATTTTTTTACATAAAAACTAATTTACTAAACCAATTTTTGAATTTTCTAGGCTCTATAAACATAGTCAAACACTAGAAGCCATGTCTCAGAGTTCATGAAGTTGGTATAATACTATCTAAAGAGATCTTCATTAAAACATAAAAATTGTCTCAGCACCTGTAGCACAGTGGTTATGGCATCAGCCATGTACACTGAGGCTAGCGGGTTAGAACCCATCCCAGGCCAGCTAAACAACTATGACAACTGCAACAACAACCAAAAAAAAAATAACCAGGCATTGTAGAGGGCACCTGTAGTCCCAGCTACTTAGGAGGCTGAGGCAAGAGACTCGCTTAAGCCCAAGAGTTTGAGGTTGCTGTGAACTGTGACGCCATAGCACTCTACCAAGGGCAACAGGGTGAGACTGTCTCCGAAGAAAAGAAAAAAAACAAAAACATAAGAATCCTTAGATAGATTTGTTTCCCCGGTGAGTTTTGCTCTATATTAAGTAGTAACCTTGTACTTTACATCTCAAAGCCCACCATAATTAATTAAGTATAATTAAGCCTAATATTTAATTCATTATTCATAAAGTTTCTAAGGGAAATACAGGCACTGACATAATCCTAGTTGCTCTTAGAAAATCTAATTTGAGGCTCAGAGCCTGTGGCTCAAGTGGCTAAGGCACCAGCCACATACACCTAAGGTGGCAGGTTCGAATCCAGCCTGGGCCCACCAAAACAACAACGGCTTCAACCAAAAAATAGCTAGGCGTTGTGGTGGGCAACTGTGGTCCCAGCTACTTGGGAGGCTGAGGCAGTAGACTTGCCTGAGCCCAGGAGTTGGAGGTTGCTGTGAGCTGTGATGCCACAGCACTCTACCCAGGGGGATAACTTGAGGCTCTGTCTCAAAAAAAAAAAAAAAGAAAATCTAATTTGAATAAATTTTTGTAAACTGTTTTTCTTTTAATAATCAAAAGCAAAAGAAAAGGCCAGGCGCAATGGCTCACACCTGTAATCCTACCACTCTGGGAGGCTGAGGCAGGTGGACTGCCTGAGCTCACAGGTTCGAGACCAGTCTGAGCCAGAGCGAGACCCCATCTCTAAAAATAGCCATGTGTTATGGTGGGTGCCTGTAGTCCCAGCTACTAGGGAGGCTGAGATAGGAGAATTACTTAAGCCCAAGAGTTTGAGGTTGCTGTGAGCTGTTATGCCACAGCACTTTACTGTGGGCAGCACAGTGAGACTGTCTCAATTAAAAAAAAAAAGCAAAATCGAAAAATGATCCAATAATAGTAAACGGGAATTAATTGGTGAGTTACCATATTGACAGAACTGCAAGCTATTGTCATTAGTTATCATGTCCATTTCAAATATAAATCTCTGTATCTAAGTACCTTTTGCTTTTTAGACATACTCAACATAATAGTTTCTACTTTTGCTGTACACTTGGTTTTAGCATAATTTGTTAAAACAAGTTAATAACACAGTAATATTAAGGGCTAACATTAGAGTAACTAGGTACTCTAATATTAAGTATTTTACAAGTCTTAGCTCATTTAATCCTTCCAACAGCACTATGGCATTTTACAATTTCCCCCATTTTGTTACTGACGGAACTGAGGCACATTAGTTAGGTAACTTGCCCAAGTCACACAGCTGGTTTATTAGTAGCAAAGCTGAGATTTGATTCCAAACATCTGACTCCAGAATCCATGCTCCTAATCACTATACTAAGTTGCCTAAGTTGTAGAGCAAATTAATAGAGGGTTAACGTAAACAACATGCTATTTATTTATTTACTTTTAAGACAGGGTCTTACTCTGTTACCTGGGCACAAGTGCAGTGCTGTCATCATCGTTTACTGAAACCCCAAACTCCTGGGCTCAAGTGATCTTCCTGCCTCATCTTCTTGAGTAGCTGGAATCACTAGATGCAAGCCACTCCTAACAGCAATTTTCTTTTAGTATTAGTAGAGATGGGGTCTCGCTAAGTTGCTCAGCCTGGTCTTAAACGATCCCCCTGCCTCAGCCCCCAAAGTACCAGGATTACAGGTGTGAGCCACCACACCTAGCATATCATGCTTTTTAAAATGTGCTGTATGTATTAACTGTATTAATAACAAATTTTTTACTATGCACCAAAATCACCTGTGAACTTTGTCAAAAATAAAAGTTCAGTGGTTCACACTGGTAATCCTAGTAATCTGGGAGGCTAAGTCAGGTGAATTGCTTGAGCTCAAGAGTTTGAGACCAGCCTGAGCAAGAGCGAGACCCCATCTCCAAAAAAAAAAAAAAAAAATAGCTAAGCTTTGTGGTAGGGACCTGAAGTTCCAGCTACTCAGAAGGCTGAGGCAAGAAGATCGCTTGAGCCCAAGAGTTTGAGGTTGCTGTGAGCAATGATGCCATGGCACTCTACCGGAGGCAAGAAAGTGAGACTATGTCTAAATAGAGGTTCAGGTCATACTCTAGATCTATTAAATCAGAATCTCTAGAGAAGAATCCAGGGGCTTTATTTTTATACAATGCACTAATGGCAATTCTGATAAACTCACAAATTTGAGCACCATTTGTCTAAAGCCATTAGTAGAAAATGAATTATATTATTTTTGCAACATGCCCATTTTATCTTGTTATACAGGGTGGCCATAAAGTTCATGTGCAACTTAAAATGGTAAACGCTGTACAGTTTTAAATTTGCTTATGCTTTTCCTTCTTAAATGGATGATAACATCTTTGACAGTGGAAGACATGATTTTTATTTTCCTGGATGCTTTCACACTTCCTTGCTCTACTAGACACATAACAATGATAATAAAGTGACAGGGAATATACAGTTATTGGGATGGTAACCTACTAATTACTATTCTCCAATATCCCTTAAGAGCAGGATTTTTATTTCAAAGGGACACTCAAGAAATTAATTTGGACATGCATTTTCATTAGTTCACATATTTATCATTTATTGAAGTATTATGTGCAAAGTTCCATGGAGTTAAAATAAAGATAAGAAAGAAAGTTTCTGTTCTTCAAGAACTCATAAACCTGATGAAGGAGAAATGAGTACATTACTTTATATATATGAGTTGTAAACCTTCTGGCACAAGAAATATGCTATGGAATCATAAAAGAAATTAACACTAATTCCAAGTGGAGATCTGAGATAACCTTTGGAGGTGGTAGGAATCAATGCAAATATGACCAAGTTTTAATCAAAATGAAAAGCTCACGCTTAAACCTTGACCTCTCTGTCCTTCATTTGTACCAAAGTCTAGCAGAGGAGTAAAGAGCATATGCTTTGCAATCCCAGAATTACAAGCTTTAAGTTCTAATTCTACCAGTTCTCTTGGGCAAGTTACTTAAAAAACTCTTGAACCTCAGCTTTCCCATAGGTAGAACAGGACCCAGACCTTATGTAGTTGCTATGAGGATTAAACAAATTCATATATATAAAGACTAATAAGCATATTATAAGAGTCCAATACTATTTATCATTCTATTGTATCTACATGTTCATTTCTCAGTCAATATCCTAAATACACTTACTTTCTTTGCCAGATTAAAGACATACTTAAGTACTTAATTTTCATAAATATGAACAGAAACCAGTACATCTGTATTTATTGTATAATAAAATGCAGGTTGTACTTCAAATATTATCTCTATTTGAATCCCTTACTACTGATACTCACAAGCACTGCCACAACAGAGTAAGGACTCTATTTCCTTGATCTTGCCACATAAAAAGCAACAATGATTTCACCAAAGAGTATGACTTACTTCTTTTTTCATCCATAATTTTAAAGCAGTATGCAGTGCTTTCACTCCCTGTACTAGGTAAGTTTGAGGCTGGAAACCATCTTCTCTCAGTTCTGTAGGAATGAAAGTGGGATGGAAAAAGACTTTAAAGTGGTCTAAAGAGAAGGGATTAACTTTAAGTTTTGAGTAATCACCAAGTATGAAAATGTGTAACTTCAGCCGGGTGCAGTGGCTCACACCTGTAATCTTAACACTCTGAGAGCCCTAGGTGGGTGGACTGCTTGAGCTCAGGAGTTCAAGACCAACCTGAGCAAAAGTGAGACCCCATCTCTACTAAAAACAAAATACAATAGAAAAACTAGCCAAATGTTGTTGCAGGAACTTGTAGTTCCAGCTAGTCCGGAGGCTGAGGCAAGAGGACTACTTGAGCGAAGAGTTTGAGGTTGCTGTGAGCTATCATGATACCATGGCACTCTACCAGGGCAATAGAGTGAGAGTCTGTCTCAAAATGTATATCTATATAAAATAAAAATAAAAATTTTTTAAAAGTATAACTTTCAAATTAACAGAAAGACAAAAAAGTAGAAGAACACAAAACAACGCAAGAGACAAGAAAGAAAAAAACAGAACTGCCTTAAATGTAATTGTACTAAATGTTCTAGTAAAAATAAAGATTGTTCCTTCAGCCTAGAGGGGGAAAATTTTTTTAAAATAAGGAAGGAAAAAGAAAGAAAGACTATTCCATTAGATTTAAAAATATACTACAAGTACACATATAACATATAAAAAGAATACAGAAAGGTTTAAAATAAAAAGACGGGGAAAAGATGCCAAACTTTCGGGGGGAAGCTGGTATATCTATATTAACAGGCTGTCATTAATTAAAAGGTCATTTCATAACAACAAAGGATTTAATTCATCAGAAAGATATAAATAACCATATAAAATCTGTGCTCAATAACATAGGCTTAAAATATACAGAGCATTAACAAGACAGAACTATAAAGAGAAATCCACAATCATAATGGAAGATTTTAAAACATTTCTCTTTATAAATAAACTAAAAGAAAAAAAATCAGTAGACATATATTCAATTTTAACAATATAGGACTTGATTCAATGGCCATAAATAGAACATTATACCCAGAAACTGCAGAATACACATTTTTTTCAAATATACATAGAACATTTACAAAAAATCATCTATATGCTAGGGCCATAAACAAGTCTCATCAAATATCCAAGAATCTAAATCACAGAATTGTTCACAATGCAATTAAGCTAGAAATCAGTAACAAAATAACTGTAGAAAGCCCATATGTTTTGAATTTGCACAAATACTAATAAATAGATTGATTGCTAAACTAACATTTGGATCAAAAAAAAAAAAATACACATTAAGCCAGGCACACTCACTCACACCTATAATGCTAGCACTTTGGAAGGCTGAGGTGGGAGGATTACTTTAGGCCAGGAGTTCCTGGCCCAAACAATATAGCAAGATCCCATTTCTACAAAAAATAGAAAAATTAGCTGGGCAAAGTGGCATTCGCCTGTAGTCTTAGCTACTTGGGAGACTGAAGTAGGAGGGACCCCTTAAAGCCTACGAGTTTGAGGTTGCAGTGAGCTAGGATGCCACTACACTCACACCTGGACAACAAAGTAAGACTTTGTCTTCAAACAAACAACAAAATACTAAATTGGAAATCTTAAAGTATGTTGACTAAACAAGAATGAAAATATTATATCAAAATGTATGGTATATTATATACGTAAGAAAATGTATAGCTTTAAATGCTTAGATTAGAAAAAGAGGCTGAAAATTAATGAGCTGAGGACCCACTAAAAAGCTTTAAAAAACAAAAAAAAATTATGAACAAAAATTAGCAAAATAGAAAACAAAAGAATGTTAAGTCTCAAACTGGTTCTTAAAGAAGATATTAAAATTGATAAAGTAGGCACAAATACCTACTATCAAGAATGAGAAATCATCACAAATGCTACAGATATTAAGCACTTAAGAGGGATAACAGGAACTTTATGCCAACAAAAGTAATAATTTAGATAAAATTTCTAGATACATTCTAGAAACTAATTTGTCAAGATGGGCTGAATAATTAACTAGAAAATCTTAATATTCCTTTAATCACTAAATATACTGACTTAGCAGTCAAAAATCTTCCCAAAAAGAAAACTGTAGCTCCTGATGGCTTCCTCAGTGAGTTCTGTCCATCATTCAGGAAAGAAATCATTCCAAATCATACAGAAACTTCTCCAGAAATCAGAAAAAGTAATAATCCCAACTTTTTATCTGAGGCTATCATAACTTTCATACCAAAATCTAACAAGGATAGTAGGAGAAAACAAAATATAAACCAATATCACTCAGGGCCAAAATGCAAAAACTACACAGCACATTTATAGGTAATGTGTAAATATATATCCTATATTTGTATAAAATGTGTTTTACACATTTTATAAAGTATATTTTATATATTCTAGATATATTGAATATGGAACATATACAAATAGATAAAATATAAACCATACACTAACTTACTAGAATATAAAAAGGCCAAGGATGTATACCAAGTGTATATCAAGACCAAGGATGGGTTACTATTAGAAAATTAATGAATGTAACCACTAAATTAAAAGATTAAAGGAGAAAAATCACAGAACTAGAGAAACTCATTCAACTACCAGTCATCATTTTTAAAAATACAGAAAAAAAGCAATATTTTAGCTAACTTAGAATACATAGGGACTTTCTAAACCTGATAGAAGTTATAAACATAAAGCCACAGCAGACATAATACTTAATGGTATAAGGTTGAAAGCCTCCTTTTGACTCTAGGAACTTTAAAGATAAAGGTGCCCACCTTCACCACTTCTATTCACCATTGCCATAGAGGTCCTCACCAATCAAATAAAACCAATAAAAATAAATGAATAATATAAATATTAGGGGAAAAAAGGAATAAAACTGTCATTCATTGAGAACATATGTGATTGTGTATTTCAGAATCCAAAAATATCCTCAGATAAGTAATAGTTTTTAACAAGGCTGCTAGATACAGAATTAGTATAAAAATGAACTGCTTTGGCTCGGTGCCCATAGCTTAGCAGTTAGAGCACTAGCCATATACACTGGGACTTGTGGGATTGAACCTGACCCAGGCCTGCCAAACAACAATGACAGGTACAACCAAAACATAGCCAGGCATCGTGGTGGGCACCTGTATTCCCAGGTGCTTGGGAGGCTGAAGCAAGAGAATCCCTAAAGTCCAAGAGTTTGAGGTTGCTGTGAGCTGTGACACCATAGCACTCTACAGAGAGCAACATAGTGAGACTCTGTCTCAAAAAAAGAAAAAAAAATGAAGTGCTTTTATGTTCAGTTTCCCATGCCTAGTAGGTTGAACCATATATAACTGCCAATATGTGATCATTTTTTGAGATAAAAACCAGCAATTTCATATGGTCTAACCATACATATAACTATACATACATAATAATGATATATATAGTCCTTAAAAAAGTACCTTGAAATAAATCTAGTAAGAGACACATGTGTAAGATTTTTACCAAAAAGAAAATCATGGCTCGGCGCCTGTGGCTCAAGCGGCTAAGGCGCCAGCCACATACACCCAAGGTGGTAGGTTCGAATCCCCAGCCTGGGCCCACCAAACAACAATGATGGCTGCAACCAAAAAATGGCCTGGCGTTGTGGCGGGCGCCTGTAGTCCCAGCTACTTGGGAGGCTGAGGCAGGAGACTCGCTTGAGCCCAGGAGTTGGAGGTTGCTGTGAGCGTGATGCCATGGCACTCTACCCAGGGGGATAGCTTGAGGCTCCGTCTCAAAAAAAAAAAAAAAAAAAGAAAGAAAGAAAATCATGAAATGCTGAGAAGACATTTAAAAACATCTAAATAGGGTGGTGCCTGTGGCTTAAAGGAGTAGGGTGCCGCCCCCATATGCTGGAGGTGGTGGGTTCAAACTCAGCCCTGGCCAAAAAAAGAAAAAAAAAAAACTACATAGAGTTGTTCCATCATCATTTTTAGAAAATTTTACCAAAATGGATCTCTAGATTTAACATGTTCTAAGTCAAAATCCTCATGCCTTTATTTGGTTACCTGCTTGCTTTTAGAAATGGAAGGGGGTCAGCTTGTGACAAGGTTACAACTCCAAAATTTATATGGAAATGAACTAGCAAAGAAAAGTCAGGATACACAAGAAGAATAAAGTAGAAGGACCTACCAGATAGTCTTATTATAACACTAATAAGACAGTACTTGGTGGAGAAACAGACTACCAGCCCACTGGAACAAAAGATTGAGTGTACATATACCATGGGACCTTCACATATGTCAACATATGATATAGCAACAGGAGTGGTCTTTACCAAGACCAGAAAAAGAATAGACTATTTCAGTGGTTCTCAATCTTCCTAATGCCGCGACTCTTTAATACAGTTCCTCATGGTGTGGTGAACCCAACCATAAAATTATTTTCGTTGCTGCTTCATAACAGTAATTTTGCTACTGTTATGAACTGTGATGTAAATATCTGATATGCAGGATGTATTTAAGCAACTCCTGTGAAAGGGTTGTTCAACCCCCAAAGGGTTTGTGACCCACAGGTTGAGAACTGTTGGTGCTGAAACAAGTGGATATTTGTAACAAAATAACTAAACTATATCCCCTTCCTACTGTATCCACAAAGAAATCAACTGCAACTAAGTTAAAGGTCCAAATGCAAAGCACAAAATTGCAAAAGCTTGAAAACAATATCTGCAAGACCTCAGGTTAACAAAGAACTTACTAAGCAAGGCACTATCCATAAACACTGAGAAATACTATTTTAAGAAATTTGGTCCTTCCATAAACACTACAAAGAGAATAAAAAGATAAGTCAAAGATGTCTGTTACATATATTTCCAAAAGTACTAGGATCTGGAATATATAGGAACTCCTATAGATCACTAAAAACAAACAACTAAATTAAAATATTGGCAAAAGACCTCAACAGGTTTTTCAGTAGAGAGGAAATCCAAAAGACACACACATGAGAAAATGCACAATTATAAGGGAAATGCATACTAAAGGCACAAGGGACACCATTTTATACCTGTTAGATTTGCAAAAATTACAACCTAGAAATACTAAGTATTGGCCAGAATGCAGAACACTGGGAACTCTCATACCCTGTCAGGGAAATGGGAATTGGGGACAATTTGGCAAGAACTTCTAAATTCTTCCTATAACCTAGAATTAGGTCTATTCTTTGGAGTAATTCTTGCACTAGGTAACAAAGACAAGATTATCTTAGCAACATTTTCCAAAATTACCAAAAACCGAAAACCACCCCAAAATGTCCAATTGTAGAATAGGGTATATAAATCATGGTATATTCGTACAAAGAATATGATAGCAATGAAAAGGAAAACTACAGCTACATGCAAAAACATGAATGAATATCATAAACAATGCTGAGTAAAAGACAGCTGGTAAGAGATCATCAGCATAAATCTATTCATCAAGCTTTACAAATGGAGAAAATTAAACTTTTTAGTTTGCAATATAGGTAATAAAACTGAAGAAAAGAATTATCCCTAAAGTCAGGACAGTGGTTATTTCTAGCAGGAGAAAAAAAGGGTGTAATGGTAAAGATAAAAGGCAAGGTACTGGCAAGGTTATTTTTACTTAACTTGAGTAGTGGTTACCTGAATAACAGCTTTATTTATGCTTTAAACAGTACAAGAACGTGTGTGCATATATAGTGTTTGTTGTATGTGTGACCTATTAAGTATGTGTATGACATAGTTCACTATGGTAAAAGTAAAAACACAACATATTCACACGAATTTCTTCTCTGGGTTTTTAAACCAATATATAATGATCTAAAACACAGGTAAAATATGTTAGATATGATTCAAAATTCAGAAAAGCTGAAGCAAAGGATTTCACTTCTGCTCAGTGACTAATTTACTTACACAAATACAAACTGGTTGTTTTATTACCACTGACATGAAACACAGTTAAGAGTTTCATATATTAAAAAAAAAAAAAGAGTTTCATATAATCTACCCTTATTTAAACCATCATATAAGCCTCGTTAACAGTCTAATAGTTGTCAAACCATAGGCCATAATGGGAAGTACAAAGATTAAGGATGAAAGAACATAATTTGGGGTTATAAGATCATTATTTCTATTCCTAAGATGAATGCTTAAAACCATGGCAATTGCTCTAATGGTCATTTGGCTTTAGCCATCAAGAGACTGGATTCAATCACTAGTATTGCCAGGGATTCTGTACCAATCTTGCTGATAAAACATCTTAAAACAACCTACAAATAAATACCCTTTTATAGCAACCTTTAAAATAATTTTTTTATAGGGCCACACAATCAGGCCTCAATGTTTCTTTACTTTTGATGGCCTAACACAAAGACTATAAAGACTGTATAGTTATTTCTAGGACTAAGCAAATTGCTGCTGTGATTTCAAGAGTAACAGAAAAAAATTGTCTTTTAGATAAACTTTCCATTTGTTATAAAAAGTTGAATTATGTGCCTTTTTTAGACATTAAGGGAAAAAGAAGCCACTGTGCATCACTCCAGGGCCATGTGTATACATGCCTGTCTGTGAATAATTTCTCCTAGGAAAGAAAAGACAGCAGAAAGTACTCTAAACCAAGTACAGAAATGTCAACTTCTTAACTAGAGGGCTGGGTTTTATTTCCACAAAACAAAGACATCTGTAAGTGTTTTTGTAAGTATGTATAAGTGTTCAGCTTTTCTAGGCTTATATACTTAAATAGGAAACTATGAACTCTACTGTCCAATATTTTACTGAAAACTATATGTGACCACTCTATAGTCCAAGTAAAGAAAAATACCTGAAAACAATAAATAAGCCTGGGATTCACACTAAGGATTCCTCTGTGGACCAGAGACTAGTCTTGGGAAGAAAGGACCTATTCCTCCCCATCCATAGGATCCTACCTCCATCCTAAACATTTGCGGTACATCAAGACATCTGCTTCTAGTCTACACTGTACTGGGAGGTATGGGGTTTGGGGTGCCACTGTTATTTCCTTAATCTACTCAAAGGTAGCAGGGGGGCTTGAGACAGAGTCTCACTGTGTTACCCTCAGTAGAGTACCATGGATCACAACTCACAGCAACCTCCAACTCGTGGGCTTAACTGATTCTCTTGCCTCAGCCTCCCAAGTAGCTGAGACTACAGGCACCCGCCACAACGCCTGGCTATTTTTTAATTGTAGTTGTCATTGTTATTTGGCAGGCCCGGGCTGGATTTGAACCTGCCAGCCCTGGTGTAAGTGACTGACATCCTAGCCGCTGAGCTATAGGCACTGAGCCAGCTTCTTTTTCTTCTAAGGAAAAGAAAAATACATGAGTTTTATCATTTTAGTTCTGTATATGGTTTCCTGAAAATTAAATTTTTGGTTATTTCTTTTCATTTTACCTTTTCTTATGTAACTTTTACGTGGAAAAAGAAACAAATGTTCAGAATAAACTTTACTGTTCAATCTGTTTATATCTGTTCTTCTGAGAGTTATAAATTATAATAGCAGTACTATTTGGAAACTGACTAGTTAGACAACACAAAAACAGATAAACTATGTTCTCACTGGCTCAGGTACATGAAAGGCAGAAAATGAATAGAGGCAGAAGTGATTCAGTCTCCCAACTTGACTGCTCAAGGATTCTTAAGCCAAAATATAAAAATGTCAACATCTTGAATTCCACACTTTATAAAGTAGTTTTTGAGTTTAAATAAAGGGATGTTCAAGAAAATAATTTTCTTTAACTACAGAACATAACCTGACAACTGAAAAGTTGGTTTGCATGCTAAAAGATAAATTAGTCTCGTAGCATAATGGTCCTAATAGTGATGGTATAACATTACCTGATTCTCTCAGGATGTGAAAATTACACCTTCAATTTTTTAAAGCAAATGTTTGGGAACAAATAGTACGTAAGGAATCACTTGATATAAACAACGCTTTGGAGAGTAAGGCACTTTTACATGCTTAATGATGTATACTGGCTACCAGAGAACTAGATGAACACTTTCCAACATTACTTAGGTTGTTCTCAGAGAGTCCTTCACAGACTTGATTTTTTTAAGAAAACAAATTGTTAGCTTATGGACTAGAGACTCTAAGTCACTAAAGAGGTTTCTGCAGAAGGACGATCACGTATTTAAAAAAATAAATAGGCATGACATCTACATTCTATTAGAAAAAGGCCTGTCAGGTGGCTTTTAGTGGATTAACAAATATTATATATCTTATTATCTAAAAAATGCACAAATTATTAATTACCTTTCAGGGTTTCCAGCAAGTTTTTGGCTACAAACCAACATATGGCTTCAAAGAAAGGGAATTTGAAAAGATCTGGTGTTTTTAGCCTTTTCTCCATCTCATAACACCTAAACGAATAAAATTTGAAGAACTGTTTAATTATATTAGCATTTCAAATAAAAGTAACTTGAAAATAAAATATAAAACAAATCAAGTACTGTATATTATAATATTTAGTAACAACACCACATATGGACAAAACTGAGTTATCTTAACCAAGTTCTGACTTTAACAAATTTGACACATACTTTCACACCATGGGATTTGTATCCTTTTTTTTTTTTTTTTTTGAGACAGCCTTAAGCTCTTGTCCTAGGTAGAGTGCCATGGCATCACAGGTCACAGCAATCTCCAACTCTTGGGCTTAAGTGATTCTCCTGCCTCAGCCTCCCAAGTAGCTGGGACTACAGGTCCCTGCCACAATGCCCAGCTATTTTTTGATTGTAGTTATCACTGTTTGGCAAGCCCGGGTTGGATTCAAACCCGCCAGCTCTAGTGTATGTGGCTGGTGACTTAGCCACGGAGCTTACAGGCGCTGAGCCTTGCATCCTTATTTTAACAAAAGAGATTTTTACAAAGGTTCCACTATAATAAGTAAAACAATGTTTTTGCAGTGTTTTGGACAACACAGCAACACCTTCCCAGAAGTTTTCTTTAGCCTCAACTCAAGACCTTACTTGGCACTAACCAAGGTGAGGAGACAGCTTGTCACAGTGTTCGTCTTCTATCAGGGTCCTTGTAGCAGTTCATCTGACACAGTAGGGATAGCTCAGGTCCAAAAAGAGGAGATACACACTTGGTGGTTGTGGGAGCTGCCCTGGCTTACAACCCCATGTCCTGTAGGAGCCTCTCTCTTTTTTTGTTAAGCATTATGTTATATATTTTTCTTTGGAGACAGGATCTCACTGTCACTCAGGTTGGAGTCAGTGGTACAATCATAGCTCACTGCAAGCTCCAACTCCTGGGCTCAAGTGATCCTCACACCTCAGTCTTCCAATTAGCTGGGATTATAGGTGTATGCTACCATGCCTGGCTATTTAAGTTTTTTTTTTTTTTTAGAGACAGGGTCTTGCTATTTTGTCCAGGCTTGTCTCAAACTCTTAGCCTCAAGCAATCCTCCTCCCTCAATCTCCCAAAGTACTAGGATTCCAATTGTGATCCAATGTACCTAGCCTCACTCTCCCTTGTAATAACTCCATACACAGACACACAGCTTCCAGGGGTCCTCATGTGCATATCAAGTGAAAAGAAAGAGTCACCAAATTCAGGGAAGCCCAAAGATATGGCTTCCTACCAGGTATTTCTAGTTCTCCCAGTCCTGATACAGTTTATCAATCAGGAATCACTTTTACCACAGCAATGTTGCTCAGTAACATTCTACCTTCATTAGACTACCAGGGGAACAAAATCAGGCAAAGATAAAATTCCCATATAGAAGGGGAAATAGCTGTTAATCCTTTACCTGCAGCAAAATTAAAGCAGATCTTTTGACAGTAACTGGGACTTAGGGTTGCTGTTTTCCAGCACCACATGTCACACCTGAGCCTGACTAGATTTCATTCATTTCTCTCATTGCAAAAATAGCCAAAGAAGAACAAATACATATAAAATCTTGAAATTTAGGGAGATATTATCAAACAGAATAAGTTACTTTTTGTTTTGTTTTTAGATTTAAAATGCATCAAAATGTCCTCCTGGCAAAATTTTAAAATACTACTTTTGTTTAAAGTTCTTATTCCTAATCATTTCTCAGGGCCTATCTCCATGAAATCACAAATAAAATGTTGTGAATTTATTCTTTTTAACTTAAAAAATTTTTACTATTTAAGAAAGAACAAAAGATCCTTTAAATACTGGTGACACAAACCTGAGCTGCATGCCAATGTTAAGGTTGTGCAGAAAGTTCCCCCCAAAAGCCATACAGTCCTGAGAAGTGAGCACAGCATGAATCCACCCTGAAATGGTTAAAAGCATAGAAATTAGTAATTTTTCAATATTTGAACCAAATGTGATATCTACCTGTGAAGTAACTCAAAACACCAACCTCAGTTTCCTTCATTATTCCAGTGCTAGAGAAGTTAATGTCTATTACAATCTATACATTCATTTAATTAAATATTTATAAAATGCTGATTTTATATGCCAGGCTGTGTGCTGAGTTTGAGAAACAGATAAAGAATTTTTCTGGTTTAAAAACACAACTTGACTTTATATTAAAGACTGTACTCCAAGATTAGTCAAATCTGGTTTGAATTAGGAAAGCACATCTTCCATAAAGAGCCTCCCAGGGCCATCCTGAACCAAGTGCCCTTAAAGGTAAACAGAGGAGGATCAAGGAACTCAACCCGAAACCTGACTCTATAAGAAGGAAATGGTAGATCACTCATTTAATTATGAAGCTTTATGGTCTTCCAAGTATAAACTTTGGCAATCAAAATTATGTTTTGTTTTCCTATAAAAATGTTTTCAAAGTGAGAAACATTTCTAAGAGATGATACTTTTTTTTTTAATTGTTTGGGATTCATTGAGAGTACAAAGAATTAGGTTACACTGATTCCAAGTTATTAGGTAAAGTCCCTCTTGTAATTGTGTCCTGCCCCCAAGAGGTGTGCCATACCCCATGACCCCCTCTCCCACCCCTCCCCAAACCCTCATTTCCCTACCCCATCCCTTGTATTAGGTCATCCACTGCCTTCATATTAGAACTGAGTACACTGGATTCTTGCTTCTCCATTCTTGTGATGCTTTACTAAGAACAATGCATTCCACCTCCATCCAAATTAATGTAAAAGATGTAAAGTCTCTATCTTTTTTAATGGCTGAATAGTACTCCATGATATACAAATATCACAGCTTGTTAATCCATTCCTGGGTTGGTGGGCATTAAGATTGTTTTCATGTTTTGGCAATTGTAAATTGAGCTGTGATAAACAGTCTAGTGCAAATGTCCTTATGATAAAAGGATTTTTTTTTTCTTCTGGGTATATGCCTAGTAATGGGATTGCAGGATCAAATGGGAGGTCTAATTTGAGTTCTTTAAGGATTCTCCAAACTTCCTTCCAAAAAGGTTGTATTAGTTTGCGGTCCCACCAGCAATGTAAAGGTGTTCCTTTCTCCTGACATCCATACCATCATCTGCAGCTTTGAGCCTTTGTGATGTGAGCTATTCTCACTGGGGTTAGGTGATAGCTCAGAGTAGTACTGATTTACATTTCTCTGATGATCAGAAACAATGAGCACTTTTTTAAAATTTATTATTTGGGATTCACTGAGGGTACAGAGAATTAGGTTACACAGATTACAGTTACACTCTTAGAATTGTGTCCTTCCCCCAAGAGGTATATGCCATACACCGTGACCTCTCATTCTCCTCCCTCCTCTCCTCTCCTCTTCCCACTTATTCATTCCCCTACCCCCACCCTGTATTAGATCATCTACTGCCTTCTTATTAGAATTGACTACACTGGATTCTTCCTTCTCCATTCTTGTGATGCTTTACCAAAAAGAATGTGTTCTATCTCCATCCAGGTTAATACAAAAGATGTAAAGTCTCCATCTTTTTAGGGGCTGAATAGTATTCCATGATATACATACCCAACAGGTTGTTAATCCATTCCTGGGTTGGTGGGCATTTGGGCTATTCCCACATTTCGGCAATTATAAGTTGAGTTGTGATAAACAGTCTAGTGCAGTGGTTCTCAACCTGTGGGTTGTGACCCCTTTGGGGGTCGAACAACCCTTTCACAGGGGTCGCCTAAATACATCCTGCATGTCAGATATTTACATTATAATTCATAACAGTAGCAAAATTACAGTTATGAAGTAGCAACGAAAATAATTTTATGGTTGGGGGTCACCACATGAGGAACTGTATTAAAGGGTCGTGGCATTAGGAAGGTTGAGAACCACTGGTCTAGTGCAAATGTCCTTATGATAAAAGGATTTTTTTCCTTCTGGGGAGATGCCTAGATAATGGGATCATAGGATCAAATGGGAAGTCTAGTTTGAGTTGAGGATTCTCCATACTTCCTTCCAAAAAGGTTGTATTAGCATCTGCAGCTTTGAGATTTTGTGATGCGGGCCATTCTCACTGGGGTTAGGTGATATCTCAGAGTGGTTCTGATTTGCATTTCTCTGATAATAAGGGACAATGAGCATTTTTTTCATGTTTGTTAGCCATTCAACTGTCTTTAGAGAAGGTTCTATTTGTCTCTCTTGCCCAGTGATATATGCGATTGTTGGGTCTTTTTTTGTTGATTGAGTTCTCTATAGATCCTAGTTATCAAGTTTTTGTCCAATTCATAATATGCAAATCTCTTTTCCCATTCTGAAGGTTGTTTTTATGCTTTGGTTGTTGTTTTTCTTAGATGTACAGAAGCTTTTCAATTTAAGTCCCATTTGTTTATTTTTGTTGTTGTTGCAATTGCCATGGAAGTGTTCTTCATAAAATCTTTCCCCAGGCTGATGAATCTCCAAGTGTTTTCCCCACTTTCTTCAAGGATTTTTATTGTTTCATGCCTTAGATTTAAAACGTTTACCCATCTTGAATCAATTTTTGTAAGTGATGAGAGGTGTGGATCCAGTTTCAGTCTTTTACATGTGGTTCTCCCAGCACCATTTATTGAATGGAGATTCTTTTCCCCAGTATATGTTCTTGTTTGGTTTATTAAAGATCATGTGGCTGCAAGAAGCTGGTTTCATCTCATGGTTTTCTATCTGGTTCCAAATGTCAATGTCTCCATTTTTATGCCAATACCATGCTGTTCTGGACACTTAACTTTTGAAAGAAATGTTGGTAGACTTAACATAAAGACTTCATGTAAATAAATATATATACACATTTGTGTGTAAAGCCAGCTTTTAAAATAAATATATTCCATTCTCCTTATGTTTTTCATCTTTTGGCCCTTCACTGTACTATATAACCCAGTATCAAAAAAAATCCCAAAGGACTTACTTCAAAGTGTGCCTGCCTATTTAACGTGCTCAAAGGCTCTGAAACCACAAATTAGAAGTTTGTCTGTGCCAGCTACAAATCCTACCAATCAGTGGTTCTCAATAGTGGCAGTACACCCTGTACAAGGTGTTTTAGAAAGTCTGGAGGCTTTTTTGATTGTCACAATTATCGGAGAGCACTATTGGCATTTTGTGACTAGGAGCCAGCAGTGCAATGTGAAAGATAGTTCCATACAATAAGAAACTGTCCCACATTACTCGGGACTGTCAGCTTCTGCTGGATATTCATATAAGTACTAAGCCTATCCATCAACTATCTTAGCCTAGAAACTAGTACTCCATTATATATCTAAATAATGTATTTTGCATGGTTTGGGGACAATTTCCAAGAATATAACAATTCTGTAAATGAAGAAAACATTTGGAAGTTTACAAATGTCAACTATCTGATTAACAACATATTGACATGTTCAATTAAAAATTGATGTTTAAGTAATATACGTTGATCAAAATTAAATCCAGTTTTTGTGAGAATTAGTCATTATTATTTTTTTTTGCCCACATCCCCTCACTCCTTCTCTGTCTGATCTCCCCTTCCTCCATGCCCCACCATGTCATTAATTGTCATTAATTGTCTTCATATCAAAGTTGAATACATAGGATTACTTCTCCATTCCTGTGATGCTTCACTAAGAATAAGGTGTTCCACCTCCATTCAGGTTATTACAAATGCTGTAAAATCTTCATTTTTTTTTGATGGTTGAGTAATACTCAATAGTGTACATATACTACAGCTTACCAATCCATTCCTGGGTTGAAGGACATTTAGGTTGTTTGCATGTTTTAGCGATTGTAAATTGGGCCGCAATAAACAGCCTGTGTCTTTATAGTAAAAGGTGTTTTTTTTTAATCCTTATTCATCAGTGAAACGTGTCTGTAATTTCCCCTTTATAATAATATATTTTTTCTAATTTTACTCTCAGGGGTATCCAGACTAAGTAGAATGATTTTGAAGTATTTCTATTTCTACTGTTTATAAGACTTGGCGTGATCTATTTTTTTTGTTGTTTTTTGTTTTTAGAAATTATTTTTTATTTTTATTATATATATTAGTCATCTTTTTTTTTTTTTAGACTTTGGTAAAGACATAATAAGGAAAAAAATGTGTTTGCTATTTGTATTTTGTCTTGTGTATGCTGTAACAAACAAGTAGTAAATGATCATGTATTCAAAAAAAATTGCACAGCCCTTGTTAAGCTATATTGATAGGTACTTTCTATTTTGGTTGCTGATACAATGCTATTTCTTTTTCTTTCTTTTTTTTTTGAGACAGAGCCTCAAGCTCTCCCCCTGGGTGGAGTGCTGTGGCATCACAGCTCACAGCAACCTCCAACTTCTGGGCTCAAGCGAGTCTCTTGCCTCAGCCTCCCAAGTAGCTGGGACCACAGGCGCCTGCCACAATGCCCAGCTATTTTTTTGGTTGCAGCTGTCATTGTTGTTTTGCGGGCCCAGGCTGGATTCGAACCCCCCACCTTAGGTGTATGTGGCTGGTGCCTTAGCCACAGACGCCAAGCCTATCTTTCTTTTTCTAATATTATTTTGTAATTTTTTTATATAGGAATATAACTGATTTTGTATAGTTATTTTGAAGTTAGCTATATTGCTGAATTTTTCTATTGTTTTTGGTAACTTGCAAGTAACTTGGTAACTCGGAAGTAATGTTTTTTTTTTTTTTTTTTTACAAACTATTGGGATTTTTAAGTTATCATAATTGTACTAGCTAGGATCGGATCTTCAACTTTACTAGGAGTAGTACTAATGAGTACACTTATCTCACAATTGATTTGTAGATAATGCTTTTGTTTCCTCGTAAAATTGATATATTTGTCCCAATGTTATCTTTAATGATTATGTCAATGTTTTGCCTATAGTTGATGTTCTATAAATATTCACGGAATAAAGGAGCAAAAATTAAGAAAAAACAAAAACAAATGTCAACTATCTTGGGGGGGGGAAATCATGTTTCCTATAGCAGTGGTGGCCAAGTGTGGTCCCCAGACCAGCAGTACCTGCATCAATCAAGAACTTGATAGAAATACAAATTTTCAGGCCCACTCTATATCTATAGAATCAGAACCCTGGGGATGAAGCCAGTAATCTGTGCTGTAACAAGCCCTCTAGGTGATTCTGACACTCCAGGAAGTTTGAGAAGCACTGGCCAATACCAATGATACTGACAAAATCTGTCCTTAAGACTTATGTCAAAATACCTGTATTGGTCTGCTAGCTTATGCAACTAACCATTTCATTCTGTCATCTAATGTTGCTGTGCCTAAAAAGCAGATATTAAAAGAGCCTTTCATTATAAATTACCTTTTTATTTCTTCTTTATGTTCCAGTTAGGTCATTAAATTGATATTTTTTAAAAATTAGTTGTTCAGGAGGTTATCTTACCTATGAATTTCAATGTAAGAATTTAAAGAGGCCACAACAATGGCCTTTTCATATTTATTATAAAAGGGAAAATTAGGAAGAGGACCTAAGAGAGGTTAGCCCATTCACAATGGAAGTGCTGATATTTATCTGGGCAAATATTTTGGTAGTTCTATGCATTTATTCATTTGTTAATGCAACACACATTTATTTATCATATACATCAGGGCCAAGGCAAAAAAGCAGAGCCTATGGTAACAGATCCCCGTGAACTCTGCAGACATTAAGGTTGGTCCAAAACCACTGGTTTGGACAGGCTACACTTTGTATTTATTCATATCGCAAAATGACAGACCTGATACTTATACTTGAGGTGACAGCTAAGACTGATACTCAGTCCCTTGCTACCCTTTCCTTCCTAATTATCCTGGAAGCCCTGATTCTTACAGCAGGTTTGGCTTTTACCAGCAATGAAGAGCTGACCAAAGTTAAAATTGAAGGGAACATCATCAAAATTTAAAAACTTCAGTGCATCAAAGAACATTATAAAGAAAAAGTGAAAAACTGACCAACAGAATTGGAGAAAATATTTGCAAATCATATTATCTGATATGGGTCTAATATACAGAATATATTATATAAAGAACATTTACAAACTCAGTAATAAAAAAGGACAAATAACCCAATTTAAAAATGGGCAAAGGATTTAAATAGACATTTATCCAAAGAAGATACAGCATTATACATACATTCACCAGTTGAGCATCCCTTATATGAAAACCCAAAATCCAAAATGCTCCAATGAACATTTCTGGTGAGTATTATGTCAGTGCTCAAGCAGTTTTGAATTTTAGAATATTTCAGATTAGAGATTTCGGATTAGGGATGCTTAACCTATATATCCCTACAATGAAACATTATTGGGACATAAAAAGATGAAGTATTATTATGTGCTACACCGTGAATAAGCCTAAAAAATATTATGCTAAATGAAAGAAGTGAGATACAAAAAGCCACATCACATTATTCCACTTACATATAAAGTGTCCAGAATAGGTAAATTCATAGAAACAAGGAAGGAAAGAATGGGGCATGACTGCTAAAGGGTATATGGGGTTTCTTCCTGAGATGCTGAAAACATTCTGAAATTTAGACAATGGTGATGGTTGTACAAGCTTGTCAACCTCTACTTAAAATCACTGAATTACATACTTCAAAAGGGTGAATACTAACTTATGGCATGTGACTTTGACCTCAATGAAAGCAAAAATGAAGGCAAAAGACATAAAATAATGCCAAAGAAGTCCTACCTATAAGACAATCCCTCTAAGGGACAAACAGTACAAAGTCCAAGATCAGAATTATCTCTCATGTAATGCCTAAAAACTACTTTCCAAACATGTTGAAGCCAGGGGTTCTAACTAAAAGCTGACCCTATGTGACTGAGTGTTAACTATGGGGAGTAAGGGCTGGGATGAAAGAAAACCTTACCTGTAGGAACAAATAAGGTATGTCCCTGCTTTACCACACACTTGTAGCATTTATCCACCTTATCTCCAAAGAACACCTCACTCTGGGTCACAGATGAACTCCAAGATTCATAGAGTGCCAAATTTTCATCTGTTGGCTTTATCAAATAAAAAATCTTCTCACCCTAGAACGAAGTAATCGAACTATTTTTGAAAAAGCAAAAGCCATTTCTAGGATGGCCTACATTGATGCAATTTCCCAATATATGATCTAAAACAAATTAGATAATTATCGGATTTTTTAGGTTCAAAACACATATTCCACATACATGATCAGTAACTACCAACTTAATAAACAGGTGCTAAACCTCACCCTCCCCAACTAACAAAGACTTGATAAAGTAGGGTTGAAGAAATAGCTGCGAGAAAGGAGAGTAGAAACCATAAACATCCCACGGACTTCCTCTCATTTTCAAAGTACAGAAGTAAATATGTGACAGGCTCCAGGTTACAGAGTCCTCTACTGCAAACTTTGCCCTTTCTTCTAAGATCTCTAACATGATGATTATTTTTAAACAGCTATAAATAAACTTCTTTTAATAAACTAATTCTCCTGCTTCATGAAGAAAAGGAATAAGAGTCCAAGGATAAAGCATCAAATACAGTCCAGAACATTGCCAAGGCATAGACATTTGACACAGATGAAGCTCTGGTTCTAGATCAGTACTCTCCAAGGGAACTTTCTGTAACGATGAAATATTTTTTAATATCTGTGCTATCCAATACAGTCGTCACTAGCCCTGTGTGCTACTGAGCACTTAAAATGTAACAAGTGCAGATGAGGACGAAATATTTAATTACATTCAATTTAAATTTAGCCACACACAGCTACCAGCTACTATATTGAACAATACAGTCTAGATAAAGCAAGGTGAATTGGTATTTTTACCAAATACAACTAACTGTCCCTTCCCTATCTTTTTTTTAAGACTTGCCCTATCTTAAGGCCAAAAGCAATTATTACTGTAATTTTGCTATTTCTTAGGTATTTGATTCAAGGATTAATGGATAATTAAATAGGGGGAAGAGAAAATAAAGAGAGACAAAGGCTAAGAGAAACCAATTAAAAGATGAGGGCAAAAGATAATCTAACTCTAAATAAAAAGGTCCCAGCTCTTTCATTACTTGGGATAAAAAAAATCTAATGTTTAAAGGCAAAGTGAGAGTTTCCATTTAAAAAGTAGAAGAACTTTCCCCTTTACAAATACAAAGAAAAAAGAAAAAAACAAGTCATTTACAACAAATGAACTTATCACTGAAAAAATACAGCTATGTATTTTTGTCAATGGAAGAACAAAGAACTAGCCCGATCTTACCCAGAGGACGTGGTACCAGACCGAAGTTCCACCGAAGTCAATGTGGAAATCTGTATAGCTGTCCTGAACTCCCATTAAGCAATATTTCTGAACAAATGGCTTGGGAAAAACTGAATCATCTGGCCAATAATTTTCTACCCAAGAAAGTTTTTTGGCTATATCAGGGACTTCCACCAATTCAGACATCCTTAAAAAAATAAACAACAAACAAAAAAACCACTTAAAAAAAATCAAACAAAAAACCCACTTATACACACACACACACACACACATATATATATATATACACTTTCCCATATCATGAAAATTACACTTCTTAAAAATGCTTCTTCCGGCTCGGCGCCTGTGGCTCAAGCAGCTAAGGCACGAGCCACATACACCTAAGGTGGCAGGTTCGAATCCCCAGCCCGGGCCCGCCAAACAACAATGATGGCTGCAACCAAAAAATGGCCGGGCGTTGTGGCGGGCACCTGTAGTCCCAGCTACTTGGGAGGCTGAGGCAGGAGACTCGCCTGAGCCCAGGAGTTGGAGGTTGCTGTGAGCTGTGATGTCATGGCACTCTACCCAGCTCGAGGCGCTGTCTCAAAAAAAAAAAAAAAAAAAAATGCTTCTTCCATCTGAGCCCAAACCAAGTAATTAACTGGAACTTAAAGTTAACAATATTACTTAAAAAGTTTAAAGCACATCTTATTTCTAAATATTCTGAGCATGCCAATGCAAAATTTATAACATTACTACCACTGGAGGACTTTGCAAGTCACAACTATGTTTCTTACTAAAATAAATGTATCATTTTAGGTAACACTCAGAACTGCTAATCCAAAATGTACAGAACTACTCACTTTGTATCTGAAAATTCAAGGCTGATCACATTTAACACTTTTGGTCTATTAGGATTTGTGAAGTATTTAACGTAATTGTGAAGTGTCATTTTGCTGTCTGCTTGCCTCGCCACATCAATGACATCTATCACTTTGTCACCACCTGCAGAAAAAAATTATAGTCATATTATTATTGTGCTTAGGACTTATGTCAATAGATACTCTAAACAAAAATATTTTCAAGACTACATTTACTTGGTATGGTAATTAAACCAACTATAAACTACATGCTGTAGATAAAGATTCTCCCTATATTCTTACTTTTTAAAGTTAAACCGGACCTATAAAGAAAAAAGGACAGTTTTTGAGGCAAAAAATAAAGCACTAAGACTGAGATGCATAACTAACAATGAGTATAAAAATTTATATAGCTTACAAAGCTCTCAATATACCAATGATGTCCTGCTGCAGCTCATAATGATAAAAAATACATTATACTGGTATGTGGAAACTGCCCAACACTTTCTGGACTGGCTCTTTCATTACTTGGGATAAAAAAATCTAATGTTTAAAGGCAAAGTGATAATTATCCTCTTAAAAAGTAGAAAAACTTTTCCCTTTATAAATGTCATTTACAAAGAAAAAAAAGTCAATACTGGATTTCAGTTTTCTCAGACACAAAATGAAAAGACTAATTTTCCCTTTTCACTTCTATAATACCTAAAATTCTATTATTTAAAAAAAAAACACATCAGTCATTGGGGAATTAGTGAGCAGGTTGACCAAGACAAGTAATTTCTGCTCTCCTGATAATGTCTTTTCTTTCAATATTCTTTTAAAAAAAAAATCAGCGGTTAGGCAGCAAAAAACTCAGTTCATATTATTTATTGCCAGTACCTGAAAGCCCAAGTTCTGAATTATGACTAATTTACAGTTTTCCTGTAAGACCACAAACTGATGCTTATGGACCATTGCATCGCTACTCTCAGAACCATAATTAGTTTTAATAAAAGAACTATAGGATAAGATGGAATGGAAAACATGGCAATACTTATGCAATCTGAAAGAGAAAACAAATAAGTAGTTTAACGAAATTCTGTCTCATAGACTATTAAGAAGTAACAGTTCTGTTACTAAAATTTAACTGAACTTAAATTAAAAAGTTAGCTATCAAGCAGTTTGAACATTTCTTAATACTTATATTTACATTAGTTATTTTACAGTTGCTATCTATGCAAATAGTTTTAAGTTAAACCTCAACCTCATCCCCTAATTTGTCAAATATTAAAATTTAGCTGACTATGAAGTCATAACATTTAATTGGATTTCCTCAGTGAAACAACTATGAGAATTGTCAACCAATGGCTCAATAAAGAGACAAGTTCTCAGATATTCCAGGGTGACAAGATAAAATTATTGCAGTGAACACACACTTTTGAGTCAAGGTAGATGTGGGATCTAATCCTCCAATAGTATCCGTCTGTCTCTGACAAGGAGTAACATCTACACAGTCAGCTTTACTATTAACTACCAAGATGATAATGAATGGAATGACTAAAAACCTCAACAACATGTCAACAGGGAAAGAATTTTTCACCTTGTTTCTTGTGCCTTCCTGGGCTTCAAAATTACATATTAAGTCCAGATGTTTCTACATGGCAACATTCACCAAATCATTACTATAGAAACAGGTTTGAAAATGATCTCCTCCTTTTATGGTCCCTCCTCTAAGCAGCTGGAGTACTGGGCTCCAGGAATTCTGCAGCTATTCTACAGATGCCTTCAACCAATCCAATTTCCCGTGTCTTCTTGGTATCTGTGGCTGCTCCTCAGTCATGGTTTTCCCTAACCTCATATCAGAAAATTTAATGACACTGCAGAAAGCAGCAGGATGGGGCTCAGTAAAAATAGGCAAAATGTGCCATTCTGTTTTTCTGACAGTTGTAGGTCTGTTGAGAAAACAGTCTTCAACACAGGTGATACCGAGTTTCATTTTTCCTGATCTAGGAAACTGAACTAAATTAACATTTTTTTCATTTAACTTTTAATATTATTAGAACCAATATTTTTACTTTTACCGTGTCTTCCCGGGTACTTAAAGGAATCAAGTTCGTACCTACATAATGTTCCACATCTGTCACAGAAAAAGTGGGTGAAGGGAGCCTGAGCCCCAGATCATCTAATTTAGGGACCATAATAGGGACATCAAATCCATGTTTCTCTAGATATCTTTGTGTCAGCTGGCTGCCATGCATCTTTACGATGATTTCATCGGCACTATGGAAAAACATAAGAATATGTGTCATTTTTAAATTTCAGTTTAAAAGTAATACTATAGTAATGGGTTAATTCATATGCTATATAATTATCTACATTCATGGTTATTAACCTATCATGGCTAATTCTCCTTTTAATAACAAATGTTTTGTAAAGGCCCTTTTACTATATTAAAGTAAAATTTGTAGGTAATATAATTTTCTTAATTCAATACATGTCACTGATATATAAAATGCTCTAACTATAAAAAGAAAAATATATCAAACCAATTTATAGCAAATTATGTACAGATTGAGTATCCCTGATCCAAAAATCCAAAATCCTAAATGCTCCAAAATCTGAACATTTTGAATGTTGATATGATGTTCAAAGGAAATGTTCACTGATGTATTTCAGATTTTCAGTTAGAGATGCTCAAGGGGTTACGTGTAATGCAAATATTCTAAAATTTAAAAAAAAATCTGAAATCTGAAACACTTCTTGTTCCAGGCATTTTGGATAAGGGATACTCAGCCTGTATTTCAATGTGTACATGTTCATGTAGACTACACTAGAGGACATCATAAAACAATAGGATGCTTAAAACTAGTTCTAGGATTTAAGAGAAGTAAAAAAGATCAGAAACCACTCAACATGAACTGTGTAAATCATGAGAGCAAAAGATAGGGTATACATTAAAATAAAAACTTGATTTAAGTAAAAATAGACCAGATTTTATCTGACTATAAAATTTCATACAAATATTTGCCAGTCATTTCAGAGTCTAATGGGACAAAGACCAATTAATTGTTCTTCTGCATACTGGGGGACAACTAGTATCCCTGGTCTCTACCCACTGAAACAAGAGTCCAAAATGCTCCCATTGACAGTTGCCAACTTAAATAATCTGTTATAACTTGTATTGGGTAAGTTTTAATCCTAGGTAATAACTTTAAGCCACTAAGGAGGTTTGGACCCCGGCTGCCCTCTGTGATGATCAACATTAAGCATTGCACTGAAGTATGATCCATCCCTTTGTCATTGTCTTCCAGATCTCTTTCAATGGGGTATTCCAGATTTTGCTCACAGGACACAATGCTATACGGTCAAAATTAAGTGCAACACTTGCCTTAAAGGTTAAAACAAAAGTTTCCGTTTATACAATCAGATCTGAACTGTTGATGTCTTTGCAGCCTAGGTGGTAAGGAAAAGACAGGAGAAAAAGGAGATGCTGGTTCTCTTTATTGGGCTCCAATCTTCCTACCCTTTCAGTAAGGCAAGGGCAGTTTGAGACCTATGAAAACTGAGACAGTCTTTTCCCAGACACTCTTGTAAGCGGGTGGCTCAGATCTTCATCTGCTTTATCCACTGAATAGGGTTCTGTACTACCTTTTAATTTCCCAATAAGCATCCACAATTGTCCTTTCTCCCAACTTCTGAGGATTAAATTACGCCTTAAACGTCAATCTAAAAGGGAATTTTATTTATTTATTTATTTATTTATTTATTTAGAGACAGAGTCTCACTATGTTGTCCTTGGTAGAGTGCCGTGGCGTCACAGCTCACAGCAACCTTAAACTCTTGGGTTTAAGCGATTCTCTTGCCTCAGCCTCCCAAATAGCTGGGACTATAGGCACCTGCCACAATGCCCAGCAATTTCTTTTTTGTAGTTGTCATTGCTGTTTAGCAGGCCCAGGCCAGGTTTGGGCGCGCCAGTCTCAGTGTATGTGGCTGGCACTGTAACCACTGTGCTATGGGTGCCAAGCCTAAAAAGGAAATTTTAAATCACTTGTACTCTCTGATCTCAAATGATTGGTGTTTTACTTCCCCCGTTGACCAAAAATATAAAAATACAAGCACTTATTGCCTGAGCTCACGAGTTCAAGACCAGCCTGAGCAAGAGCAAGACCCCTCTGTCTCTAAAAAATAGCTGGACGTTGTGGTGGGCACCTGTAGTCCCAGCTACTGGGGAGGCTGAGGCAAGAAAATCACTTAAGCCCGAGAGTTTGAGGTTGCTGTGCGGCATCCTACTAAGGGCTACAAAGTGAAACTGTTTCCAAAAGAAAAACAAGTACTTGAAATATAGGTACAACATTACTTGCAAGAGGACAAACTGGAGATAAAACATATCACAAAGGGATGGTGTTTATATACACACATACAACAAAGCAGTTAAGGAACAAGGTAAATCTATGTATACATGTGGAAGGACATCTATGAAATACAATAGAGTTAAAAAGGCAAGCTGCACAACACTATGCATGACATATCTCCATTTTATTTTTTTTTAATTATGGGCATCTATATGTGTATATACACTAATGTTTTAAATGTTATTATTTATGTGGAAAAGGGTCTCAAAAAACTTACACTAAGTCTTAACATGGGGAGAGGAAATTTAATCTTATGCACATCTGTGTAATCGCATTGTGTGTGTAATTTAGTAATTATTGTTAATGTGTTATGGTTTAAATCAGGTGTCCTCAAACTTTTTAAACAGGCGGCCAGTTCACTGTCCCTCAGACCGTTATAGGGCCGGACTATGGGCCCCGGGACGAGACGGCTGCTAAGCAGGACAGGCAGCGGCGGCAAAAACACCCGGCAGGCTGGATAAATGTCTTAGGCAGGCTGCATGTGGCCCACGGGCAGTGGTTTGAGGATGCCTGATTTAAATGATGTAAAAGTTTATCAAGTTAAAAAATAAAAACAAAAATGACTCTTAGTCAATGGTAATTAGAGTTTGGACATTTGTGATCTTCCCTATAATCTGTTCTCCTTTGTGTTCACTTTGGCAGAAAAGCCATATGAATTATGTAAGGCCAGTGTTTTTAAACACTATTTTTATGGGTCAAGAACAATAGCTATTAGGGAAAAAATGGAAGCTATGGCTCCTCTATGTGGAAGGCTCTAAGATATGTGAGAAATGCACACTCACTCACACATTGACACTAAATTACATATATAGTCTTTGGGAGTTCACAATCCTCCCTAAGTCTACGAGTAGACTCAAACTGAAAACTCTAGGCCTAGATCCTAAACCAAAAAAGCATTATCAAAAAAAACCAAAAAAACAAAACTGCATTATCCAATACAAAGGGAAATAAACAAGCAAACATTTCTCCTACCATTTTAAAACTAATAAGGAGAATATTTGAGAATAGGGCCTTTAACACCATAAAAAGCGTATATATTTCGTATATGTTTTCTCTCTGTCTCCTGGTAGACTTGAGGGAGCCACAGTACATGCTTATCATTACATGTTCCTGTTTAAGGATCAAGGGGCAGGGTAACAGAGAGGAATCCCAAAGACTGAAGAGAAATAGCAGGAGTTGTATCATTCCAAGATCTGAAGTAATTCTATAAGAGGCTGCATGTGATACTGTGATTTAAATTTAAGTTGTGTTTCCCCCTTTAATAAGCCTGGATATAATCTTGTGTAAAAGCCTATTAAGCATTACCACTTTAAACATACGTCAGACAGTGAACAGGAAATGGTCTAAATTAGCATGATTAAATGCTTTTGACTTTCTTTGAGCCATAGACAACTCAAATATATATATCCCATTACTTAAAAAAAAAAAAGAAAAGAAAAGAAAAACAAAAAGCCCAGTCCTGCAGCCACCAGAATGCAGGAATGCAATGGTTGTGTGCACTTCTGGTGGACCTAGGGTATAGACCAATGAATGGTTCTCAACCTGTGGCTCGTGACCCACAGTAAGTGTATTAAAGGGCTAAGGCATTAGGAAGGCTGAGAAACACTGGTATAGACAGATAGGAAAGTAACATGAGGAGAAAAAAGTTGGAAAACAAAAAGGTGAGGTGAAAGAAAAAGAGAAGCAGCAGCTGCATATTATAAGAAACCAAGTACTGGGACCACTGTCTCAGATTAGTCCATTTTGAGCTTTTTGGACTTTGACCCACAGTGAAGAAGTACATTTTACCATAGAGATAACATGGTGACCCAGTATGCACATCTAACAAAAGTTCCATGAAACTATGCTTGTTAACTTCTGTTACTTGAAATGTACTGATAGTTTTCTATTCTACATCACTAAGGAAAAAAAAAGTGAAAAGCTGGTTGAGAACAACAATAGGTTGTAGCCCAAAGACTGAAACACTGCTTTAGAATAATGTCACTTTATCAGCCAACATTCTCACATTTTCTTTGAACAAGTTTCCATACCTTGGGAAGACTCGAGAACGTAATTCCTTAACAAAAGTTCTAGTTCCAGCTTGCACTGGTTTGGAACCATCATCAATTTCTGTGTAGTCATGCCTGTGCCAGTTTCTCCTCTTCTTCACTAGAATTTTTAGAAAAATTTAAGAAAATGTTTTTGTTAATTGGTAATACTAAGTATTTTTCTATTCATTATATTCTACATAATCTGAAATAACACTTCTAAGTACAACAAAAACACTCAAATTTTTAATGCATTTCAGGCCACATAAGTAAATTTTGTTTAACATAATGCTACAATTACTGGCAATTAACTGTAGATTTTTTAAATCTACTCTTTTTATTTCAAAATATTTAAAAATTAAATTAAGGAATCCAAATCAGCAGATGGAGCTTTTTATAATATCCTCATTTATACATACTATAAAATTTCCCAATTATTTGAAATTATGATTTTCATTAGAACATCTAGATCATCCAAATCACCATCTCGAAATAGGGGCTTTTATCTCACATCAGTAATCTATTTAACAACATAATTCCCTCCTCTTATGTAAAGATTTATTTTCAAAGTAAGCACGGCTACAATGACACAAAGAAGAGCAAGTGACAGAATCACAATTGAAGGAAGACAATGGGATGACAAATAACTTTATCATTGCTTCTAACACTAAGATTTGGTGACTCTCTAGTTCTGAGAAGCTACAATCTTGGGCAGTACAGCAATTGAAATCAGGAGACTTGGATTTGATTCCTAGTTCAGCCATTACCTTCCTCTGTAACCTAAGGAAGTCATTTAAAACCTCTGGATCCAAATTTCTCAATGTGGGAATGAAGGGGTAGGTTAGAGTGCTGATTTTTCTAACCGTGTGGAGGAACACAGAACAAAGGAGACAGAGAAAAGGACTCATTCCTCTTTCCTTCAGAGTGGCACCACCTACAGCTCTTTTGTGTGGGAGCAAGGTAAGATTTCAGTTATAAATCTTTTTTTTTAAGCTTAAATATCACTCTTAAACCTAAAACTTCCAGGATTCTTGAAAATATACTAATGTCTGCAACTTACATAGAAATGAATCTAAAAAAATAAGACAGTGGGATAGCTTACAGATAGATAATGTGGTAAAGCAAACATAAAATGTTAATAGCAGACTCTGAGCAATAAAGGCTTATACGTATTTACTATAAGATCCTTTCAACTTTTTCTATACATTTGAACATTTTCATAACAAAATGTTGTGGGAAAAGCAACTTTATAATTCCAAATGATTTTAACCTTCACCTGACAAAGATCACATTAATACAATAATACTGGGTCCTCATATGAATAAGAACAAATCACACTAAATAATTAACGAGGATGGAAACCAGGCTTATTCTTACCTAAGAATCCATTCCCAAGTAACTTATGGAAGCCAAATCTTCAGCTTGGAAAAGCACATTTTTAAAAATTTCATAAGAAAAGTTTAGAATTATAAACAAACTTTCCTAGGGAATTCCATTAGGTAACCTTTTTGTGTTTATTTTTCTCATTTAAAATCAATCCTGGCCAGGCATAGTGGCTCCTGCCTGTAATCCTAGCACCCTGGGAAGCCGAGGTAGGCGGCTTGCTTGAGGTCAGGAGTTTTAGACCAGTCTGAGCAAGATTGAGACCCTGTCGCTACAAAAAAATAGAAAAATTAGCCAGGTATAGTGGCACATGCATGCCTATAGTCCCATCTGTTTCGGAGGCTGAGGCAGAAGGATGCCCTCAGCCCAGGAATCTGAGGTTGCCGGGAGCTATGATGAAGCCACTGCACTTTAGCTGGGGTGAATTTTAAAAATAAAGAAAATAAAACCGATCCTAAAACTCAAGGATATTTCATTCCAGACTTCCTCCAACTATATATAGATATGAAACTCCATTTTATTTTCTACTGGGATCACAATGTTTATCCTGCTTACCTTTCTCATTATACCATGAGTATTTTTTCCTTATTAAATATTCAAAAGCAATTTAAAGGCAGCCTAGAATTTTAAGATGTACATGAACCATATTTTATTCTTAAACACTTAGTTCATCCTTAATCTTTCTTTAAAGTTGAGATTAATGTTTTCCTAATTAATTCCTCAGGATAAATTCTTAAAAATGATAGAAGAAAAATCAACATCTTTAAGATATTCCTACATATTTCAAAAGTGCCTCCAGAAAAGTGGTACTAGTAATTTATATTCCTACTAGTATTATATAAGCAGCCTATTTCAAGGCCCTGGGTTAACAATGAGCATCATCACTTAAAAAAAAAGAAAGAAAGGCTGCACATTTGATACATGAATTATAATGTTTTAATTTGAATTTTTTCAGAGCGGATTAATCAGTGAAATGTACTGGCTTTGGAATTAAGACACCTATGGGTTCAAATTCCAACTCTGCCAAACAGCTACATAAAAGAACTAGCTAGCTAAATGTTCTCATTTTTCATATCTAGTTGCTACAATTATCAAAGGAGATAACAGAGGTCAAGTACTTACCTACTATAATGCTGGGCATGTAATAAGCTGCTGATTACTACCATTTCCTTTTAAATGTACTGACTTGTAGGAGGTTAACAGAAATATACAATTGTCCTGTTGGGCCACATGCTTAAAACATGAAATGTTTTAAGTTTTATGTTTTAAGCTAACATAACTGCCTACAGCTGACTGAACTTGTTAAAGGAAGGAACATTTTAGTAGTGGTCGTAGGAAAATGAGAGAAAATATTGTGTTTGGAATGTACGTGCCTGAAGAAGACAGAGAATATATATTTAATCACTGAGTTATTTGTTGATATTTGCCCTCAGAGTTCTTAATTCCCATTAAGAGGGTCAAGTCCAAACTCACCATATCAAGTGGGTATTATGCTGTGGTATCTATAATAAAAACTCCCAGGGGAGGCTCGGCGCCTGTAGCTCCGTGGCTAGGGTGCCAGCCACATACATTGGAGCTGGCAGGTTCAAATCCAGCCCGGGCCTGCAAACAATGACAACTACAACCAAAAAAAATAACTGGGCATTGTGGTAGGCACCCGTAGTCCCAGCTACTTGGGAGACTGAGACAAAAGAATCACTTCGGTCCAAGAGTTTGAGTTTGCTCTGAGCTGTGATGCCATGGCACTTCTACCCACAATGACAAAGTGAGACTCTGTCTCAAAAAAAAAAAAAAAAAAAAGACTCTCAGGAGAATTTTGAAAGGAATAGGAAAACCTTAGGTAGCAAGCAAGAGAGACTTAAAAGCAGAGGGAAAAGGATCCAGAGGGTTTACCCAAATTGGAGTGGAGGGTGAGAGGTACAGAAAGCAAGCCTTATATCAAGACAAAACAGATTACTGGATTTCAGGCACTGAAGATCGCCAATGCCTAACTTTCTGCTCTTAAAGGGTGAGAAGCATACAAAGGGCCCCATGGCAGGCAAGTTTCTCTGTGAAGTATCATTATTCGAAGTGCAGGTTGTGACTCATTATGGACTGTGTAATCAATTTAGTGAGCATGACAAGTTTTTAAAAAATTAAATCATGTAGGGAAAAATAGAAAATAGAGGGCATCACATGTAGTAAATCATTATGCCTCACAGTAACTCTTAATATTTCATAGCAGTTAAATTCAAATGATTTCCTTTTGGAACTACATACTTAAATTCAATACTAAAACTGTTACAAATTTTAGTTAGTTACATTTCTCTTGAGATAACAACATTGTATTATTTACTTCTTCCAAGAATGACTCTTGGTCAACAATTATTTCAAGTTACATTCTACATACTTCAGTGCTGCCCAGAATAACATCCTTTAAAAACATTTTTTTTTTTTTTTTTTTTGCAGTTTGGCAGGGGCTGGGTTTGAACCCACCACCCTCGGTATATGGGACCAGGGGCCCTACTCATTGAGCCACAGGTGCCGCCCCTTTAAAAACATTTACATCCATAAACTGGTCAGTTACACATGAAACAATTCTACCAATTTGCTAACCTCAAGTTGTATACTGTGTAACAGAACAGATAACCTGTATTTTACAAGGAAATATCTTAATACATTCACACAGCTTAACTTTCTAAGTATCTTGTAAATAAATAAGAAAAATCATTAATATTTCTAATAAAACAAATGAGCAGTCAGTTAGTAGTAAGCCTATTTTCAAAAATTATTTGCATATAACATCAGAACAAAATTTCTATTCTATTTTTTCTTTAAATGCTATGGGGGAAAAGCTGTATTCAAAATAAAGAGGTATGGTGGCTACCACCTGCAATCCCAGCACTTTGAGAGACTGAGATCACTTGAGACCTAGAGTTTGAGACCCGCCAGAGCAACACAGTGAAATACCCCTCCCCTGATTCCCTGTCTCTACAAAAAAATAAAAATAAATTAGTTGGGCATGGTGGCATGTGCCCATAGACCCAGCTAATAAGGAGGCTGAGGCAGGAGGATCACTTCAGCCTAGGAGTTTAAGGTTACGGTGAGCTGTGATCAAGCCATTATACTTTAGCCTGGGTGACTGAGAGTTCATCTCTTAAAAAAATAAAGAGGTCATATAGGTTATCTACATCCAACCCAGGTATGTATCAAAGTGTGTTCCGGTAAAGGTTTCTTTCAGTTTTAAGAATAGTCTATAGGTTTCCCTTTGATTTTTTGAACACAAAAATGCTAGTTTGTAGCTTAAAGTTTAAAAAAAAATAGGTATAATTCAAAGCCCTTCGAAGAGTTTACGTCACATTTGCACAATAACAATATTCCAATTTATTCTTCTGAAGCATCTGTAAAAGGTTCTCTAAAAGGCTAAAAGTAAGTATTTTATGTAGGTGTACACTCCAGAGGATGTATGAGGCTTCCTTGGCTTTGCCCTACATTTTTAGGAAAAAGACTGGTCAGGGACTTGGTCTGGTCTTGTCCTTTGTACCTTACCTCCTCCGACCTCAGGAAAGGAGTTTCAAGCAGAGAATAGCTTAGCAGGACTCCAGGCCATATTCAATATGACAACCAAATTCAGAAAATATAAGTAATATTTTAGCTTACCAGTACTTTTGTCCTTAAAATGTAAAGCACACAAGTGTATCAGAATAAAGTCTTGTTTCTCTCACATTTGCACGCGCTATAGGCTATCCCTAAAATACTACTGACTTACCTTTTATTTATGAAGAGATAAAAACAGTTGAAATCAGTTTCCAGAATAAGAAGAAGTTCACTTTACCACACTTCTCAAATTGAAAGCTTTAAAAATATGTACTTGAGTTTGAGGGCTCTGAACTGGCAATTAAAACTGAAAAGTATTCTTCCCCTTGATCTTTTGACTTATTTAATAATTCAGACAAAAACTATGTTCTAGATAACTTTACTAAAATTTTCTTCTATAGTTCTGGGTGGATATAATCATCAGGGACATGTTAAGCTCAAAACATTGATTTTTATGTAAGTATCTAATACTTACTCAAGGAGGATCCATGTAAAACTACACAGTTGGGACAGTGATACAGGTCAATGTCAACGGCATGATGTTCTTCTACTCCAACACAGCTAAGACGAAGAAAAATTAAGTCAGTATGTATTTAGGCTGAAAATCTTTACTAAACTATAATAGAGTGGTTGGAATTAAGCCGAGAAATGTACAACCACCTCACCAACACATTGTAGAGCACAAAAAACATACATAAGGATAAATTTTATTTTATTCTCTATACGCTCGCTAAATGAGTGTGGGGGAGAATATATCCAAATATATGTGAAGTGATTCACTCTTAGCAGCAGCAGAAACATAAAAATAACTAATTGTAAGCCATAAAACCCTTAATCATTATGTAAATGGCACCTGTTATAGAATGTCAATAAGGTATGAGTCAAAAGATAAATCATAATGAAAATCTGAAAATTACTTTGAGCTGAACAATGAAAGTACTACATAACAAAATTTGGAGGATGAAGAGCTTATAGACAGAAATGCATAGCTTTAAATGCACTCTTTCATGTGTTAGAAAAAAGAGGCTGAAATTATTAAGCTGAGCATCCACTCAAGAAGTTACAAAAAGAGTGCAAAATAAACCTTAAAAGCAGAGACTGAAGGAAAAATAAAGGCAAGAAGAAAACTCAGTAACAAAACAAAACAAAGCCAAAAATGGATTCTTCAAAGATTTATACAAAATTGGCAAACTTCCAGCAAGATCAAGATAAAAGAGAGAAGACATAATCAACATTAGAAATGAAAAGGGAGATATCATAGAAGAGGATATACGAATAATTTTATGCTGAGATCTACAATTTTAGATATGGGCAAATCTGAATCATGAAGAAGTAGAATATCTGGATAGTTCTGTAACTATCAATCAGTAATTTTCAAATTGACCCACAAAGGAAACTTCAGGCTCAAATGACCTCACAAGCAAGTTCTACCAAATATTCCAGGAGTGAATAATTCTAATACATCAAATTTGTTCCAGAGAACAGGACAAAAGGACTTACTAACAGCATATCCTTGATATCACAACTTGGAAAGGATGATTATAGGTCACTTTCACTATGAGCAATGATACAAATATCAAGCTGGATCTATCCCAAGAATGCAAGGTGGTTTTTATCACTAAAAATCTTAATCAGTGAACTCATCACATTAACAGATTAAAAGAAAAAAAATCATGTAACTATTCAAAAAGACATAAGATAGTATTTGACAAAATTCAACATTTACTTATGATAAAAAAAGCAAACAAACAGAGCCACTTAGCAAACTTAAAGGATATTTCCATAATCTGGAAAAGGAACTCTAAAAAATTTCTATATAAATACCATGAAAGCAGTCACTTTGAGATTAAGAACAAGACAAGAATGCCTGATATTCCCACTTCTAGTAAACATTGTGCTGGAGGATTGAGCTAGTATAGTATTTAAAAGAAGAAAAATAATTATAAGATACAAGGACTGGAAGTTATCACTGGCAGTTATCATTGGCAAATGCTATGGTTAAACATGCCGAAAATGCACAAGAATCTATAAATTCTAAGAATCAATAAAAAGATGGACTGCTAAATATTAGTCTATAAAAATAATCATATTTTCATATACCAATAAAGTGAAGTAAAACTAAAAAGTAGAATAAGGCTCAGTGCCTGTAGATCAGTGGTTAGAGTGCTGGCCACATACAATGAGGCTGGCGGGTTTGAAGCCAGCCCAGGCCTACTAAACAATAACTGCAACAAAAATACTGCAACAAAAAAATAGCCAGGTGTTGTGGTGGGCTCCTATAGTCCCAGCTACTTGGGAGGCTGAGGCAAGAGAATCGCTTAAGCCCAACAGTTTGAGGTGGCTGTGAGATGTGCTGCCACAGCACTCTACCAAAGGCGACAGAGTGAGACTCTGTCTCAAAAAAAATAAAAAATAAAAAATAAAGTAAAATAAAACACTAGGTACAACTGCATAAAGTTGCCAAGTACACTAGAATAAATTTAACAAAAATTATAGAAGACCTTTAAAGAAAATTATAAAACATTATTGAGAGACTGGAAAAGAAGACCTAAGTAAAGGAAAATATACATCATGATCATGGATTTGAAGCTCAATATTAATTCAAAGTGATTTATAGATCCATTTAATTCCAATCAAGATCTGTGGAACTTGACAGACCAATTCTAAAATTAATATAAAAACATAAAGGGCCAAGAACATGCAAAGCATTCTTAGAAAAAACAAAAAAACCAAAAAGCCCCCAAAACTCCACCAAGCATTAAGACTTTTTTTAAAGCTACAAAAATCAAAGCAATGTGGAACAGATGCCAGTGCCCCAAAACAGACCTGTGTACATGCGGACACTTATGTATCATATATTAACACTGAATGAACACACAGCAATAGACTTTTCAATATAAAGTCCTGGACACTTTTTAAATATCTGTGCCAGGAAGAGTTTAATCAAAACACAAAAAGGACTCTCCATAAGTAGAAAAACTGTTTAACCTCACAGATATTAAAATAACTTCTGTTCATTAAACTATAAAAACAAAATAATAAGCCAGAGTAGTAGAAGACATTTTAATACAGATAACCACTGAAAAAATTATGCCCAGAATATAATGAACTCCTACAAATCAATAAGAAAAAAAAGAACTTAATACAAAAATGAACCAAAGATTTGAATAGGCACATCTACAAGAAAACCTAAGTGGCTGATATACATGAAAAGAAGTACAGCAACCTCACAAATAACTGGGGCAAATACCTCAACATACCCAAAGACTGGCTAAAATATGATGATACCAAACAATGCAGATGATGTAGAGTAAAAGGAACTTTTCATTTACTACCGGCTGGAGTTATAATTTGACAGGACCATTTGGAAAACAATTTTGCATCAGAACTAAAGAATCATGTATTCTATGACCGAGTAATTCCTCTTTTAGGTAAACACACTTTAAAGAAACTCATGCACATGGCCAGGCATGGTGGCTCACACCTATAATCCTAGCACTCTGAGAGGCCAGGGCAAGGTGGATCACTTTGGTTCAGGAGTTCAAGACCAGGCTGAGCAAGAGTGAGACCCTATCTCTACTAAAAATGAAAAACTAAGGCAAGGAGATCACCTGAGCCCGTGAGTTTGAGGTTTCTGTGAGCTATGATGCCATAGCACTCTACCAAGGGCAACAAAGTGTGACTCTGTCTGAAAAAGAAAAAAAAAAAAGAAAGAAACTCATGCACATGCACACCAAAATACTTACCTATACAGAAATGTTTATAGAATTATTATTTGTAAAATCTATAAATAGTAAAATGAATATAGTATATTCTCAGAATTCTATATGGCGATGAAAATCAAAGAATTATATCCCCAAGCAATAAATCAGTGAATTCTAGAAATTAATCCACACTGAGTATATGCAAATTAACTCAAATTAATCATATGCCTAAATGTAAAAGCTACAACTATAAAAAACTCCAAAGCATTAAGAGGAAATCTTCAAGGGCTTGAATCAAGGTATGATTTCTTAGTTCTGAAACGAAAAACACCTGGGAGAAAAGAAAAAAATAGGTAAAATAGACCTCATACTACACTCTGAAGGCTTTTATTCTATTTCTCAGCTTAGTTTGCTGCGAAAAAATCAGCTAATTATGGAAAGAAGTAGGTGTGAGGAAAGAAAGTATAAAATGGCTAATCTAGAGAATGAAAGACAAAAAACACAGTAACATTGCTAGGCAATGTTGAGAATCCACCCTAAGTTAGTAATAGGAATTCCAAATCTTTTCTGCACAACTGTAGGATTTTTTTTCAGCAACATTCAGCCACAAGGTGCAGGCCCAGAGTAGGCAGTCTGGTCCATCGTAAGTTGGGGTTTTTATAGATCAAGACCAGAAAGAGAGTCTCAGATATTTACAAGAGAGTTACTATACTGATAACCCATGAAATTTAAGCTGGACAGAGGTGTGTAAAGACAGATGAAAGTAGTGAGAAAATGGTGAGATGACCTGAGGGGTCTCCGTGTGGTCCTAACATTATTTCCACGGAAAGCCCTAAGCAAGGGATCCATAAGGAGTGGAGATTACGCTCACAGAGTGGAATGCTAAGGCAACATTTCTGAGATTGTATAGTCTCCAACACTGATAAAGTCCAAGTATGATAATAGTGTGTGGCTAAATGGGGCAAAGAAAAAGATCACTGCAGATAAAGAAGATTTATAAGAGCTATCCTTGCATTCAATGAAACAAAGTTCAAAATTTTGAAGGTGCAACTCATTAGGCATCAGTAATAGGTGTTACACTCCTACCAAAACAGAAACTCAAGGTTACAGATGCCAACATGGCACTTCTTCTAGAAAACCATAGTTTAGTCATGTGTCTACCTTCACCAGGCCATATTCCTCACTCTTAGAAAATGACGGTGACACCAGCATATATCATAAACTCATCTATGAATATCTAAGATGTATAAACAAGGATGACTTCCAAGAGGCTTAAGGAAGAAAGAGAGAGGGATATTCCAATTAGCAAGGAACACTCTGGGCAAAACTTGGCAATTAATCCTCAAAAATCTGTGAGTTCCTCTCTTTAGCTTCTACTCTTCACTCCCACTCTCACTCCACATAACCTGTTTTACTAAAATGTCAGTGACAACTTCAGCTTCTGGCCAATTTGAATCAACTGGTAAAACACTTGTAGCCACATTTCTTTTTAAATTTCAATACTTAATAGTAGATTTAGTATATCAGTAAAAACGGTAAATCAATAAATTAGTAAATCAAAAAAACCCAATTCATTTAATCATACAAAATAAAATTTTTAAAAATCAAATTAAACATAAAAATTTAATGTTCCTAAACCAAGAAACTTATTTTAGATCTTTGAAGGGCTCTAAAATGAACTACTATGTGTTTCAGTTTCTCTCTCAAAAAGAGGGATAACTTCTCCCTATTTTTTATCAAGCTCACCCACTCCACCCTTCACTCAATCTCAGTAAGAAAATTATGGAATCACCATAGCTTTTGCAGATACATTAAGAGTATGTATCCTACTCTTAAATCCTACACAAAACGCGCAACTCAGAAACTAAATTTTGTAAGAATCACTTTCAAACCTGGCATATAACCTTTAGTCTCTCCTACTCCATTTATTTCCCTTCATGTACAAATCATAACACTCTTTCCTAACAGTAAAATGCTCAATGTTTATTAAGCATTGTGTGTGTGTGTCGGGGTGGGGGGGGTTGGGGGGGGTTCCTATGGACTGACATCTGATCTTTGCTGAATACCTTCCATCTACAGAACAGCTTCACTGCCATTTGGTGAGTAGGGCAGTGACAACTTTAGCACTTTCCATTGTCTTAATCTTCTGAAATTGTTGCTTAGCTGGCCATTTTTTGACACTTGATGAGAACTGAATTGAATTAATGACTAACCAGAATTCCCTAGGCTCTGCCAAACATTCCCCTTTTCTCCTCTCAGATAATGCTCCCATTTATAGTTTCTGTTCTTGGTGTTAGAAGAGTGGGTGGTCAAATTCTTTAAGATCTCACTGTCAGTGGACTTCATTACATATTCCTCTTGCTTCAAATGCTCTCCCCATTCTTCACCAAGCAATTTTACACTACCTAGTCTTCAAAGCCCAACTTAAATTCCTCCTCCCTGGTAAAACTTCAATTGATCATGCCACGAAAATCTTTCAACATTCTATTCATAATACATTTTATACTGAAAGAGAAGGTAAAGGAAAAAACCCATACTTGCACTTATTTATGGCCTAGTATTGAGGTATTTTATACACCCTATTTACTGAATTGATCATCTTAAGGCCTTCTCTCTCAATACTAAATACATGATCACAGTAATTACTGTTGATTTTTTTGGGGGGGAGGAGAGAACAGAGTCTTACTCGGTTGCCCAGGCTACAGTGCCGTGATATCATTAGAGCTCACAGCAACCTGAAATTCCTGGGTTCAGGGGATCCTTCTGCCTCAGCCTCCCAAATAGCTGGGACTTCAGCTAATTTTTCTATTTTTAGTCGAGATGGGTCTTGCTCTTGCTCAGGCTGGTCTCCTGATCTCAAGCAATCCACCCGCCTCATCCTCAGAGAGTGCTAGGATACTGAGCCCAGCCAATTTCTGTTGCTAATTAACTGTGCTATAAACTTATTTGAAAACCACTATATTGTGGTAAAGTCTTTTAAAAGTCTGCCTTGAGGGTGGCGCCTATGGCTCAAAGAGATAGGGCGCTGGCCTCATATGCCCGAGGGGGCGGGTTCAAACTCAGCCCCGGCCCAAACCTGCAAAGAAAAAAAAAAGTATGCCTTGAGGCTGGGGACAGTGGCTTCCACCTGTAATCCTAGCACTCTGGGAGGCTGAGGCGGGTGGATAGCTTGAGACCCCATCTCTACTAAAATAGAAAAACTGAGGCAAGAGGATGGCTTGAGCCCAAGAGTTGGATATTGCTGTGAACTATGACACCACAGCACTTTACTCAGTGTGACAGCTTGAGTCTTAAAAAATAAAAGTAAAAATTTGCCTTGAATTTTTTAAGAATCTGGAACTAAAGGCAACAGTTGGTGAAAAGGACAAGATCTTTCAACGTATAAATCAGTAAGTTTTTCATCTTTCCTGAGATGATAGAAGGCTCTGGAAATGAAACTGAAATTCTGCGTTAGTACTAGTTTCCACATGTGTATCAGAAGTTCTCCTTTTCATCTTAAGCACCTAACTATTCAATTTCTTCTTCACCATGGCATCTGACATAATCAGAGGACTGAGTCATTGTGTACCCCTATGGTAGCACGCTAATAGACAATGGGGCATGGGGAATGGTCTGAGGCAAGTTACCTCCAGCAACATAGAGGATAGTTTATAACTTGTTCTTTGTATTTCCTTTCATGTTTTAACTCTAAGGTCAGTTTAGGTGAGGCAAGGCCTGCTCAGTCTAGTTCCATGCCACTAGATAAACAAATATCAATCATATTTTGGCACATTAAAGCTATTTATTGGCATACTATGTGTTTAACTATATTTAACAAGGGGTCTGAACTAAGTGTATTCTCTGAACCAAATTCCTTTGGTTCACAATAATCTCAGAAGATTAGTCACGTTTCCTACCTCCAACAGCTGAGTTTACGCTTCCAACTGTCCCAGGGCTGCCTGAGTTATTTCCAACCAGTTGACTAAGAGTATCTACGTTAATTAGGGTGAAGGAGGAAGCCAATAGAAAAAGAAATTGAACAAAGACCATGACAGAAAAATGGGGGGCAGAGGGTTGAAGAACCAAGAAACAAACTCAGTGATACAAAATGTATCCCTTAAAAAACTGAAAATCTCCTCAGTCCTGTAGTGGTACAAAAAGTAAAAAGTAAAAAAGCTGAAAATCCAGCTGGCCTGAAGGTAGTGAATTATCTTAATTCACTGTTCAGTCTGTTACAGATTGAACTCCTTGTTCCACTCTTTAGCCTCTTCTCACTACTGCACTTGACTAGTCTTAAAAAATAAACTTTTTCTTAAAAAAGCTGAAAACCCTATTGACAAGTTTCTAATGAAATTTCATTGCTCCAAGATAAATATGAGAAATATATATCCAATAGGATTTACATGTTAATACAGTAAATTATTTGCTTCTTGAGTAAAGAAAACATACTTGTTTTGCTTGTCACTGTCCATCTGACACCTAGCACACAAAGTGGGCAATGCAAATCATACAGGGGTCCTTATGCATAAGCACAAATAAGCCACTCTCTCATGAAGGTAATGATTTCTATTACAATGTTCTAAAGAAAGAACAGGTTTTTAACATTTCTGAAAAATCTAAAGAGCTAAATGTATTTGCTTTTCAGTTATCCTTCCACCAGTCACTCAACTTCAAGTTAATTCTAACTCCTCTCCACCTGTCTACTTTCTGCCGACCTAACTATGTGTGGAGAACGTCTACAGAGATTAAGAGAAGCCAGAATGCAAACAGTGCCCAGCAGATCTGCTATTTTGTGGAGATAAAAACTATTCTGCCAGGTGTTATGGCACACACCTATAGTCCCAGCTATAAGGGAGGCTGAGATAGAAAGATCACTTTGAGCCCAGAAATTCAAGATCAAATGTCTCTGAAAGAAACAAGTGGCTCAAGTGGCTAAGGTGCCAGCCACATACACCTAAGGTGGCAGGTGCGAATGCAGCCCGGGCTGCCAAACAACAATGACGGCTGCAACCAAAAAATAGCCGGGCACTGTGGTGGGCGCCTGTGGTCCCAGCTACTTGGGAAGCAGAGGCAAGAGAATCACTTGAGCCCAGGAGTTGGAGGTTGCTGTGATCTGTGATGCCACAGCACTCTACCCAGGGGGACAACTTGAGGCTCTTGTCTCAAAAATAATAATAATAATAATAATAATACTAAAAAGACTATTCTTTTATTTATAACCAGTAATGCAGCAAATACATGCTATCCCAAGTAAATATTATGTGAGAACTTAATAAAAACTTTGTAAACCATTTTGGGGGAATAGAAAACGTGCTCTGATAATAAAGGATAAACAGTTATTAATTTGATAAAGGTTTGCTTGGTACTGTTTTTAAGTTAACAAAGGAAGGAATTTAAAAGCATATTATCAGTAATGTCTATCTGAAGTATATATAATTAGTATGTATGTGAGGCTTGACAACAGATATGAATATTCACATGCATTTCTTACACATAGGTATTAGAGTGAAAGACATAGAAGAAAGTGATTCCTTTTTTGAGCAAGTTTTTTTTTTTTTTTTAAATAATTTGCTACCTGCTTCTGTCCATTCCCACCACCCTTAACATTTAGGAAAGGTACAAGAAACAGTAGCAAGCACTTCTAGCCCACAGGTAGAAAATGGAAAAACCTTCCTGTTTCTAACTGATTCAACCACCACACAGTGGCTCCTCAATAATTAAATAAATGAAAACACACCGCTGCCTTCATGTATTTTTGACTAATGAATTCCACCAAATAACCGCAGCAAGGAAGGACCATTATACGAAGTCACTACCTAAAAGTACGTGAAATGTTTACTAAGTCCAATTCCTTGTGAAATGCAGGATTTCAGGGATTAACATTCCAAGAAAACTTTCTAAAACCTCTTTAGCCTTCAGTCTACCTGTAGCTCCCAAACCTGGTTGTGCAGTACAACTCCCAGTAAAGTTTTTACAAGCTGCTTACACAGCCTTTCAAAAGAATGAAGCAACTCTTCAAAGAAGGGGTATGAAAAGAACTCCAAGATACGGTGTAAACCCAGGAGCAGAACAGTTTGCATATTATGCCTTCCCCACACACACATTTGTAAATGCAAGGCATATACCTTGAAGAAATTGGTAGCAACAGTTGCTTCTGGGAAAGAAAACTGAGAGGATGCAGAATGGAGAACTGCTTTCCACCATATAACCTTCTATATACCTTCTGAAATTTGCACTGTGTCTTATTCTAAAAAAGAAAAACACATTCTCGAACCCCATCTTGATCTGCTGGGAAAAGTTAATGGGTGTGGCTCAATAATCTGTATGCTTAACAAGCTCCCCAGGTGATTCTTTTGCAGGAAGCTCAGCAGAGAAATGGCATTGGGGAACTACTGATATAAAACCCTGGCATAAAGGCTAGCATAACACCTAACTCATAGTCACTTCCTACGAAAACTTTGTTACTCCAATTAGAATTTAAACTCCTTAAAGACATGGGTAATATTTAATAATTCAGAATTTCCTATTCCCCACAGATCTACCGACAGCTGATTACAGAGCAGATCCTCATAAAATATTTACTGATTGACACAGAGCAGAAATGCCAACTACATCACATCAGTTTAGGCTACTATCTTGGAGCCTGTTTAAAGATAAATTTTGTTTCCTCATCTCACTAGGGTCTGAGAAAGAAAAGCGAATAAATACAAACTTTGCAAATACAAAGGGGTAGAATATGAATGTGAGGGAAAATATAGAACTGATGGAATTTTTTTCCCCAAGATCTTATTCTAAAATGTTCATATTTTTTGTCAATGAAAAAGAATGCAGTGTTCTTGACTATTTAGGTTCAGTTGTAAATACAATCTTGTTGTCTGAATGTATGTATTATGTCCATTTACTTTGTTTTCCTCTCATGTGGCCCCTAAGTGTCACTATCTTAACTTGGTTTTCCAAACAGGGTATCTATTAAAAATAAAATAAACAGACTATAAATAGAAAAACAGATTTTTAAAAGATCAATAAATAGTTGTCATGAACTTTCCAACCCATTCAAGACAGCAATGCTATTTTTTTGTTTGTTTGGTTTTTGTTTTTGAGACTAGTCTCACTTTGTCACTTTCAGTAGAGAGCCAAAGCATCATCCTAGCTGACAGTAACCTCAAATTTCTGGGCTCAAGCAATCCTCTTGCCTCAGCCTCCCTAGTAGCTGGTAGTACAGGCACCTGTCACAACTCCTGGCTGTTTTTTAGGAACAGGGTCTTCGCTCTTGCTCAGGCAGGTCTCTAACTCCTGAGCTCAAACAATCCATCCTCCTTGGCCTCCCAGAGTGCTCCAGCAATGGTATATTGAACAAAAAAAGAAGAAATGGTCTGATCCATTTGACAATTTTATTTCCCGTTGTGAGTACAGGAAGGAAAGCTATATTTTCTAGGGCCTAACGACACCTACAGATGATTTAATATATACAGGGATAGGGCGGCACCTGAGGCTCAAAGGAGTAGGGCGCCAGCCCCATATGCCAGAGGTGGGGGGTTCAAACCCAGCCCCAGCTAAAAACTGAAAAAAAAAAAAAAATATATATATATATATACACACACACACACACACACACACACAGGGATAAGAGATCACAACCTGGGATAAAAGATAGCAGTAACTTATATATCCAGAGTATTTAAGGAAGAGTCGACTATAGGGAGAGTCAACTAAAGCAGATGAAGCAGATCCTAGTTTTCCTATGAACATTCTCATCTCATAAATAGTCTTCAGGGTCTGCATCCGAGGGAAAAGGCCATGCCAAGCCAATCCAACAGAAAGGATTCATATTAAAGACCTCCTTTCAGGATAGAAACAAAGGTGACATTCTAATGGGGACTTAATATCCTTAGAATCCTTCTTCACGGCTCGGCGCCTGTGGCTCAAGTGGCTAAGGTGCCAGCCACATACACCTAAGGAGGCGGGTTCGAATCCAGCTCGGATCCGCCAAACAACAATGACGGCTGCAACCAAAAAATAGCCAGGTGTTGTGACGGGCGCCTGTGGTCCCAGCTACTTGGGAGATGGAGGCAGGAAATGCTTAAGCCCAGGAGTTGAAGGTTGCTGTGAGCTGTGAAGCTGCAGCACTCTACCCAGGGGGATAGCTTGAGGCTCTGTCTCAAAAAAAAAAAAGAATCTTTCTTCACCTGAGATGAAGGATGAGTTATAGTAGGGGTCTGAACCATAGAAATCTTGACATAAGCCATAAAAAATATTCCTACATGGAATTTCCTATATGACCCAGAGATCTCAAAGAATTTCGGTACAATTACAAATTATAAGTATCCCTCACTAGTAAAATAGGTAGTACTGAGTCATCCAGAAAAGGCCAACAGCAAGCACTGGACCATCCTATTTCAAAACATATAGGTCAGAGTAATATATAGTATATAAGAATGTAAGAAGGATTTTTTACCTAGTCATGTTGGAACCAGTCAAAGAATAATTTGTCATTATAGTTTCCTTAAGATCCATTTTATAGGGTTTGTTTTATTTTTTTGAGACATTCTGTTGCCCTGGGTAGAGAGTAGTGGCATCACAGCAACCTCAAACTCTTGGGCTCAAGTGAACCTCTTGCCTCAGCCTCCAAAGAAGTTGAGACCACAGGCACCCACCACAATGCCCATCTACTTTTTCTACTTCTTTTTCAGCTTACTCAGACTGAGCTCAAGTGATCCACCCATCTTGGCCTCTCAAAGTGCCACTAGAATAACAAGCATAACCCCCTGCGCCTGGCCTATTTTCTAATTCCCACTAGAGGTCAGATGATGTTTGACTGGGAAATACAAGAAAAATACGGTAATCCTTGCTTTGCATGGTAGTACACAACCCTAAAAATAACTATGTAAGTGTAAATCGTGCAAAGCAACTATGCAGGAAATTATGATTGCTCTATGACCTTTAAAACTATTTGTCGGCTCAGCGCCTGTGGCTCAAGAGGCTAAGGCGCCAGCCACATACACCTAAGGTGGCGGGTTTGAATCCCCAGCCCGGGCCCGCCAAACAACAATGATGGCTGCAACCAAAAACTAGCCAGCGCTGTGGCAGGCGCCTGTAGTCCCAGCTACTTGGGAGGCTGAGGCAGGAAACTCGCTTGAGCCCAGGAGTTGGAGGTTGCTGTGAGCTGTGAGGCCATGGCACTCTACCCAGGGGGATAGCTTGAGGCTCTGTCTCAAAAAAAAAAAAAAAAAAAAAAATTGTCAAAGCATTAAAAACACTCTTGCTGTCAGTTATAATGTATAAATAAAAAATAATAAAACTATTATTTCTTCAGTACACTGTAATTTAAACATTATGCTACTTAGTGTGCCTTCACTAAGCACCTCTTCAGCATATCTAGAGTCTCTCAAATAGTGGCAGCCTCAACATTCCCACTGTTGATTATTTCATTACTCCATTTATGCTAGATCGTATTTCACCTTCAGAGTTATCACTTTTTTTTTTGAGACAGAGCCTCAAGCTATCCCCCTAGGTAGACTAGTATGGCATTGCAACTCACAGCAACCTCCAACTCCTGGGCTCAGGAGAGTCTCCTGCCTCAGCCTCCCAAGTAGCTGGGACCACAGGCACCCATCACAACACCTGGCTATTTTTTGGTTGTAGCCATCATTGTTGTTTGGCTGGCCCGGCTGGATTCGAACCTGCCACCTTAGGTGTATGTGGCTGGTGCCTTAGCCACTTGAGCCACAGGCGCCTAGCCCAGAGTTATCACTTTTTGTTTCTTTGATGCACTTTAATCTTTACTGGCCACTTTCAGTTATCCATTTTGATAATAGGTTGCATGGGTTTATTACTGGGAGGCAAACACACTTTTCTGCCTATGTGTGAAGAACAGATGAATGTCTCTTATTTACATAGTGATTTCTCACCCGTACGCTGAAGAGCTGGCAGCAAAGTCTGTACTGTACACACTCAATGGTTAATACAGGGTGTCCATAAAGTTCATGTATAATTGCACATAAACTTTAGGGACACCCTGTATATCATGGTGTCTGAAATCGGGATCCTGGGGCACTAGTGTTATGGTTATTTAACTAAAACCATGGTAACTGAACTCAGTGCACATCAGAACCATGCACAGCAAGGACTGCCTATAGCATTCACTAAAAGAGCACTTTCTAAACCATGTTCCACAAAAGTCAAGGTTATTCACAAAAAGATTCCATGGTTTCTAAGACTGGGAAACACTGGGCTGAGATCAAATCACCTTTATTTACTCAAAGGCAAGATGACCAGGAGTCCCAATTTTTAACAATTTGTCCCGCATCCCATGGTGTTTTAAAAAAGTCCCGATTTTTGGAAAGAATGCTCGACAAGCTAGGGAACGGCAGAACAGTAAGGGAATATACGGTTTTCAGCTGCCACGTGGCTATATCGTCAGGATATGAGTTTTGTATTATTTTTGTTAATTTTATAATGTTAAACTTTAATAATAACACATAATTTTTGAGAACTGATTATCAAGAACTGCTTATCAAAGTTCGCATTGTTGATCAGTTGTTAGAATTTGACAACCATTGTTTGGACTTAATGAACAATGGCATTTTTTGGCATTGGCAACGACATAAACATTTTGTAACTGTCTCTCAGAAGATACACATCTACTGCATGCTAGTGCTAGTTAAACAAGTGATGTTGATGCAGGACAAGTGGCACCACCGCCTGCCACCTGAGCCTTGGACCTGTTGACTCTGCCACAGATGGAGACACCAGCTAGATATCCCATGGACATGTGCAGGGGAAAACACACTGGCATTGTGCTGTCTCCTCCACATAGATTTCTGGCTGGTCAAATTCACAGATGGCCCTTGCTGTCTGCTCCAGTGCATTCCTGATTGGTCTGTTTCCAAGACTTGCTCCTGATTGGTCTGTTTTCAAGATCTGTTTCTGACTGGTCAAGTTTCCAAAACCTGTTTCCAATTGGTCAGTTTCCAAGACCTGAAAGCTCATTGGACAACTGACTGTAACTGACAAGGACCAACCCCTGCCACTATATAAACCCCTGAGTGGGGAGCCCCAACACAGATCTCCCCAGACCTCTAAGAGGCAGCACAGAGCTTGTTCCCTTCCTGGGCTCTCTCTGCTAGGAGGTTTGGTTTGGTTTTCGTAGCCCTTATACTTTCTCCCTTTGAATAAATCTTGACCTACTGTCAAGCCTGCAGTCTGTCAATTCATTCATTGAATCACCGAGACCAAGAACCTGAAATCTGGTATCAATGTCAACAAATCAGCTATTCAGATAATTTAGGTAAGTAATTTATTTATTTATTTCATAAATACATAAATTTTCTTGAATTTAGCAGATAGTACTCATATTATTTATATTTTATAGTGGCAGCAAAAAGCCTAGCGCCAGCCTTGAAAGTGATACTTACGACTTATGGCAAATTCAGAGAAAAAATAATACAAGTTAGTATTATTTAGAAAGAAATATAGGATTAAAATTTAAATAATTTTTAAAATATAGTTATTTTATAACAATCAAATTAATTTAATTTATAAACAATAAAATATGTTCATGTAATTATGTACCTACTGTGTTTTTAAGCAATATGTATATAATAACTTATAATATAATTTAAAAAAAATTTTTTTGATTTTTAACATAATGAGTAAGAAAAGAGGATGCAATTCAATGATGATCTAAGAAGTGAATTTCCTTTTATTAAAAAAAACAAAAGCAATTACGTGGTAAAATGTGAGAAATGTAATGGTGAATTTTCTATTTTGCACAGCGGGAAGAATATTTCAAAGCACTTGGAGACACAGAAACATAAAAGATATTTAAATACTGCTGCATCTTCTCCAAAATATAGGAATTTTTTTGGAAAACAACTTATGGAGACGAAGAAAAGAAATTATCATTAGCTGAAGGACTTAATATCTTTTTATGCTATTTTTTTTTTTTGAGACAGAGCCTCAAGCTATCCCCCTGGGTAGAGTGTTGTGGCATCACAGCTCACAGCAACCTCCAACTCCTGGGCTCAAGCGAGTCTCCTGCCTCAGCCTCCCAAGTAGATGGGACCACAGGCATCCGCCACAATGCCCGGCTATTTTTTTTTTTTAGTTGCAGCCATCATTGTTGTTTGGCAGGCCCGGGCTGGATTTGAACCTGCCAGCTTAGGTGTATGTGGCTGGCGCCTTAGCCACTTGAGCCACAGGCGCCAAGCCAATGCTATTAATCACAATCATTCCTTCAGATCTATGGACTGTACATCACAAGTTGTCAAAAAGTTAGTCAACAAAAAATTTGCCTGTGCTAGAATAAAATCCGAGGCAATTGTGTGTAATGTGCTTTCCCCATATGCATTTTCAGAATTAAACAAAATTCTAGAAAAAATTAATTTTATATCCATATATTCTGACGCATCTAATCATAAGGATATAAAGTTATTTCCAACCATTATTAGATTTTTTGATTCAGAAACTGGAATAAAAATTAGAATTTTAGATTTCATTTCTTTGCCTGGTGAAACTTTTGAAATAATTTTCAATTCCATTATTAATATTCTGGAGAAAAATAATTTAAAACATAAAATGATTGCATATTGTGCAGACAACACGAACGCAAATTTTGGAGGAAAAGTGAGAAGAGGTACAAATAATATTTTTTATAAATTGAACAAAAACTTTAATCAAAACATTATTGCTGTTGGTTGTGCAGCGCATACAATACATAACGCCATTCAAGCAGCTGCTGATTTATTGCCTGTAGATGTGGAAAATATTGTTATTAAAATATATTCTTATTTCTATATATGCACTGTGCGCGTTGAAATGCTTAAAGAATTTTGTGAAACTGTGGAAGTCGAATATCAGAAAATAGTTGGATACAGTAAAACGCGCTGGTTAGCTCTTTTGCCAGCTGTCAAAAGAATTTTGAAAATATATGATCCTTTGAAATTCTTCTTTCTATCAAAGGATAAATGTCCTAGAATTTTAGAAGAGTTTTTTGAAAAAGAATCTTCAAAAATTTGGCTAGAGTTTGTACACAATCAAGCAGCTCTTTTTCAAAATGCTATAAAACTTATTGAAGATGACAAAATTTCAGTGTCAAGAAGTAGCAAATGAAAAAAAAAAAAAAAAAAAAAAAAAAAAAAAAAAAAAAAAGAAGTAGCAAATGAAGTTAATAATTTAAAATTTCAGTGTCAAGAGCGGTTAGAAAATAATTTTCTTCTGTTAACTATCCGTAATAGTATAAGCCAGCTAGAAGAACAAGGTGCAATAAATCGTGCAGATATCATGAATCACATTAAAAAGTTCTATAGTAACTGCATAGATTATTTAGAAGAGTGGATGGTATACTACAATGATATTGAACATTTTCATTGGGTTACATTAAAACAAGAACTTAATTGGAATGATGTACAAAAATCATTCAATCATATTACTCAAAATTTCCCATATAGTAATATTTCCGAAAATGATCTTTTTAGGGAGGTATCATTATTAAAAAAATATATTGATAAGGAAAAGGTTAAATCTTGGGCATCAGCAAAAATCACAATAGAGAACAAATGGTTAGAAATATTTCATCATTTTGAAACAAACCACGTTCCATACAATAATGCGCCAAAAATTGTGGAATACGCGCTGTCCTTACCAGGAACTAATGCTGCAACTGAACACGTGTTTTCTATGGTAAATAAAGTGTGGACATCAGAAAAATCACAATTAAGCGTTGAGACTTTGAAAGCCATTTTATGTGTGAAATATAATTTAACAAATTCTTGTGAAAAATTTCATGACCTTTTAAACAACAACAGCAATCTACTAAAAAAATTCACTCAAATGAGAAATATGTCAAAGAATAAAATAATACTATACATAATTTTTTAATGTATTATATTTGTAAATTGTACTTCTGTTGAAATTAAAAATATATATCACAATACTATTTTTGCGTTCTATGAAAATTTTTGTTGCTCCATATAGATCAAATTTTTAATTAAGAACACCACCACCCACCACCCACCCCTGGTCAATGGTGTCCCGCTTTACCAATGTTAAAATCTGGTCACCTTACTCAAAGGACTTCTCAGAAAATACAACAAGTTAATGAGCACTCTGAATTTCCATGGTGAGGATCTAGCTAGCATAAGTGAAAAATACCGCACTAGACCTCAGGTCTCTCACTTTTTCCACAAAACACTTCACAGGCTATTATTTTCCACCTTGGAAAATTGCTTTAGATATTAATATTCAGATTCATCAGCTGTGAAAAAGTCTGTTATAAATTTAATGTTTTTATGTATGTATAATTACAATTGTTATAATTTTGGTTTTTGTTTTGTGATAGTCTCACTTCGTTGCCCTGAGTGGAGTGCCATGGTGTTATAGCTCATGACAACCTCAAACTCTTGGGCTCAAGCGACTCTCTTGCCTCAGCCTCCCAAGTAGCTGGGACTTCAGGTGCCCACTACAATGCCCATCTATTTTTAGAGACAGGGTCTCGACCTAGCTCAGGCTGGTCTTGAACCCATTAGCTCAGGAGATGTGTCCACCTAAGCCTCCCAGAGTGCTGGGATTATAGGTTTTAGCCACTGCACCTGGCCTAATTGTTATAATGTTATAATTTAAATTTGCAAAACATTTTTTAATGCTTCACAACCTTACAATTGGTACAAAGTAAAAAATCAAATGTATTGTAAGACCATTTATTGTAAAATAAATCAATAAATCAAATGTATTGTAAAACCACCTCATAAACACAGGAAACCAAATTATTATTATTATTATTATTGTTATTATTGAGACAGTCTCAAGCTGTCGCCCTGGGAAGAGTGCCATGGCATCACAGTTCACAGCAACCTCAAACTCTTGGGCTTAAGCAATTCTCCTGCCTCAACCTCCCAAATAGCTGGGACTACAGGAGCCCGCCACAATGCTCAGCTATTTTTTTTTTTTAAAGTTGTAGATTTGGCGGACCCAGGCTGGTTTCGAACCCGCCAGCTCTGGTGTATGTGGCTGGCACCCTAGCCGCTTGAGCTACAGGTGTGGAGCCAGGAGACCAAATTATTGACAGCACTGCCAATCATTTTTTGAATACCAGCAAAGTACATGTTAATGGAATGCATACAAACCAAAGAAATCAATACTGGTCACACATTATAACTTTTTAAAACTCTTTTTTTCTTAAAAGTCACTTGTTGGGCCTGTGGCTCAAAGGAGTAGGGCGCCGGCTCCATATGCTGGAGGTGGCAGGTTCAATCCCAGCCCAGGCAAAAAAAAAAAAAAAAAAGTCACTTGAAGATGTTTGTTTCCAATTACCCTTACTACAATACAATTAATAAGAATTTAGGCCAGATGCAGTGGCTCATGCCTGTAATCCTAGCACTCTGAGAGGCCAAGATGGGTGGATTCCCTGAGCTCAGAATTGATATTTCCTTATCAATATATTTTTTGAGAGCAGCCTGAGCCAGAGCAAGACCTAGTTTCTAAAAATAGCTAGGCATTGTGGCAGGTGCCTTAGTCCCAGCTACTTGGGAGGTTGAGGCAAGAGAATCGCTTAAGGCCAAGAGTTGGAGGTTGCTGTAAGCTATCGTGCCGCAGCACTCTACCAAGGGTGACAAAGTAAGACTCTGTTCCCCACCCCTCCCCCCCAAAACAAGAATTTATATGGCTCTTTCTAGGTTGGAAGCATAAAGACTGAGAACTCTTACCTTAAGGAGCTACCAATTTTGTCTAAAAACAGTACCTACATAAGAAGCAATATTTCTACATATTTCTAAACCAGCCACCTGATTTTATTCTGGGTAAATTACCTAGGAGCCAAGACCCTTACCCACAAGGCAGAGCTTCTGTCCTAGGGTAAAAATTCAAAGCTACAACCTAGCACCACAAGCACACTGACTTCAAAAATTCCAGTCTTGCCTGCCAGATGTATTTCAATGATAACTGCCAAATCCTTCTTGCATAGATTGACTCTACTCCTGGCTAGGCCCATCCTCTTGTCATCAATGTATCAGAATACAGAATGGACAATTTAAGAAGACCTGTTGTCTGATTCCATGTGGAAATGTTAAGTTTTGCTCTAGTTGAGAAAATAGAAAGTTAGAAGCAACCAGTGAGGTCTGGTCAAAGCAGACTACGAGGCAAAAGGAAAAAGAAACCACAAGGAATTATAAAACTATGACTGCCTACTAGTCTGGGGGCAATTTAGTGCATAAACGATCTAACAGCCCACAACATACAGAAAATAACTGAAGTCCATAATACTTAGACACCAAAATTAAATTCTATCTTATTAAGAAGAGCATAACATATCTGTCAAAATCCTTCTAAAAATAGTTGATATGTTAGGAAGTTTATCTCCCGAGTAACTTTTCTGAGGACAGAACCTTCAGTTATAAGAAAATAACTGTAATTTCACAAGTAGAACCTTCAGTTATAAGAAAATCCTATTTAAGCAGAACATATCATTCCCCAAAGATAATAAAATGGTTGCTAATTTTCTTGTATGCTAATTAATCTGTGACACATTAACAGTTTAATGCACCTATTTCCACGCTAAAGGTTACTTAACACTTACAGGATGTTCCTAGCAATTTGAAAAAGAAAAGGACTCCAAAAGATGGGAGTAATACATTAAAACAGCGACAAACAGGCTCCACGCCCATGCCAGCCACATACACCAAGGCTGGCGGGTTCAAACCGGCCCGGGCCAGCTAAACAACGACAACCTCAATAAAAAATAGCCGGGCACTGTAGTGGGCTCCTGTTGTCCCAGCTATTTGGGAGGCTGAGACAAGAGAATAGCTTAAGCCCAAGAGTTTGAGGTTGCTCTGTGAGCTGTGACACCATGGCACTTTACCAAGGGCAACATAGTGAAACTCCATCTCAAAAAAAAAAAAAAACACAACCAGCAACAAACAGCTTCAAATTAAAATCATATCCTGAGTAAATTTGGCAGGATATCTCTTCAAGGTAGCAGGCCCAGAAAACTATTTGATGAGATAAGAAAGTAGCTTTCATTTTCTTCTTAGCCATGTTCACAATGCATCTGCACATAAGTAAAGGTAAATGAAATTACATTATACAGACATTACTACACAAATGTGACTGTGTCAAAAATCTGTTATCAATGAAATCTAAACTCTGTTTTCAACTCCAACATCTCTTGCTTATGACCTTTTTTCTCATTAATAATCTACTGGTTTAGGTTGGAGTCTCTCAGGAGCAGGTATTGCGATATGATTCTGAATGCAGGCATTCACACAAGAGGGATCCCTGGAAAGAGAATGATAAAGTGAGACAGAAGGAAAGGCCACCAAAGAAGGTACCTAAAGAGTATATAACCCTTTGGGGACATCTGGAGAACCATACAGAAGAGGCTTCTGAGTGATTCTCCCCAAGGGAAGAGGAAGTATTTATCTATTATCTCTGACAATGGTTGAGTGCTATCCCAGAGGCATTAGTTCCCCAGCATTTCCAGGCTGTTTACAAGCTGCTAAGCTCCTATAGCAAGAGAAAGCCCTCAGCCAGGTATCAGGTACTTTCAAGCAAGAAGTATTCCAGGGATAGAGATAGAGACCAAAACAGAGAAATCCAGGGGATATGGGTGGGGCTCTGACAGTGCCTACTACATATGTAAAATTCTGGTCTGGCCAAACTTCTACACATGGACACTTAACCTGCCCATTCCTTGTACATATAAGCTCATCTTCCTATTCACTGTCTTCTCTATCCTCTCTGCATCCGAGCATCCTCTCTGGGATAAACACTAAACAAGAATATACATTAAAAAGTATGAGTTGGGCAGCGCCTGTGGTTCAGTGCGTAGGGCACTGGCCCCATATACCAAGGGTGGTGGGTTCAAACTCGGCCCCGGCCAAACTGCAACAACAACAACAACAACAAAAATAGCCGGGCGTTGTGGCGGGCGCCTGTAGTCCCAGCTACTTGGGAGGCTGAGGCAGGAGAATCACCTAAGTCCCGAATTTGGAGGTTGCTATGAGCTGTGACGCCACCACACTCTACCAAGGGCAATACAGTAAGACTCTGTCTCTAAAAAAAAAAAAAAAGTTATTATTTATTATTTTTATACTCATGTATAGGTAAACAGGCATAGATTAATAAATTTAAGCAATATTTGATACTTAATTCCTGTACGAAGACTAAAGCCAAAATTGTCCAACTTGATGAGAAAGTCCACAGTTGATTTTGATTTGTATAGGAGGATCTGTAAATCTCAGGAATTTTCTGAAGAGAAAAATAATCTTTCCTAGCAACTTCCTATATGTCAGTTCCAAAGACATGAATCGAAGGGTTTTAAGGGAAATTATTTTCCCACCACTGAGGGCAGTCTCGGTCTAGGCTGAACTATGAACGGTAAGTCTGGCTACCTTGAATCTCTTGTGAAACTGGACTAAGAAAGACCAAAATGTGAAGCAGGTAGAAAAAGAACAATAGTCTTTAAGACAAAAGGGATTAAAATATCTAGGACATTTTAAGAAAAGTTCCGCAGAGAAAGTAGCACTTCCAGAACTATTTTAAAATGAAGGAGGAAATCATGACAATGACCAGGGAATTTCCAGAGTTTTCCTTATGAGGGCAAGTGTTCCACTAAATTACACAGAAGTATGGGGGGACGGGTGATAGAGGCAGGATACAGAAGGAGGTGTGGAGGGGGTGGTTTTTTTTTTTTTTT
>NW_003852444.1:4671759-4676508 GCF_000181295.1 Otolemur garnettii | reverse complement strand
GCCTCCCAAGTAGCTGGGACCACAGGCGCCCGCCACAACGCCCGGCTATTTTTTGGTTGCAGCCGTCATTGTTGTTTGCGGGGTCCGGGCTGGGGATTCGAACCCGCCACCTTAGGTGTACGTGGCTGGCGCCTTAGCCGGTTGAGCTATAGGCTGAGCCGGAGGGGGTGGTTTTAAGAATAATGAGGAAGGGCGACGCCTGTGGCTCAAGGAATAGAGTGCCAGCCCCATATACTGGAAGTGGTGGGTTCAAGCCCGGCCCTGGCCAAAACTGCAAAAAAAAAAAAAAAAAAGGAATAGGAGGAAAAAACAGGAGGCTAGGCTTAGGCAGAAGAGATTAGGTCAGGAAGAGACACCTAGGAGGGAATATATACCATCATGTGAGAGGCATAGACAGGGAAGAGAAATGTTAAAAAGCAGAGGTACATGTCCTGATACTAGTTTATTGGTGTAACATGCTATAAAATTGTACATGGATAAAATACACACTTGATAGCAATTTCTTTCCTTCATCAAGAGATAAACTTTGTACTATAAAACAAACTGAAAATGCTGATTACTGGCTCAGCCATTCATTCATTCAAAGCACTATTAGAACAATCAAACTTCAGCAATGATAAAAATCAACAAATCAAATAATCTATACTTTTAAAGAAAAGAAAAGTTTGGATAGCATTTTATTATTTATTTTTATTCTACACAAAGAGGAGAGGGGAAGGAAGGGAAGGATGAATAGCATTTTAACTGACCCAGTAAGTGACAAATTATGGGTACAGATATCCTTGAAACACAGCCTTTCTGGTCAATTTCCATCGACCGCTTCAGAAACTTTCTGTGATGACCACAAAGGAGCTCTTCCCCCCAAAGACTGGGTCTGCGGGTTTATGGGGTTTTGCTCTACTCTATGAACTTCCAGAGCACCTCACCTGTCACACATGCTACAATGTAGACATGTGGTTAGTTCTTCTTACTTGGGGTATAAACTATATGCAGATTTCAGGAATTTTAGTCTTTGTACTTAATTTAACTTTCACAGGTCTGATTCGTTTTTCCTATTTCAGTACTTTTTTAAAGGCTCTGTGTCCCTGATTCTTTGAGTCACTTGTCACTTTCCTTTTTGTGCTAGCCTGTCCTTCTGTCTTTATTTTCTCTATATCAAAGGATCAACATTTTCATTAGATCCCATGACCACTGAGAGAGCACAGTCCCTTCTGTTTGACTCAGGAACATCTTTCCTCATACATGCTTTTCCAACTATCCAAATGCCCACTAGTCAGTGCTAGACTCCACTCCCCTAATTTTCTGTTGTTTGCTTTGCCTTTGTCTGCATCCAGCTGTGGTGTAAGAGGTCATATCTTTCCATCTGAACTTGCTTTCTCAGTTTTCTCATTCCTTGAACCCCCTACTGGAATTGATCATCCCCTTAAAGCTCAAGTGTCTCACCTCTTTCCCTCAGGATCACCTGCTGGGGTGCCCATCTCTTCAGGAGTATTACCACCTCAGCCTCTGGGAAATCTATATACCATGTTTCCCGGAAAATAAGACACTGTCTTATATTTTTTTCTCAAGAAGACACACTAGGGCTTATTTTCAGGGGATGTCTTATTTTTATTAAGTATAATACAACAACCTACATTTATTCAAATACAATTAAGTTATCTTCTCCTAGAACCTGACATGGGGAGCCAACCTTGTTGGTGGGGCTGGCGCTAAGTGATGCGTGAACTCCTTTCCCTTGGCTGTTCGCAAGTGTGCAACAGGATGCCTGAGAGACTGTGGTTACCACACAAGTGCAAATGGCTCAGAGAAAGGACCTGTGGCAGATAAAAAGTATTCCAGTCTTCCTTACCACTCCCCCATGAAATGCATGGCATTTCATCACTAGGCCTTATTATCAGGGTAGGGCTTATATTTAACAAATGCATAGAAATCCTGCTAGGGCTTATTTTTTGGGTAGATCTTATTTTCGAGGAAACGGGGTACAGATGCTCCTCAACTTATGATGGGACTACCTTCTGACAAGCCTGTTATAAAGTTGAAAAATCCTAATCCATAAATCTGGGGCTGTACTGCACTCATCTTTTGCCAGTCTGCAGGATATTTTTATTTTTCTGCCTCATCCACGGCCACAAGGCTGCTGCTGATACATTCCCCAGCTCTGACACAGTGAGAGGTTCTTTTGAGGATAGAACTAAGGAAGACTATGGTAAAAACTTCTTCAGACTTTAAGATCAAGTGATGTGAGGATACAGTTAACTTTTCTTCCTGTTCCATCCCTTCTCCATCAATTCAATGATATTTTAATTTCATCTACTGCTATCATTTTTCAAGCTTTTCTTGGCTACCATCATAGTTTCTGCCATACCGTGTAACACTTTTCGTATTTATTTACTATTTAAACAACTATAGATGGATTTTTTTTAATTTAGTTTTGTCATAAACAGAGGTATCTGTTAAATTATGTCTGTGATGCTCATGAGAAATTTTAATATGTATAAAAGATATATTTATTGAAATAATTTATTACCTAAAATGTATACCTATAAGACTGTCAGAAGAGTAATGATGATACATAGAGGAACATGGAAAGGGTACTTTTTATTTTTGCAGTTTTTTGGCCAGGGCTGAGTTTGAACCCGCCACCTCCATCATATGGGGCCAGAGCCCTACTCCTTTGAGCCACAGGTGCTGCCCAAGGGCACGTGTTTTTTAACAGAGATACCTGAGAAGCCAATGTTACCCAGTCTTGCCATAAATACTGAAGAATGTCCTGAGGTTGTGAGCAGTTGTTCATACCTGTTAGGCAGCCTAGGTCACCATTAAAAAGGTGTGAACAACTGCTCACAACCTCAGGACATTCTTCAGTATTTATGGCAAGACTGAGTAACATTGGCTTCTCAGGTATCCAGTAAAGGACTGAGGAATTTAACCAAATGAGAATAGCTGTACCAAAGCAAGAGGCTCAGCAGAATCTCTCATTGGCAGGACAACCTTCCTTGGCTTTCATATACCTAAAAAAGGTGCCTTGTTGTTAATGATAATGTTGACTAAGATCTAGATGCCATCAGGTTCGGCTGTTCTGGTGGTGATGAAGGTGCTGGGGTCCTGTTGATTCCTCATTTTAATGGTGACCTAGGCTGCCTAACAGGAGTGAACAACTGCTCACAACCTCAGGACATGCTTCAGTATTTATGGCAAGACTGGGTAACTTTGGCTTCTCAGGTATCTCAGATGCATAATTCTACACTTCAGTAGACCCTGAATTAGATCAATGAAAAGTAAGGAGGTTTGTTCATACCCATTGGAAAGAAGCAGTTCTTAAATGGCTCAAAGTAACATACAGGGTAGCCATAAAGTTTGTGTGTAATAACTTACACACTATTTTAAACTACACGTGAACTTTATGGCCACCCTGTATATTCTTGGAATAAATGGTATTTTTCCCTTTAGAATTTTTATTCTAGTAATTGTTTTTATTCCAGTAAATACTAGAATACCTGAAATGAAAACATATAGATCAGAGTTTCTCAACGGCAGCACTACTGACATTTTAGAATAGATACTGCTTTCTTGTGAGTGCTGTCCAGTGCCGGATGTTCAGCAGCACTTCTGTCCACTACATACTACATGCCAGTAGCAACCACCTTCCTGCCCTCAAATCAAAAACATCACTGGACAATGCCAACTTCTCTGGGATGCAAAGTCCCATCTAGTTGAGAACCACTGCTATGTATTAAGTTGATGCAGCAACTAATCACAATGTTGGACCTTATTTAGATCTTGATTCAAACACATAGTGAACCAAATCAAAGACATATCATTGGGAATTTGAACACTGGATATTTGATATTAAGGAATTGTCAACTATAATATTTTTAGTTGTAATACAGGTCAATTTTTTAACAGAGGATATTTAAATATCCAGTAGAGAACCAAGAGGTTAAGGCTATCTTCCCATGAAGCTGTTCTTCACAGAAGCTAATGATAAGCTACACTTAAAAAGATGTTATAGGAGTCCCCCCCTTATCTGTAATTTCACCTTTCAGGGTTTTGGTTACCAGCAGTCAGCCAAGATCCAAAAACATTTAATGGCAAATTACAAAAATAAACAATTCTTAAGTTTTAAATTGCATGCTGTTCTGAGTAGCATGATAAAATCTCACACTGTCCCACTGAATCTTGCCCTGGATATGAATCATCTGAATCATTCCTTTGTCCAATGTATCTAAACCATGTACACAACCTACCTGTTAGTCACTTAGTAGCCATCTCAGTTATCAGATCAACTGTTGTGTTTATTTTACTTCATACTGGCCCCAAAGAGCAAGAGCATTAATAATGGCATGATGCTAGCAATTTGGATATACCAAAGAGAAGGCATAAACTGTTTCCTTTAAGTGAAAGGTAAAAGCTCTCAACTTACAAAAAAGAACAGTGATGTTGCTAAGATCAATGGTTAGAACAAATCTCCTACCTATAAAATTGTGAAGAAAAGAAAAAGAACTCTGTACTCATTTTGCTGTACCTTGAACTGCAAGTTATAGCCACCATGTATAATTTTTATTATTATTAGTTATTGTTGTTAATCTCTTACTGTACCACATTTATAAATTAAACTTTATGACAGGTATATGTATATGGGAAAAATAGATCTAAGGAAAAATCCATAGGGTTCTTTCCATAGACGATGAGGTCTCAGACAAAATTCAACATCCATTCACAATAAAAATACTCAAAAAAAAAAAAAAA
>NW_003852444.1:4660732-4671297 GCF_000181295.1 Otolemur garnettii | reverse complement strand
GGCTGGGGATTCGAACCGCCACCTTAGGTGTACGTGGCTGGCACCTTAGCCAGTTGAGCTATAGGCGCCGAGCCAGGAGTACTTTCTTAATATGATAAATTAGTCCTAAAGCTAATATCTTCTTTAATGAGTGAATGCTAATTAGAAGCCATTTCCACTAAGATCAGAAACAAAACAAACATATCCACTATGTGCCACTATTTAACACTGTAGTAGTGAAAGCCTGTGCAGTTATATAAGAGAAACCAATTAGAAATTTAAGAATGGATAAAGAAGTTAATAAGAGTAGTTCTATTTGCATATGATAGAAACCTCTAGGGAACTGATGATACAACTAATTCAACAAGTAAGGTAACAGGATATAAAAGAAACATCAAAAAATCAGTAGTCTTCATATACACAAACAATAACCAATACCAAACAAATGGCAGAGAAAAATCCCATTTATGATCATACCAAAGGATGGGCACAGAAAGTGCATGCCTGCCCTCCTAGCTACTAGGGAGGCTGAGACCAGAAGGTCCCTTGAGCCCAGGAGTTTTAGACCAGCCTGGGCAATATAGAGAGACCCTGTCTCTAAAAACCAAGCAAACATCCATCTTACTTCTTTCAAGTTCAAAATAAATTTTAATAAAATATAAAAGAAAAAACTACAAGAATAAATTTCAAACAAACTTGAAAGCCAAAAATCAGATATAAATAAAGGCATTATCATTGTTCTTGGAAAGAATGACTCAATATCATAAAAATGTCACTTCCCATAAATTTAACATAATCCTAATAAAAATACCAACAAGCCTTTTAATGATATTAGACAAGCTGATACTAATGTTCATGCAGAAAAATAAGTCTGCAGGAATAGCCAGAAAAACACTGAAAACAAATACTTAACTACAAGGATAGAATTAGCCTTAACAAACTTGAAAACATACTATAAAATCCTCTATAATTAGAACAATGTGGTGCTAGTGCATGAATGAACAAATAAATCAGTAGAAGAGAATGGAAAATGCAGAAACAGATCTAAGTATATATGAAATTTCCAGCCTATTATACATACAAACGTACATATATATAAACACACACGAATATACTATACAGTTTTTGGCATCTCAAGTCTCTGGGGAAATATGGATATTTTAATAAGTAGTACTGGGACAACTTGTTAGCCATTTTTAAAAAAATTATATTCCTATTTCATACCACATACAAGAATAAGACCCAAATGGGTTGTAGATTGAAATTTTAAAAAGCAGAGAAAGGACTGCTTAATTATGACTCAAAATCCAGAGCCAAGAAAAGTAAAGAATATTTATTTATTCACTATAAACAAACCAAAGGACAAATAAAAATGAGGAGAGAATATACATACGCCAAAAAGGGCTAATATCCCTCATATGTAAAAAGTTCTTAAAAATTGAGGGACAAAGGACCAAAAGCTTGAATCAGTTAAAAGAGAAAAAAGGCAGCAATCTCAAAAGAAACAAAGAAAATGGTCCTAAACATGAAAAAAATGTTCGGACTCATTTGTAATTAGAGAAATGCAGATTAAACATGAATGCCATTCTTCATTTAACGGATTAACAGAGATTAAAAACAAGACTACACATTGTGATGACAAGGATGTGGAAAATGAGGCACTCTCATCATTCACTGCTGGTGGGAATGCAACCATTCAAGGCAGACATCTAGTAATCCTAATACAGTAATTTATGCATTTATCTTTTGACCAAGTAATCCCACTTGTAACAATCCAACCCAGAGATATACCTCCAACAATATGAGAATACAGATGTATAATGTTATTCATTATAGCATTGTTTGTACTTGCAAAATACTGTAAACAATTTAAGTGTCCATATGTAAGAGAATAGTTAAGTATAACTATATCCACACAAAAGAATACTATACAACAGTGGAAAAAAATAAGAAAGATCTATACTGACTGACATGGGCATGATTTCTACCATACTGTTAAGTAAGAAAAAAGTGCAAAAGAGTATTTACAATATACTACCATTGTATAAAGAAATTAAATACACAGGCATCTGCTCAAACCAACCCCCTCCAACACACACACAGAAATGATAAAACAGAAACTAAGATTGATTACATCCAGAGGGTCAGTGGGAAAGAAGTGGAAAGAAAATAGAAATGGGAAGCCATAGGAGGGAGTGACATTTCTAAGTATTATCTTTTCATATAACTGACTTCTTAAAGACACAGTAATATTTCACACACTTAAAAAATAAACCAGCAGTTAAAACCAATCAGGAAATAGGAGGAATCCAAAATGCAATACAAACTGTATTACTGATAAATGAAGCAGAGAAAAGAATTGACCCAAGTAACTTTAGAAAGCAAAGTTTTGCTATTTTTGTTGTTGTTGCCCTTGGTACAGTGCCGTGACATTATAGCTCACAGCAACCTCAAACTCTTGGGCTCAAGTGACTCTCCTGTCTCAGCCTCCCAAGTAGCTGGGACTACAGGTGCCCACCATAATGCCCAGCTGTATTTTTTGTTGCAGTTGTCATTGTTTAGCTGGCCCAGGCTGGGTCCAAACCCCACCAACCTCAGTGGCTGTAACCCTACCCACTGAGCTAAAGGCACCACCTGGAAAGGAAAGATTTTTTTGTTTTTTTGAGACAGAGCCTCAAGCTGTCCCCTGGGTAGAGTGCGGTGATATCAACGCTCACAGCAACCTCCAACTCCTGGGCTCAAGCTAGTCTCCTGCCTCTACCTCCCAAGTAGCTGGGATTACAGGCACCTACCACAATGCCTGGCTATTTTCTGGTTGCAGCTGTCATTGTTGTTTGGTGGGCCTGGGCTAGATTCCAACACCCCAACTCAGGTGTATGTGGCTGGCGCCTTAGCCACTTGAGCCACAGGCGCCAAGCCAGAAAACAAAGTTTTTAACTAGATACTGTAAGCTACCTAAGCAAATATTTCGTAAGGGTATAGACTGACAATTCTATGACTAGTTTATGTATACCCCAGGATTAAACAAATAAATATATTGAAGATAATGAAAGCTAGGTTTCTCAATGTTGGACAAAAACAAGTTACAAGTAAGGAAATGAGAAGGCTAAAATGAACCCTGTGGTATTGGATTAGAATCAAAGTTATTATAAAAATGTGCTATTTTTAACATAGAGCCGATAAAGAAACAAATACAGATGTATATGCATGTGTGTGATTCATATATTTATCTGTCTACCAAGAAAACCTAGAAGCATTGCGCCCACCTAATCCCAGACCTTGGTTCTTTCTTTTTTTTTTTTCTTTGAGACAGAGTCTCACTCTGTTGCCCAGGCTTGAGTACAGTGGCATCATCATAGCTCACTGCAATCTGAAACTCCTGAGCTCAAGCAGTCCTCTTGCCTCAGCCTCCTAAGTAGTTGAGACTACACGTGTGCCCTGCCTGGCTAGTTCTTTTGTATTTTGTAGAGAAGAGGTCTCCCCTTTGGGCAGGCTGGCCTCAAACTCCTGGCCTCAAGCAATCCTCTAGCCTGAGCTTCCCAAAGTGCTAAGATAGGTGACTCATCATGCCTGACCCTACCTTGGTTTCCAAACACTATTCTCCAAAAAAAAGAAGCAGGACTCACACAAATATACACAAAAATCATTCAAGTTTCCTTTAATACACATTATAATTAACAAGAAAAAAATTAACAAGTAATATTTTTATTAATGGAAAATGCAACTTCTAAAAAGAACCAAAAACTTGATAGCAACTGTAAGATCAGCATTAGCCAGCTGTTCGAAAACTATGTAAATTATCTTGGAATTTACATTGCTTAAAGCAACCAAGGCTCACTTTACAATAAAAACCTTCTATACCTATCCTACTCCTACTCATGAGCTTCTGCCTCAAATCATAAAAAAGAAAAGCATTCCTCCCCTTGAATAATCAGAAAACTCAATTTCATACCTAAAAATATAGGATATAAGAGTATACTAAGCTGAAATCTGCCCAAAACTCATGTTTTAAAAAAAGCTTGACAAGAAAACTGTGTCCCATAATTCCAAGCAGCCTGAAATAAACCTCCCACATCACAACATACTTTGTTCAATAGCCAAAACTGAGTATAAATGTACAAAACTTTTATAAGTGAAACACACAAATACTAATATTCTCCTATGATAAGCTGTTATATCAAAATAAGAAATGAAGTTCGATAAAGGGTTTTTGGTTTCTTATGAAAAGATACATCTTCACCTACTAAGTTGATATTAATAATACTAATAGGGTTGCTCATGATGAGAAATTATATACAAAACAAAATTTTGAAATAATTCCAATCCCTAACCATTAAAAAAAAATCAAATATACTTTAATAAGATATCCCATTATAAGAATGAACAGAGTTATAGTATAAAACTTATTAAGTAAATATTTTATTCACACTACAACAGTTACAATTATTCCCATATTTACACTAAAGAAAATAATTTAATAACAAAAAAATAAGATGTTTGTGGGCATCTCTCTATGGAACCCTGTCACCTCTGTTCCATCTAAGGACTCCCAACACAGAGACAGACAAATGGAATCTACCCCTTTTCCTGAGGCTGGCTGTAGTTGAAGACATAGAGAAGACCATATACACCCGCCGATTGACAACTAGTTGATCCCTGGAATTAACTACCTGAGTTCAAACACAAGCTCTTTCACCGTCCAGCTTTTGAATCCTGGGAAAGTTACTGAAAACTCTACCCTCAGATACCTTATCTGTAAAATGGGGATGATAATAATAGCATTTATAAGACAAGGTGACTGTGAGGATTTGATGTGCTAATAAATACCAAATGTAATTAAGAGCAATGCCTGCTGCTGGGCAAAACATTAGATAAATGTTCAGGTGACTTTACTGGGGCTCTGTAGAGCAAGTATCTGCAAATTCCTGTCCAACATATTATTCTAGATAAAATTTTTCTGTCCCCATGAACTAAGCTCTTCAGTCATTCAGGCTTCAAGAACAGAAATTAATGTAAGACATTTGTAAATTACCCAAACTGATTAGAACATTTAAAATCCTCTGTCTCCTAGATTATTACAACAGCCTTCTTACTGGTCTCTGCCATCCTATCTTTCTCTTCCTCCAGACTATTTCCACAAGCAGACAGAACAATCTTTTTAAATGTTACATCACTCAGCAACTTGTTTACTCCTCCACTCAACGCAAACCATCTTCTCAGAGTAAAATCCAAAATACTAACCCTGGCCCACTAGATCCAACAACCACCTGGTCTGCTTTACTCCACATGGAGTGTTCTTGCCTTTCCTAGAACATGGCAAGCATGGTCCAGTCTTAGGATGCAGAACTTCTTCTCCCTTTGGCCTGTTACTAAACATCTGTGCTCAAATGTCTCCTTGAGGCCTTCCATGATCACACAATGTGAAAGCAGCATTCCCACCAGTCCTATCTCCCTCTCTCCCCCTAACTCAATGTTTATTCACAGCACTTATCATTCATCATATATTTGTTTACTTTTCTTCCCTTGCTTGACTATAAGTTATGAGAGAGCAAGAACTTTGTTTTGTTCATTACTATATTCTCCATACCAAGAATAGCACCTGGTATACTGTAAACTCTCAACCAAAGTCAGTATCATACCTAATAATAAATTAAAACACAAGAGGCAATCCCATTCCAGTCAGAAACAAGAAACAGAATTATAAAATACTACTTATCAGTTGCCAAATTAGCAAATTTTTAATTTTTTAAACTTTCCATTTTAGTGATTAAAGTACACTTCAAACATTAAAGTAAGTTTAAAAAAAAAAAACTCTTCAGTCCATCTGCACCTTGGCTGATCTTTACACCTGGACAAACTCATGCTAACTACCACCTAAGATCACAATATAGAACCTCCACTTCAGAAACTCCCTCTCAGTTAATATACCCCCAAAAGGTAAATACTATTCTCACTCTGATGCCCAGTTATACCTATACTTGAATTTCATATGAGTGGAATCAAACAGTATACTCTTTTGTGTCTGGCTTCTTTTATTCAACTTCATATCTGTGAGATTCAGTCAAGTTGTTGTGTGCATCAGTAATACATCCTTTTTTATTGTTGAGCAGTATTCCATTTTATCAATATACCAATTTATCCAATCTACTGTTGATGAAACTTAAGTTGTTCCACTTTGGGGACAAAATGAATAATGTCACCATGAACACTGCTGGGTACATTTTCTGGTGGAAATATTCATTTATATACAGATAGGCTGTTTTTGAGGGGAGGAGGTTAATAATACTTTAGCCTGGGGAGGATGCAGAGAATTAGAAAGTGCATACTGCTGATAAGCACATAAATATGAAATAATCTTTCTAGAGGATAATCTGGCAACATGCCCAAGAAACCTAAAAATGTCTGTATCCTTTGACTAACACCTACCTATAATTTCTTACTGAGTATTACATATGCAAGGTTCTAAGTGTTTTACATGTATTAACTGATTTGATTTATTCTAAGGAAATAATTAGAGATGCCCACAATGTCAGTCATATCATTATTAGTAAATATTTTTTAAAATAGTACACAAGGTAAATAACTAACAATAGGGAATGATTTTCAAATGTATTGTACTTCTGTGGAATTAAACACTATGCAATCACTAAAAATGTTTTCAAAGAACATTAATAATACAGGAAAAAGTATACATTAATGAGGCCTGGGTGTGGTGGCTAACACCTACAATCCTAGCACTCTGAGAGGCCCAGGTAGGAATACTACTTGAGCTCAGGAGTTAAGAGCCAGAGTGAGACCCAGTCTCTACTAAAACTAGCAGAGAGTTCTGGCAGGTGCCTGTAGTCTTAGCTACTGAGGTAAGAGGATCACTCACACCCAGGAGTTTGAGGTTGTAGTAAGCTGTGATGACTCCACTGTACTCCAGCAAGGGCAACAGAGTAAGCCTCTGTCTCCCAAAAAAAAAAAAGCATACATTAATGAAAAAAGTCAGGTAAACGTAGAATGCATAAAATAATCCCCCCCTTTTTGGGGGGAACAGTCTACTCTATGGCCCTGGATAAAGTGCTGTGGAGTTATAGCTCCCAATAACCTCAAACTCTTTGGCTCAAATGATCCTCTTGCCTCAACCTCCTGCGTAGCTGGGACTACAGATACCAGCAACAACACCTGGCTATTTTTAGAGATGGGGTCTCACTCTAACTCAGGCTAGTCTCAAACTCCTGAGCTCAGGCAATCCACCCGCCTCAGCCTCACAGAGTGCTAGGATTACAGGTGTGAGCCACCATGCCTAGCCTAAACTCCTGTATATCCTTTTTAAAAAAACAGGAGTTATCCTGGCATGGTGGCTCACACCTATAGTCCTAGCACTCTGGAAGGCTGAGATGGGTAGATTGCCTGAGCTCACAGTTTCAAGACCAGCCTGAGCCAGAGGGAGACTTTGTCTCTAAAAATAGCCAGTAGTCCCAGCTACTCAGGAAGCTGAGACAGGAAAATTGCTTGAACCCAAGAGTTTGAGGTTGTTGTGAGCTATGATGCTACAGCACTCTACCAAGAGTGACAAAATGAGACTTTGTCTCAACAACAACAAAAAAGGAAATACATATACACATACTTCAAATGTTAAAATAGTGGTGACTTCTGGAAATGGGCATTTTCACATTTTTTATACTTGCATGCATTTAGCAATTTTTCTATAATGTATTGTTTTTATCAACCAAAAAGAATATATGATTAAAGACTCATAAACAAAGGTGTTTACATTATAATGGTAAGACAAAAGATACTCCAATACAAATGAGGGAAATGATGCAGTTTTGCATAGGATGATATTATGTAAAAGTGCTCCAGAAAGACATCTAGCCTGGAGATTGGGAGTGGAGATATCAAGGAAAGATCTCCATTATCTTCCACTGAGAACTCAGAGCAGAAGGAGAATTCCATGTATCAGGTGGGAAGGAACCTTCCCAGGAAAATCCTATTAATACCTCAGCTCACTGCCCCTAGGGTATCAATTATACATTGTGACCCGCCTGGCAAGCATTCTTTTCTTCTCTCACTTGTAAAAAGGCTTAGCCAAATTGAGGTATGGGAATTCCAGAACACCCAGGATGCAGCCAAATTTAAGGGTTTCAGTCCTGGAAGAAGCTAGTTCCATCCACCCTGACACCTAACTGAAAAGTATAAAGGAAGGGCCTTCATTCCTGTCAGAGAAAATTGGGGCAACATGTTTCAGATTTCCTTAAGGCCAGAACTCCAAGCAGAGTAAATTAAAATGTATATGATTTTCAGAGTTTGAAAAGTTCTCCTACTTGAATAAATAAAGTATCAAGAAATTATCCAGGCAAAGGTAATTTTGTGTATCCATTCTCATATTCCCCCTTACTCCTCTGCAGATAGATCACCTCTGGAAACCAAAGGAAAGTCAAGCAAGCATGGGGATTAAAGATACAATTTAGTCTGTTAGGGGCCAATTTTCATGGAAATAAATAATACCTGTTTAACTGAATACATAAAGTGTGTTTTACTGTGTTCAAAAAAATAATCACTCATTTCATGATACAATGAACATTAGAGTAAATATTCAATAAAGGGAAAACATATAGACCCCAAATTACTAATACTTCATTAAAAGTTAAACTTACTATAAAGATAACTACTTTTGTAGGGCAGAGCAGTATCCCTAAATTTTTTAATTTTTGATATCTGAACATGTCATTAAAGTCTGAAGAAATGATGGTCAAAAAGACCTTAGAGTTACTTCTACACATACGAAGTTACACGAATTGATGTGACAGAGCAAGACAGCATCTTTGTTTTGGCCTTGTTCGCCCTCCTTCCTGGATGACCTTTTTATTTCCTTCTCAACTGCTCCTATTTACAAATTTATACTTAAATGTATTGTAAAATCCTCCATAAAATACTTAAAGGCTTTTCATGGTTAGCGTTAAGGTACCTAAATTAAGATAAATAAAATTCTAGTCTAAAATTTACTAACCTATCAAATCTCTACATTGCATAATGGGAAAATTTCTTATGCAGTTTAAAACGCCTCAACTCAATTTCATAAAATAGTTCTTTGAAAAAAATAAGCATTTACATAATCACCACAGATTCTGATTTTAGTCTAACTAGAACCTAAATTTTTGAATAATCTCTATTCTGGTTGCTTAGAATATGTTATGGGAACAGAAGATGTAGAAAATAGAACCAGAAAATTTTGGTATCTTCAAATTCCACTTTTATATGTAATCAAAACATAGAAAAACACCAGTTTAGAGTAATAAAAAACTATGGATAATTTATTCTTAATTACAAATGGCAAAATTGTAACAATATTCCCAGATTCTGGTATCTGTGGTACCAGACTGCTAAAATTTATACAAAATGAGGACGCTGCCCTTCTTTTAAAGTGATAATTTGTTCTACCTTGTTTTCTATTGTCAGAATCGTCTAATCTGAAAACTGACTAAGTGAAACTAACTATACTTAAAAAAAATTAAATAAAACTATACCTAGCACTAAACACTGAAAAGAACAGTCATTTAAGTGGTTTTCTCTCCCTGGACCAGTAGAGGGAGACTAAGACATCTGGCCTGGTCGTGTAATGTTTCTCTAAAATTGGGGAGGGGGGAAGCGGAGGCTGTATTTAAATGTCCTGCTGTCAATCAAAAGACACTTCCTACAATCACAGTCACCATATCTGCTATTACTCGTGAGCGTGCTGTCGCCAAGATACACCACCAAACGGGGCCCGGGAAACCTGCTTCACCTAAATGTGACCGCAGGCTTTGCCACAACACCCAAATAAGGACTTTGGGAGCCCAACCCCAACTAGTTTCTTTGTTTAAATGCCTGCGAATCCCTCCCACGCCGGAGTCAAGAGGCTGTGGCGCCGCCCTTTATTAGCCTCACACTTTGATTACAAAACACACGAGTCGGCGGCCTGGCTGCGGAGGCGGCCCGAGCTCTCTCAAACGTCAAACCCGAAGCGCAGCGGCGGCTGAATCAGAGGGCAACGTCCGCCGCCGCCGGCCGGCCCCAAAGCGCCCTCTCGACCCACTCAAGTTCGCTGGCCCGGGGCACCGCTGCCGGCCGCCCGCAGTCGCCGGCCCTCGGGCGACCGCAACTATACTCTTTGTAAAGTTTGAGCCGCAGCGCCAGGGAAACACCGGGGTTCTGGGGGAGAAGCTGTCCCTTCGGATCCCCGCCTCCCACTCCATCCGCCCCACCCCCGACAAGCAGGGGGTGTGTTGGGGGTGTGGGCCACGACCCGAGGCAACCTGCCGCCCGCCCGGGCCCGGGTCCCCAACTGCCCCCGGCACCTTTCAAGTCCCGGAGAGAGTGCCTCATCTGTTGCTCTGTTTACTCCGCGGAACCCCACCGAGCTGGCTGGCGCGGTCGCCTCCCAGGCCCGCCGCCGCCCCCATCCCACCGGCCCAGGAAGTTTGATAAAGACGGGGAAGGGGGCGCGACGGGCACCCGTGGCGGGGGGAGACGCGGCGCCGAAGGGAACCCGTCGCAGCCCGGAAGGAAAGCAGGCGCGTCGGCCGGCTGGACAGAGCGGCGGGGCAGCCGGCCCGGCGGCG
>NW_003852444.1:4619201-4659854 GCF_000181295.1 Otolemur garnettii | reverse complement strand
CCCGGTCGCCGGCGCGCTCCCCGCTCTCCTCCGCGGCCGTCTGGCGGAGTGACTCGCTGAAGGGCACGCGGGCGGAGGGGCAGAAGGCTCGGGCGGACGCGCGCGGCGGGGCCGGGCGCGCAGCTGCGGTCGGAGGAGGGCAGCCGGGAGCGTGCGAAGAAGCCGGCTCGGTATTTCGGCGTGAAAGCCGAGGCCGGGGGAAGTTCCTGCGGAGTGAAAAAGGACAGATGTTGCGTATGTATCCTAAGGAGGGAGAAGCAAGGAAGTTTCCGCCTGCCAGGGTCGTCACCTCGCGGCTGAGGGAGAGTCTTAAATCGATTAGCGACCGCGCTCTGGGGACTGAGATGCCTCCCAGCAACCTACGTGCGTCCTCGCCGAGATGACAGGCCGGGCCCGTTATGCCTTTCCGAGGTGCGGGAATGTGCAGCGCAATCCGCTCAAAGTTTGGAAAACGTCCCACCTGAATTCTCACCGAGCGGCTAGAAAACTAAAGTGTTGACGAAACCACCGTTAGGTGGAGGAAGCTTGTCTCTAAGTGGAATTCATTTACGTCTGCCTGCCGATAGGGACCAACCTTGAAATGGGGTTGATGAAGAATGGAGAAGGATCGGCGTGTTTATAAATAACAGGAATGAGCTGCGAATGCTTTTAATTCGCAAGTTGAGAAGATAGGGGTAAAATTCTAAATGACTTTTCCCTCGGAAGAGGGATACTATAAAAAGCGGATCGAAAGGTTCTTGGTGCTTAATAGACCATCAATAATTTTTGAATGAAAGATGAAGTTGAGAGCCAAATGTAAGATAATAAAACGAAGAATAAAAACAGGTAATAAATATAGAATATATAAAAAGTTTGCTTTGGAATCATAACTACGGAAGTTGGAAGGGATGTTAAGGATTTGTGGCTGAACTAATGCAGGGATCTAGGGAAAGCCCCACAGCTCTCTTGGTAATTTTTGGTTGTGGAGAATGGAGGGTTGTCCATATCTCACCCACGCCCAGAGAAACGCTATCTGTTCTAATCTCCTTGCTACACTTGAGGAAAGCTGGTAACTCACCAGATGTCTCATAGATTAGAGCTAGAACTAAAGTTTAAGTTTCTCAAACAGTCCTTCTGTCCTTCTAACACAGCACTATTAGGCACACATATCGGAGGAAAAGAAAAACTTGGAAAACATATCTGACCACCTGCTGAATGAATTTGAAACAAATTTGTAATGGAGAAAAAGAAAAATCACTCTTAAGTATTTAGAGGCATCATAGATTGGTGGAGTGGGAAGAACCCAGCTGCTTTATATAAGCTGTGTGACCTTGGGCGAGTCACTCCATTTCTCTTGAACTACATCCCTGAAGATCTGTTAAAAGAAAAATTATGGTAATGATACCTTCCTTATTTACCTCAAAGAGGTTTTATAAGAAGCAAAGAGGATAATGAATTTTAAAATGTACTTTGTAAAAAAATAGCCCAGGCTTTGTGGAGAGCACCTGTAGTTCCACCTACCTGGGAGGCTGAGGCAAGAGAATCACTTGAACCCAAGAGTTTGAGGTTGCTGTGAGCTAAGATGCCATGACACTCTTATCAAGGATCACCAAGTGAGACTCTGTCTCAAAAAATAAAATGAAATGTACTTTGTAGAGGGTGTGAGTTGTCCTGTTAGAGTCTGGGTAAGGAGGGCATCCAAGCATGAATCTGGCCTGATGTGGGGTTCTCTGGGGGCCATTTGGCCTTGGGGAGATGTGAAGAGGGCAGTGGGGTGGGGGCTGGGGAACAGCAATGATATATTGGGTATATAAGGATTTGATCAAATAGGTACAGTCATGCATAATTTAACATCGGGGTAGTTCTGGGAATTGCATCATCAGGTGATTTCACTGTTGTGTGAGCACCACAGAGTGAATTTATACAACCCTATGTTACAGCCTACCACATACCTAGGCTCTATGGTATAGCATGTTACCGTACTGAATACCATAGGCAGCTGTAATACAGTGATAAGTATTTGTGTTATCTAAATATAAAAAAGGTATAGTCAAAATATAATCTTATGCGACTACTACCAGTGGTTCATCATGGACTGAAATGTCATGTTGTGACTATACTAGGGCTGTCTGGAAAGTATCCAGCCACACAATATGAAAAATAAGGTACACAAATGGCTGGATACTTTCCGTACATACCTCATATATCAGTAAAAATGGGAGCCAGGTTTCTCACTGTTGAGGGAGAGAGGAACAATAAGGAAAGAGGAAACTAGAATGAACTATTTGATAGTGAGCTAATAATGGAGGTATCAATCTATTATTTGTAGAAATAGATACAAGTGTGTAATGTACGTATGTACCCTGTCCACCGAGAGGATCTGGGAGTAGTGACACCACAAAACAATGAAAGTATTTAGCCAAGATCCTGGCTTCTAAATACCATTCTCCTCTTCAGTTTTCTTCTTGGCAAAATAATGGATACCAACACTAGAGAAGAGAAAGTACAGCATGAGTCTCCAGCCTCTAGCTTTACCAGAAAATAAGGAAATGCTCAAGGAATAATGAGGCATGTCAAAAGAAAAGAGACCAATTTGAGTTCCACTGCCCAAATCAGAGAAAAACTGAACTTCAAAATACATTTTAACCCCCTGAATACTATAGATTAAATAAACATATAAATTGAAATTGTGATAAGGAGTGGAATACTGACATAGTTTCAGAGTACCTCCCTGAAAAAATTCTATTAATTACAAAAGGAACTAGAGTAATTATTTACTGTTGAGAAGCCTGGAAGACACTATTAATCAGGTGATCACGTGCCTTCAATAATGGACAAACCAAGATCACATACCACCTGACAAGATCCCAAGAGAAGAATGCTAGCATTGCTTTCTGCCCAGTCTCCTTGAGTCCCCCACTGGAAATTCAGCTAGTTGTAAAAGTCCATGAAGAGATCAGTAAAGAATAAAAACCTGATAAGGCATACAAATCTGTGAGGAAAGATTAAAGAAATTGTAAACATAAATATTTGACCTTGAGAAGAAAGGGATGAAGGCTAGCATTCTAGATAATGCCAAAATTTTACTGGCAAGCTCCACATACATAGAAATTAAACACATAGTTTGAATTCACAACATACTATTTCTGTGATGACTTACTAACACTTAGATTTTCATTGTCTCATTTTGATGGGAATTATAAGAATACATGCCTTGGGCAGAGCCTGTGGCTCAGTGGATAGGGCTCAGGCCCCATATTGAGTGTGGCGGGTTCAAACCCTGCCCCAGCCAAACTGCAACAAGAAAATAGCCAAGTATTGGGGCTGGTGCCTGTAGTCCCAGCTACTCGGGAGGCTGTGGCAAGAGAATCGCCTAAACCCAGTAGCTGGAAGTTGCTGTGAGCAGTGACATCATGGCACTCTACCAAGGGTGATAAAGTGAGACTCTGTCTCTAAAAGAAAACAAAAAAGAGCAAAAAGAAAAAAAGATGCTTCACAGCATTTAGGTGCATTAAGATAACATGCTGGGTGCAATTTTTAGCATATAAAATGCCATATAGCTATTAATTATAATTATGAATAACTTGTTACTTGTTTATTAATAACAGAAGACAGGGTGGTGCATGTGGCTCAGTGAGGAGGGCGCCAGCCCCATATACCGAGGGTGGCAGGTTCAAACCTGGCCCAGCCAAACTGCAACAAAAAATAGCCGAGCGTAGGGCCGCGCCTGTGGCTCAAAGGAGTAAGGCACCGGCCCCATATGCTGGAAATGGGGGGTTCAAACTCACCCCTGACCAAAAACTGCAAAAAATAAAAATAAAAAAAAAAACGAGCGTTGTGACAGGTGCCTGTAGTCCCAGCTACTCGGGAGGCTGAGGCAAGAGAATCGCCTAAGCCCAAGAGTTGGAGGTTGCTGTGAGCCGTGACACTACGGCACTTATGGAGGGCGACACAGACAAAAAAAGAGGATAGCTCTATTATGAGGAACATCTAACGAAATAGGAGAAAAGACTAGGAGAGTATTATCTCAAAAACAAGGGGAGGGAGAATTTCAGAAGGGAAATATCTTGAAGACACCCAGCATCATGTCACATCAGGTGACAATGACTATAGAACTCCTTCTACCCTTCTCCTTTGTTGATATTATAGTACTCAGTAGAGCTCTCTTGATTTTCATATCAAATCTAAGCTGTTCTGTTGTTTGTTTTTAACATTCTACATGTGCATAAAACCTCATTTTTCTGACAAGGAATGTTTGCTCTAACCTTAAAAGTTCTGTTTCTTTCTATTCTTTTTTTTTTTTTAGAGACAGAGTCTTACTTTGTCACCCTTGATAGAGTGCTATGGTGTCATAGTTCACAGCACCTTAAACTCTTGGGTTAAAGTGATCCTTCTGCCTCAACCTCCTGAGTAGCTGGGACTACAGGTGCCTATCATAACACCTGGCTAGTTTTTCCATTTTTTGTAGAAACTGGATCTCACCATTGCTCAGGCTGATCTCAAACTCCATTTGCCTCTGCCTCCCAGAGTGCTGGGATTACAGGCATGAGCCACCACACCCAGCCTAATTAATTCTTTAGACTTAACTTCCACTTTATAGGGAATTCAGGAGATAGAGCAACAAACTGCATGATACCACAAGGACATAAGACAAATCCAAAATGTGAAACATTCCACAAGACAACTAACTACTTAGTTTTTTTTCAAAAGTTGTCATTGAAGAAAAGGCCAGGCGCAATGGCTCACGCCTATAATCCTAGGACTCTGGAAGACTGCAGCTGGTGGATTGCTTGAGCTTAGGAGTTTGAGACAAGCCTGAGCAAGACAAGAGCCTGTCTCTACTGAAAATAGAAAAATTAGCTAGATGTACTAGCACACACCTGTAGTCTCAGCTACTCAGGAGGCTGAGGCAAGAGGATCGCTTGAACTCAAGAATATGAATTTGCTGTGAGTTATGATGCCAGGGCACTCTACCCAGAGTGACAGAGTGAGACTTTGTCTCAAAAAAAAAAAAAAAAAAAAAGGCAAGGGGTGTAATAAAAGTAAAAGTCTTGAGAAACAACCAAATACAATTCATGAACCTTGAACCTTGATGTATCCTGATTCTAAAAAAAATCAGCTATAAAAGGCAATTTGGGGAATAATTTAAAATTTTAAGTATAATCTAGATAGTAGATGATAGTAAGAAAGTATTCACTTTCTTTAATGGTATGTAATATTGTGGTTTTGCTGAAAAATTTTAGAGAGACACATGCTGAGGTTTTTAAAGGTGAAATATGTCAGCACTTGCTTGGAAAGATTCAACAGAAACAAAAGGAAGGAGAAAGATGAAGATGAAAAAAGCAAATATAGTAATATTGACAGTTGCTAAATCTAGGTCATGATGTGTCTATGGGTGTTCATTGTCCTTGTCTTTCAACTTTTATAAATTTTTGAAATTTTTTATAATAAAAATGTTTAAATATAGCCTTTTTCTTCAGTCTGTTCTGAAGTCAAATCTACTTATATAATATTAATACCTTCTAAAATTAAAACTGTCATCTAGAGATCAAAATGTTATGGAGCCATTGTTTTGTCAAACTTTACAACCTAAAGGATTATGAAATAAGGGGGTAAAATTTGGTCCTTCTAAATGAGGATGAAGAGGACATGATTTTAGATTATTATATACACATGCAAAGTCTCCTAAATCCTAGCCCTCTGCACCCAGGCCTGTGTGCCACAGAGGAGAACAGTGTGGAAGCAGAAGGAAGTTGAGAACCACTGTGTTAGACTGATGTCTCCTTATAAAAAGTTCCACATTTACCTCGGCCTAACCATGAGAAAAATCATCAGACAAATTCCCACAGAGGCACATTCCACAACGTACCTGCCCAGTATATCTCAAACTATCAAGGTCATGAAAAATAAGAAAAATCCGAAAAACCATCACGGTCCAGTGTAGCTGAAGGAGACATGACAATTAAATGTGACATGGTATCTTCCTAGATTGGATCCTCGGGGGGAAAAAAAGGACATTGTGTTAAAACTAAAGAAATGAGACTAAATGATAAGCTTTAGTTAATAATAATGTGTCAAGATAACCTTGTTAATTGCAACAAATATATCAGACTAATATAAGATATTAATGATAGGAGAAAATGGGTATGTGCATATGGGAACTCTTCTATTGTCTTATTTTTTCTGTAAATGTAAAACTATTCCAAAAAAATAAAGTCTATTTAATTTTTTTTTTAAGTTTTACCTTCCAGGGACCTATAGCTCAGAGCTATCTCAAAAATCATAAATTCTTTGAATTTGCATATCTATTTTTTCCTATCAAAACACTGTTGTACACATTATCTACAAAGTTTCCATATTTTCAAGTGCCAGCCTAGTTACTAAAAAGTAGTTATGCTGCCTGGGTGTCCACAGCACAGTGGTTACAGCGCCAGCCACCTACCCCAAAGGTTGTGGGTTCGAACCCAGCTGGGGCTAGCTAAATAGCTACAACAAAAAAATAGCTGGGCATTGTGGTGGGCGCCTATAGTCCCAGTTACTTGGGAGGCTGAGGCAAGAGAATCACTTAAGCCTAAGAGTTTGAGGTTGCTGTGAGCTGTGATGCCATGGCAGTCTACCAAGGGCAACAAAATGAGACTCTGTCTCAAAAAAAAAAAGTTGTGCAGGCACTATGATGGTTTGTTATTTTGAGTTCTGTGGCACTTCATTCTAGCTTGGGAAGATATTCCTGGTTTGGTGAACAACGTGTTAAAACATGTTATTAATGGCTCGGTGCCTGTGGCTCAAGTGGCTAAGGCGCCAGCCACATACACCTAAGGTGGCAGGTTCGAATCCAGCCTGGACCAGCCAAATAACAATGACAGCTGCAACCAAAAAATAGCTGGGCGTTGTGGTGGGCGCCCGCGGTCCCAGCTACTTGTGAGGCAGAGGCAGGAGACTCGCTTGAGCCCAGGAGTTGGAGGTTGCTGTGAGCTGTGATGCCACGGTAGTCTACCCAGGGGGACAGCTTAAGGCTCTGTCTCAAAAAAAAAAAAAAAATGTTATTAATAATGGTGAAGTCAGGAAAATTATGCATGTCCCTGTGTTGTATGTGTACTATTACTAGCATGAGGCATTTGTGAATTTTAAAGTAGCAGTAAATTCAAAATTGTATTCTTCCTTTCATTCATTCATTCGTCATCATTGTCTACTATAGGCAAATTGTAATTGTTAAGCCTCAGTAGATAAAAAATTAAAACAGTAGGCTAAGAATGGTGGATAAAAACAAAAAGAGCTGTGGCAGCACAAAGAAAGGACACCTAACCCAGACTGTGGTTAATCAGGGAATGTTTAGTCCTAAATGACAGATAAACATTAAAAGAAAGTCTGTGTCCTTCACCATCCTCACTTTAGAAATATGAAAAATTTTACTTTGCGTATGACATAAGAAGTCACATACTTCTTATACTGTAAGAATTATAAGTACTTAAAAGTACCCAACTCAAGTACTTTTTTTCTTGTTGTTGTTTTAATGCCAAGTGTTTGGTTTAATACATTATAAGCAGCCAATAGAATAATCAATAGTTATCAATAAATAAGATTGGGATATAAATCCGGGGGGGGGGGGAAGACATGTATCTTTAAATGGCACTGAATAAGAAATAAGTGGCAAAAATCCCTAGTGTATCAACAACTGCAGACATCTGTCAAGCACTGAAGGCAGTGCGTTTGGCAATATTTCAAATATAAAGAAAAAGTTATAACTAATAGAAAATTCTGAGCAAGTTCCTAATAAATTATTTTTCATTCTTATTTCAGAGGTGAGTCATCCCTGGTTCTGAATGATAGCAAGGAACAGTCACTCCTAATAATCAATAAACAAATATTTTTTTAAATCACAGAATCTCTTTCAAATTGAATCCAAACAATTCTTTTATGACTTGAAAATTGTAACACTAAATTTATATGTAATAAGTTTGGGTATTATGCATTGTCTTTAAAATCCTCATATATGTCTTATAACCCTTTTTCCCCATGGGGAACTAATTTATGGCCTAATAAATCTATAGATTTAATTAAATTGTGAGTCCTATCTCTTCATTTTATTGCCTCACACATTTATTCCTGTATACGTTCTAATTAAGAAATTAACATTAAAACAAAAGGGTTAGAAGTTTTAATTTTGTTTTCAAACTTGCACAAAAGCTATAAAATGCCACCAAATATATTTCTTCATAGTATATAAGACAGAGTTCAGAATCCTAGTCACCTTTGGCTTAAATATTATACTTAAGCATAGTCATAAATGGGCTGGGCATGGTGGCTCACACCTGTAATCCTACTACTCTGAGAGGAGGAGGCAAGCAGATCCATTGAGGTCAGGAGTTTGAGGCCAGTCTGAGCAAGAGCAAGACCTCGTCTCTACTAAAAATAGAAAAATTAGCCAAGCATTGTGGTGGGTGTCTGTAGTCTCTTCTATTCGGGAAACTGAAGAAAGAGAATCACTTAAACTCAGGAGTTTGAGGTTGCTGCAAGTTAGGCTAATGCCATGGCACTCTAACCTGGTCAGCAGAGTGAGGCCCTGTCTTAAAAAACGACAAAAATTATAAATGTATAGTGACCCTTAATACTCAGAGCCAGTTATGAGAAAGGAGTTTGTATTTCCATGTGTTAGAGAACAGATAGCTTTAACAATGTTTTTTTAACAAATACACTAAAAAGAATTACTTTAACACAGAGTGACAAAAATTAAGTTGGGTTAATAAGATTTCTTTAAGGTCTGTTTCATGTAAGGCAGTATGCTGGATGTCAAAAAGAAAATAAAGACAAAAATGGAGCCTGTTTTTAAGAAAGTGATAATTTACAGGAGTAAAAGTGGTGCCCAAAGGGTTAAGTGCAAGATCTGCAGGGAGCCTTGAAGAGCCAAGAGAAAGGGACTCAAGAACAAATACAAAATTGCAGCACAGACTTGTATAAAAGGTGTCAGGAAGATTAAAGCCTCCAATGTGGAGCCTTGCCAAAATAAGGTAAGGACAACCAAAAGGACTCTTTAATCTATATTTAGAATGAGAAAAAGGAACAAGGAAGGTGTAGGCAGGATACTTGGGGCAGATGGTGTAATATTGACAGATGATAAAGCAAAATTGCTCAACTTCTGTTTTGTTTTCATCTCTCTTATCAGTAGCTGTCTTTGAGCTAGAAAATACTCTCTACCAAAAAAGATGGACATCAGACTAAGCATTGCTTTGACCCACTTATTTGTGTCAGGATTGGGTAGAAAAGAAAGGCTCCCTATTTGAAATCAGACTAAGTTTCTTAGTGAGGCCAAAGGGGAATATCAAAGCATGGGAGAAGTGGAGGCAGGTGTGCTAGAGAAATAGACCCAGGTGCAGATGTGTGGAGAAGGGTGAGTTTGTCACAAAAAGAAAAAGAGAAAAAAAGCCCATTGTCCAAAGGAAGTGGTAAAAACGGGATGAAAATGCAGAAAAGGCAGCTGGCAGTGGGACTAGAAACAATATATCAGAGAATGAAAACCAGAGCTAGGGTTTCTGTGCCAGGAACTCACCAAACTAGAATATATTGTCTCATTTAATCCCTATAGCAAATGAGACTTAATTTGCCTAAGGTTATGCAGCTGGTAAAAGGAGCAGGTGAGACTCGACCCGAGCTCTCCACAGTCTGTATTTTCCACTGCTGAAGAGAGTACAGCAACATGGAATCCAAGGGACAGTAAACACAAGAATCTGAGGTGCCCATTGGCATGAAGGACGTCTGTGAGCAAGTATGCAAGAACCAGCTCGGCGCCTGTGGCTCAAGCGGCTAAGGCGCCAGCCACATACACCTAAGGTGGCGGGTTCAAATCTCCAGCCTGGGCCCGCCAAACAACAATGATGGCTGCAACCAAAAAATGGCCAGGCGTTGTGGCGGGCGCCTGTAGTCCCAGCTACTTGGGAGGCTGAGGCAGGAGACTCGCTTGAGCCCAGGAGTTGGAGGTTGCTGTGAGTGTGATGCCATGGCACTCTACCCAGGGGGATAGCTTGAGGCTCCGTCTCAAAAAAATAAAAAATAAAAAAATAAATAAAAAAGAATAAAGTTAGGCCTAAATTGACTTGTGTATATCAAAAGAATGACCTACTCACAGGGATAAGGATAGAAGGCCAGGAGTGAGAAGTATAATTTGAGGAAGGGTGCTTTATGCTGAGCTGCTTAAGTACTTCCTTGAAGATTCATAAGACATGTGACAATACTGAACAGAAACCCCAGGACCAGGGCTGAGTAGGGCCTAGAGAAAAATCTCTCAGACTGGAGAGGACAGAAGGCTACAAGACAAAGGTCTGCAGAAATTAAAAAATCATGAAGCTGATAGATTGTTTAAAATGGTCTTTTTGACATCAGAAAAAAATAACTGAAGAGAATGTGGCAGATATATAGGAACATTTGGGGGGAAATTAATACATAAGCACTTAGAAAATAAACAAAAGAAAAAGTTACTAAAGTTGAAAGACAAATCACACACAGCATACTATGAGGCTATGTAGTGAATCCCATTTGAACTCTTGCTATTAATTTATTATTATTATTATTTTGTTGAGGCTGGGTTTGAACCCACCACCTCCAGCATATGGGGCTGGCGCCCTACCCTTTTGAGCCACAGGCGCTGCCCACAAACTCTGGCTATTAATTAAAAAAAAAAAAGTCATAGCCTTAGAATATGGGAAGGGAGTGGGAGGGGGAGGTGAGGGGGTGGATGGGGGGAGGGAGGGAGATTGGTGGGGTCACCTCTATGGTTTACCTTACAAGGGTACAAGTGAATCTTTCTAAAAGCAAAGTATGAATGTTTTAACTCAATAACCAAGAAAATGACATGAAGATTATGTTAACCAGTTTGATGAGAGTATTTCAAAATGTATATGAAAACAGCACACTGTACCCCATGATTGCATTAATGTACACAGTTATACTATAAGAAATAATAAAAAAAAAGTCCACCAGACTGATGGCTCATGCCTATAATCCTAGCACTTTGGGAGGCCAAGGCCAGAGGATCCCTTGAACCCAGGAGTTCAAGGCCAGCCTGGGCAACATACTAAGACTCATTTCCAGAAAAAAATATTAAGTGGGCATGATGGCAGGTGCCTGTAGTCCCAACTACTTAGGAGGCTGAGGCAGGAACATTGCTTGAGCCCAAGAGTTGGAGGCTGCAGTTAGCTATAATCATGCCACTGCACTCCAGCCTGGGCAACAGAGTGAGACTCAAGTCTCAAAAAAAAAAGTAATATAACAGTCTGTACTCAGAATATGGAAAGAAGAAAAAGGGAGGAATGGAGGAAAAAGAGTTAAATCTTCAATAACAATAACAGGAAGTCAGTAGATAATGTCAAAACTGAGAAATTGAGAAAGAGTGATAGAAGTATTTTATTGAGAAATAAAGAGTTAAATAACAGAAAAGTGGCTAAGAGTTCAAAGTAGTTGCCGGTAGAGATGGGTCTGGGTGCCATGGAGAGTGAAGAGGAGGGGTAAGGGTGTAGTGTTGCAACCAGAGACTGCTTCTTTTCATTAGAAGGCATTTCATACTATTAATTATATCCTTGTATTATTACAGTAAAATTGTTACTTTTTCTTTTATTATTTTAGAGACAGGGTCTTACACTGTCACCTGGGTTAGAGTTCAGTGGTGCAATCATAGCTCACTGTAACATCAAACTCCTAGGCTCAAGCAATCCTCCTGCCTTAGCCTCCCCCTCCTGAGTAGCCATGATCACAGGCTCATGCCACCACGCCTAGCTAATTACTATTTTTTAAGCAGATGGCATTTGATTGATTAAAAAAAGGAAGAGCAACCCCACCAAAAGTAATTGTGGATCTTCCCAAGAAAGTCTCAGAGAAGCCTCAAGCTCCGGTCTTAATGCATTTAAAGAAAAGCAGTGATCCATGGGACAGTCATCAGGGTAACTGATTAAAGAACTCCTTTAGAACCACCTGGAACAAGTGCACCCCTGCCTCTTGTCCTCAGAAACAGAACTCCTAGCAACACTGACTTTGCCCTAAGCCAGTTGTTCTGAACCACTGGGCTTATTCATGGGCTTGTTAGAACCCACAGGGTTGAGTCTCTCACCCCCAAGAGTTCCAGCAGGTCTGGAGTGAGGCAGACAATTTGCACTTTCAGCAAGTTTCCAGGTCATGCTGATGCTGCTGGTCTGGGACCACACTGAAAACCACTGGTCTAGGCTGAAGCTAGGACTGCTCTCTAAAAAACATGGGCACCGGGCCTGAGAAGGACTCCTAAGGGTGCTGGGAGCTGGAAGAGAAACAGGAAGAGCTTAAGGTAACTCCAGGCCTCCACAACAGACACCAAGTAAATGAAGGAGGAGTAAAAGACAAGGATAAAAATACACTAAGGTTCTATTCTCCTAGAATAAAGCTGTTCTTAGTGTGATTATGGAGGAGTTCCCCAACCTGCTGGCCGACTGCCAACATACCAGGCCAGGCGAATGCCTGTAAATACTCCTCACCCACTCACCTAAAACCCACAATCAGGGCTCCCATCTGAGGAAGAACTGTGTTAATAAACTGCAGCAAATGGCCAACCCAGCTACATAAACAGGAACTTACAAATATGAAGATACAAAAAAGGCATGTGAAGAAGATCAGCTGCATTAAAAAGGACTAATATGAAAAATAAACACACACAAAAAAACCGCACCCTGGAAGAAACATGACTGTGAACATAATAAATATTTTTTTCTTAATTTTAATTAATAGCCTCAGAAAAACTTGAGAGAAAAATTTCAAGCTGCTATGAAAAAGAAGTCTTCATAACTCCTTCATAGTTTAAAAAATTGACTGTCAAAATTTATTTTTATTTTTATTTCGGGGATAGGGTCTTACTCTGTGATCCAGGCTGGAATGCAATGGCATGATCATAGCGCACAACAAGCTCTAACTCCTGGGCTCAAGCGATCCTCCTGCCTCAGCCTCCTGAGTTGCTGGGACTACCACCATGCACCACTATGCCCAGCTTTCTTTTTTTTAAACCATTTTTTGCTTTTTGTAGAGATGGAGTTTTGCCATGCTGTCTGGACTTGTCTGGCACTCCTAGCTTCCAACAATCTTCCCACCCTAGCCCACCAAAGTGCTAAAATCACAGGCATGAGCAACCACGCCTGGCCCGAAATTTATTTTTTTAAAGCAGTGAATGAACTGAACAATGAATCTACAAAATTAAAGACCAAATTAGTGATTTGGAAGATAAAGCCAAGGACATCTTCCAGCAAATAATGCAAAAAGGCAAGGAAAGGGAACATATGAGAAAAAAACACAAAAGATTCCTGAAGTCCAACATCCATACTTCAGTTCTACAAGGAAAGAGAATAAAGAAGTGGAACAAAAAAACTAAAGCAAGAATAGGGGGAAATTACCTAGGCTTAAGAAGGAAATGGATGATATCAGAATGAAGAGGCCTATGAAATGCCAAAAACAGTGTGGTAAGACCCACAGCTAGGCATATCTTGGTGAAAATTCAGAATTGTAATGATAAAAATATATGTGTGAATGTATGCCGAAAGTTTCCAGAAAGAGAAGGCATGTTTCTTTCTTTTTTTCTTTTTTTGAGACAGAGCCTCAAGCTCTCCCCCTGGGTAGAGTGCTGTGGCATCACAGCTCACAGCAACCTCCAACTCCTGGGCTCAAGCGAGTCTCCTGCTTCCACCTCCCAAGTAGCTGGGACCGTAGGCGCCCGCCACAACGCCTGGCTATTTTTTGGCTGGAGCCGTCACTGTTGTTTGGCAGGCCCAGGCTGGATTTGAACCTGCCAGCTTAGGTGTATGTGGCTGGCGCCTTAGCCACTTGAGCCACAGGCGCTGAGCCAAAAGCATGTTTCTTATTTCAGACTCATCTGGTAGATGCTTGAACTTCTTCCAAGCAGGGCCAGCTTCGTAATTTGCAAGACTCTGTGAAAAGAAAAATGTGGGCCACTTGTTAAAAAATTATTAGGTATTTCAAGATGATGACAACAGAATACCAAAGTGAGCACAGAGTCCTTCTAAACATGGGATCTCTTATTTTCTTTTACTCCCTTTATTTCCAAGTCATTCTCAGCCACCAAGGCCTATTGTATTTCATGCCACATTCTTCCCTAGAGTGCTCTGCTAAAAGTTCTGAGAAGCAAAGACTTGGAATCTAGAATTCTATACTCAGCCAAACTGTCCATCAAGTAAAAGGGCAAATAGAGACAATTTTGGACTTGTAAGGATTGAGAAAATTTATTCAACACCCACCCTATATGAAAAAATTATTTGAGCAGCTTTTAGAAAAACAGTTTCCAGAAAAAAAAAATGAATAAGGGCAATAAGAAAAAAAGTGGCATTAAGTACCAGCAGCAGCGGTACTGAGAATGACCTAGAAACAAAGGAAGATAAGAAATAGATACTGTTTAGATCAGGCGTCCTCAAACTACGGCCTGCGAGCCACATGCAGCCCGCCTAGGACATTTATCCAGCCCGCCAGGTGTTTTTGCCACCACTGCCTGTCCTGCTTAGCAGCCGACGTGTCCCAGGGCCTGCAGTCCGGCCCTCCAGCAGTCTGAGGGACAGTGAACTGGGCCCCTGTTTAAAAAGTTTGAGGACCCCTGGTTTAGATATTGATGTTTAAGAGATTTTTCTTTACACTTTAAGTTTTAGTGATGAGGGAACCGAGGAAATTCCACTCTAAAATATGATTCCTTGGTATAAAGAGTATTTTTTTTTTTGAGACAGAGTCTCAATCTGTGGCCCTCAGTAGAGTGCAATGGCATCATAGCTCACAGCAACTATAAACTCTTGGGCCAAGCAATTCTCTTGCCTCAGCCTCCCAAGAAGCTGGGACTACAGGCACTCACCACAGCACCACAGCTATTTTTTTTTTTTTTGAGACAGAGTCTCACTACGTCACCCTCAGTAGAGTGCTGTAGCATCACACCTCACAGCAACCTCACAGTCTTGGGCTTAAGCGATTCTCTTGCCTCAGCCTCCCAAGTAGCTGGGACTATAGGCACCCACTACAATGCCCAGCTATTTTTGTTGTTGTTGTTGTTGTGTTTGCAGTTGTCATTATTGTTTTAGCTGGCCCTAGGCTGGGTTTGAACCTGCCAGACTCGGTGTATGTGGCCAGTGACCTACCCACTGAGCTACGGGCACTGCCCACCATCATAAAAATTAAAAACAGAGAATCTTGAAAGTAAAAAGTTACAGTGAGTGGAACTGAAAGAAAAATTTGGGGAGGGGAACATGATGTGTCTTTTGTATTCTATGCTTTTCTGTATGCTTTTAATGTTTCTCTGATTAATTTAACTTGAGCAAGAAAGGACATGAGAGAGAGCAGATCAGTAAGAACCAGTATGGATGGATGAACTTGACTTTTTTTCTTGATTTCCTGCTTGCAAGACTGGCAGATCTAGAGAACACATTGCTACTGTGTTCCAGGGCCCTTCTAGCACCTGGGGGTGCAGTGGTGACCTTTAACAAGTGAAACAAAACAAAAACTGGTCCTCATCCAACTTGCATACTAATTCAGAAAGATGACATCCTAGATGCTTAAGTTCTAACAAAATTTCAGTTAGGGAAAGACAATTCAAAGCAGTTCCCAGGGATAGGGAAGGATGTGGTGCAGTTAAAGGTTGGGTGACCAAGGAAGCCCCCAAGGAGACAGTGACTAAATGACTGAAGACATGAAAGTGATGGGAAAGTAGGAGTATTCCAGACGGAATAGTAAGTGCAAGGGTCGTGGGGCAGGAATGTACCTGGTAAGTTTCAGAAACAGCAAGAAGGCCAGAGTAGCTAGAGTGGAGAAAATTAGGTGCAGCATTTTAAGGGATGATGTCAGAAAAGTGAGGGGTGGGAAAGATCATGCGGGCCTTAAAGGTTCTTTGAAGGACTGTGGTTTTTCTAAGATGGCAAGAAAAGGCCCTGCGATGTGGTACAGCGCAGTGCTTCTCAAACCATAACATGCACAGGAATCACCTGGGGGTGCATTCGAATGCAGATTCTGATTCAGTTGGCCGGAGTTAGGCACTGAGATTCTCCATTTCTTCCAAGCTCTCAGGTGGTACTGGTTTGGAATCACACTATGAGTAGCAAGAATAGCTCATTCAACCAGAAATAAGCTTCATTGAGGCAGTTTTCAATAGAGGACAGTTACATTTAAAACCTCTAAGCACTTGGGACTTTTCTGATATGGTTGGACAGGGTTATTTGGTTCCAGTAATGATATACAATACTTAAAGAAGGAGACAGTTCTTTCATTTATAACTTCATGAGAACAATGGAAGATATATTGGAATTTGGCCTACAAATATTCTTGGTAATTTTCTTTACATATGTTTGTATACTGAATTGTAAAGGAAAACTGTAGGTCCTAGTTTCAGACCCGTGTCCTCCTCACTAAGGAACTGGTGCCAACCTTTAAGTCGTGGAGCTATGAAACAAATTTCTGTGCTGGAATATTCAGGAGCCTTTTTTAGTGTGTAGAACCCAAGTTGATTGTGTCCTGTGTGTTTCAGTCTCTCATTGTGAAGTCCTAAATCCTTACTCACATTCATGCTGCAAAGTAGTTTTTGAGTACGGGTCTTTGCTTGTTGACTCTGGGAGAGGCTACAACTCTCTTCTCTCACCTCTGTGCCCACAAGGGACCAAGTTCTTGTGCTCTGGAGGCTGAAAGTCTCTCAGTTGTAGGAACATACTTTTAAAGCTCCATTGCTAGGAAGAATTTCTCCATCCTGAGAGTTCAATTTTTTTTTTTTGAGACAGAGTCTCACTTTGTCACCCTCATTAGAGTGCTATGGCATCACAGCTCACAGCAACCTCCAACTCTTGCCTCCTAAGTAGCTGGGACTACAGGCACCCACTACAACACCCGGTTATTTTTTTTAGAGGCAAGTTCTCACTCTGTCTCAGACTGGTCTTGAACTCATGAGCTCAGGCAATTCACCCACCTTGGCCTCCCAGAGTGCTAGGATTATAGGCTTGAGCCACCACACCCATCTTAGAGTTCAAATTTTTAAATGCTATGACTAACCAAGTGCTAACAATAGGTGAAAACAACCAAAACGTCCCAATGTGATAAACCAAATGTGATATATTTATATCGTGGAATATTACATGGTCAGAAAAAGGAGTGAAGTGTTGATACATGCTACAATGTGGGTGAACGTTGAAAACATTATGGTAAGTGAAAGAAGACAGAAACAAAAGGTCAGACATTATTGTGGAACATATTCTTCTTAGTAAAGCATCACAAGAATAGATAAGCAAGAATCCAATGTACTCAATTCTAACATGAAGGCAATTCAGGCGTCCTCAAACTACGGCCTGTGGGCCACATGCGGCCTGCTGAGGACTGGCCCACCGGATGTTTTTGCCGCCACTGCCTATCCTGCTTAGCCTCTGCCTGTCGTTTTAAACTATAGTCCGGCCCTCCGACAGTCTGAGGGACAGTGAACTGGTCCCCTGTTTAAAAAGTTTGAGGACCCCTGAGTCAAGGAGGGGTGTAGGGGAATGAGGAAAAAGGGAAGAGGGAGGAGGGAGGGACATGGGGTTACAGTGTATGGCACACCTCTTGGGGGTGGGACACAATTACAAGAGATATTTTACCTAACAGCTGTAATCAGTGTAACCTAATTCTTTGTACCTTCAGTGAATCCCAAACAATAAATAAATAGTCACTTATCATTTGCTTCCATTTATATGAAATGTCCAGAATGGGCAAATCATAAAGACAGAAGCAGATTAATGGCTGCCAGGGGCCAGTGTAAGGGGAGAAGGAAGAGCCCCTAATTATTTGGCATGGGGTTTCTGTTTGGGGTAATAAAAATGTTCTGGGACTAGATAGTGGTGATGGTTACACAACATTGTGGATGTACTTAATGCCACTGAACTGTACATTTTAAAATAATTAAAATGATTAATTTTATGTTATGCATATTTTACCACAATAAACACACACAGAATCAATGGCTTCTATTTGTATGAAGCCCCAAACCTGCTTTATAATACAACTGGCATTTATTCAAGAGTGGTAGATTAGGACATTTCTATTTATTCGTGTTCATTACTATGTGGCCTAAAATATATAATACCTTAAGAAGGAGAGAGGGTGGGTGCGATGGTTCACATCTATAATCCCAGCACTTTTAGGAGGCCAAGGTGGGAGAATCTCTTGAACCCATGAGTTCAAGAAGGAAGGGATTCTTTAATTGGTTGCTTATGAAGACAACAAAAAGATCTATTAGAATTTGACAGCTTAATTTTAGCAAGATACTTAATAAAAACGTCTTGATGACTTTACATGAACACAGTAGTATAATAGGAGCTGTTCAGCGAAGTAAATTCATTGCTAGTTGAGCAATGTTTCCCAAGAAGTGTTGATTGATAAATGTATTTTAACTTGGAAAATGGTCTCTGGTCTGCTACAAGGCACTATCCTTAACTTCATCCTTGTCAACTTGGTTATTAAGTTTGATGTGGATCTTCATAGCAAGCTGATTAAAATTATTATATGATCTGAGGTTGGAAGGGAAAGCTGATGTTAGGGGAGAGAATTAGGACTCCAGAAGATCTTGAAAGTTTAGAATCTAGGCAGATTCTAATAAAATATAAATATAAGTTTTATAGGGCAGTGCCCGTAGCTCAGTGGGTAGGGCCACATACACCAAGACTGGCGGGGTCGAACCCAGCCCAAGCCAGCTAAAACAACAATGACAACTGCAACAACAACAACAACAAAATAGCTGGGCATTGTGGCAGGTGCCTATAGAACCAGCTACTTGGGAGGCTGAGGCAAGAGAATGACTTAAGCCCAATAGTTGGAAGTTGCTGTGAGCTGTGACGTGATGGCACTCTACCCAGGGCGACAGCTTGAGGCTCTGTCTCCAAAAAAAAAAAAAAAAAAAAGATAGACATCAACAAAATAGAATTCACCTGGATGAGGACAGCCAGGCTGGCAAAGGACATGGAATCCATGTGTCTTAGTCCCCTTTCTGTTGCTATAACAGAATACTGTAAGCTGGGTAATTTATAAAGAATAGAGATTTAATTGTCTCCTGGTTCTGGAGGCTGGAAGATCCAAGAGAATGGCGTCAGCATCTGGAGAGGCCTAGCAGAAGGCATCACATGATGAGGAAACATGAACAAGACAGAGAGGGGCCCCAGGGGCTGGACCTACTTTATAAGAATCCACCCTCATGGTAAGGAACCTGCTTCCACTATAATGACATCAATTCATTCATCAAGGCTCCACCCTCAGGACTTACTCACCTGTTAGTAGGCCCTACGTCCTAACACTGTTGGATTAGGGACTAAATTTCCAACACAAAAACTTCTGGGAGCTGCATTTAAGTCATAGCACCATGGTATGAAAAATGGCAAAGGCCTAGACACGCTTATTCAGGTAAAAGAGAGGGCTGTGAGGAGGACACTATTGTTGCCTAATATTTTAAAGATTGTCATATAAAAAAGGAATTTGAACGAAGCAAGGGACCAAAATTTACACAGCACAACTTGGATATACAAAAAAACTCAATTTGGGGCGATGCCTGTGGCTCAAAGGAGTAGGGCGCCAGCGCTATATGCCAGGGGTGGTGGGTTCAAAACCAGCCCCCCGCCAAAAACTGCAAAAAAAAAGTCAATTTGATTTATATAATTTTCTCATTATGCTCCTGAGCTGCCATTCTCCCTTTGGTAGGATGGGGCTTGCTTATTAAAGATGACTCTATTCACATTTAAAACAGTCTTTTTGGAATATTTTTTTTTTTCTTTTTGGAATATTAACTCAGTAGTTCATGATTTAAGTTCAGTTAGTTCTAGAAGCTCTCCAGATGCCTTCTTCAGGATTTCCTCCCCCAAATCAGGGTAAGGGGATTCTGCTTCATCCTTCATCATGGAGAGATGTCTAAGCTATAAGGTGGCACCATTTTGCCTCATACCAAGTCCCAAAACAGACTTGCTATTTTCCCAAGCAATGATCTGGGAAACAAAGAGTCAAGTTTCATGGCATCTAAACCACATTCCATTGTGACATCACTCTTTAAGAAAAAAAAAAAGACAAAATTACAAACACAAATTAAATATGAGGACAAGTGCCTGTTTAGGGTGATAAAAGAAATTGGATTTTTGGATCATGTGACAATTTTGGAATATCATTTTTCATGGAGAACAGAAAGATAATTCAATCTTGTCCCTACCATGGTTGATTGATTTTTTTAGAAATTATTGATAGCATGGGAAAATTTCTTTCAGTTCCGCAAATCATTAGAAAAAATGATATGTAAATTTTTAAGATTACTTTTAAATTTTGGAAATGCCTCTATTTCATTTCTTTCATATGTGAGCTAAAAAATTTCAAGGCAGTTCACATTTTCTTGTTCAGAGGCTTAATCTCCAGGACTCTGAACCGATGACACTAATCATTTTGTTATTAATATCCCCATTGTACTGATATGTTATCAGTTTTTGTTATCTTTGTTGATATCAATATTTAGGCTTAAATCAGAAAATTAAAACCTTTTTTAAATGTGTTTATGTAATTCACTTTTCTTTTTTTTTAGGAGATGGGGTTGCCCAAGCTGATCTCAGACTCCTCAAGCAATGCTCCTCCTTCAGTCTCCCAAGTAGCTGGGCCACAGACATACATTACCTTGCCTGGTTTTACTGCTATTTTTTAACTAAAATATTAGAAATAAAAATATGTTTTTTACTTCTATTTAAAGGCTATCTCTTCCTTTTAATGGATTAATATTTTTAGTGTGATTTGAATATATTTTTCTTACGATCCACTTCTGTCAGGATAATTGACATTTTATTATCTATTTGCATTTTTAATTTTCATCTACTATCAGTGCCAATCTGAATCTTCTCTGAGATCTTTAATAAACACATTTAAAGTTAACAAGAGAAATTACCTTTCATATGCATGAAAATAAGGATCCCATAATTTCTCTCACATTTTGTATTGAGATGCTGAAAGCATTTTCCCAACTACAGTTAAAATGGTCTAGTCAAGCTTTATTTTAAAAAAACACAACTCTGGCTAGTGGCAGGCAGCCTCTAGAATGGCCTCCAATGATGAGATCGGCCACTTGGTGTTCACATACTTGTATAATACACTTCCCCTGAAGGGTGAGCTGAACCCAGAGACATTAGCTAAGAGAGTACAAAAGAAATAATGGAATGCTACTTTTGAGATTAGGTTACAAAAAGACTGTGGCTTCCATCTTGCTTTCTCTCTCTTCCTCTTTCACTTTCTTGCTCTGATAGAAGCCAGCTGCCACATTGTGAGCTGCCCTGTGGAGAGGTCCACATGGCAAGGAAATGAAGGAGAGCTGCCAACAGCCAGTGAGGAACTGAGGCCCTGAGTCCAACAACCCATGAGGAACTGAGGCCCTGATTCCAACAACCCATGAGGAACTGAGTCCTGCCAACAACCACTGACCTTAGGAAAGAACCCCCTCCCCACCCAAGGCCAGCTGCAGCCATAGCAGATACCTGACTATAGCCTTGCAAGAGAGGCCCTACTCCTAACCTAAGAAACTAGGAGATCATGAATGTTTGTTGTTCCACACTGCTAAATTTAGGAGTAATTTGTAACACAGCAATAGCTAATTGACTTACTCTGTTTAGTGTTACTACAAAGGAATACCTGAGGCTCAGTCATTTATAAAGAAAAATGATCAGATCAGTTCACAGCTCTGCAGGCTGTACAAGAAGCCTGGCACCAGCATCTACTTGTGGGGAGGGCCTCAGACTGCTTCTGTTCATGGTGGAACGTGAAGGGGAGCTGGTGTGTGCAGCTTTCAGCAAGAAGAGAAGGGTGGGATGTGCCAGGCTTTTTTTTAACAACCAACTAATAAGAGTGAGAACACACTTACTTCCCCCTCCTGGGAAAGCAGTAATCTATTCATGAGAGATCAGGCCCCATGACTCAAAATACTTCCCATTAGGTCCCCCTCCAATATTGGGGATCAAATTTCAACATGAGGTTTGAAGCAGCCCAACATCCAAACTGTAGCAACAACTAATACACCATGAAAAATTTTTACTAATCTGTCATGAGATGAAAAAGGTATTTTTTTAAAGATATGGGGCATTTGTAATTCTATACACTGAATTCATTATCAAGCATAATGTGGACAGGCAAGATCTTCCATTTGATTGGGTACCAATGAGAATTAAACCCTCTTTGTACAAATTTACATACCTGAAGATTGAAAGGATTTTTGAGATTCTGGTGCCATATATTTTAAAACCTTATTTCTCCTCCATTGTTCACGTACTCCATTTATAAACTACTAACTCTTGCCCCACAATTTCATTCCATAACTCAGGATGGTTCATGAGGACAGTAGGACTCCTCCTGGTTTACAGCGTTGTGCTAGAGCGAGCTCATGTCAACTGATGAGCTGTAATTGTTAGCTTTTTAGGAATTGGGGAGGCACTTGTTAAACATAGCCTTTATTAAAAATCAAATTAAGCTCAGCACCCATATCTCAGTAGTTAGGACTCTGGCCACATGCACCAAGGTTGGCAGGTTCAAACCTGGCTGTGGCCTACTAAGCAACAATGACAACAACAACAGAAATAACTGGGTGTTGTGGCAGGCACCTGTAGTCCCAGCTACTTGGGAGGCTGAGACTTGAGAATCACTTAAGCCCAAGAGTTGGAGGTTGCTGTGAGCTGTGACAACATGGCACTCTAATGACTCTGTCTCAAAAAAAAATTTTTTTTAATTAAAAAAAAATCAAATTATATGAACTTCAAATGAAATAAGTAACATTAAAAATGAATAATAAATATTCAAAACTCATCATTTCACAATTATTTTGCTACATTTTACTATTACTATGCTTTTAAGGTCATTTATGTCTATTAAATTTATCTGGTGAAATACTACAGAATGATGTGCTACTCTTCCCAATTTCATATTCAGTGACCATTGACAGCTTGGAATAGGCCATGGTGGGAGTATTTATACCAAAGAAACTGGCAACACTACAAATCTCATTAAACATTTACTAATACACCACTGCCTGGCAGCCATTCCTATTCCAGGAAGGCCAGCCGTAACATAACTAGGCACAGGTTTGACTACAGTCTGCATAAATATGTCTTACAAAACCCAGATGAAATGAGATGCAACTCAATTTCCTTAGCTGGGTGACAAAAGTGCCTATGGGCCCCTTCTACATGGCTCCTCAGGGGAGATAAGTGTGATGGAGGGGCAGTCAGAATGGAAAGAGACAGCAGTTTTAACCAATGGCAGTTAAATTACCTTTTGAAATTTTTTTAAAAAGGAGATTATGTAAACACATTACTAGGGCCCCTGTTAGGGTGCTGGAAGAAACCCCAGCAAGTGAGGGACCCTTCGTTTCCTGGTACCTCTGCCTCTGCTCTGCCCCTCAATGGCTCCCACTTGGGGTTGACTCCAGGGTGGGTAGACAGTGACAGCACTTGCACGCAACATGACATGCTTCTCTATGCTCAGTCCCATGGCCTCAATAAACACACAAGGGAGGAACTTTGTGTTTTCCCCTCCGATCTTCCTATCAAAAGGAAGGGCCTTTCTTATTCTTAGGTGCCTTACCCTTCCCAGAGACATTGAGCCTCAGTCTTCTGTCCCAGAATTAATGCCAATAATAACAACAACACACCTAAGAAAAGAATCCTCCCTGATTTATCAAGAAGGAAAACACAGCAGTTAAGTATTTTAAAAAATCATTCAGCTACAGAATTATTCTACAGAAATTCATATAAAATAAAGATCAGGACTAGAACCCAGGTTTGGAAGCTGCAGGGAAGCAGATTTTAGTCTGGTGTGAAAGTATGCTCCATAAGTAGTGTTGCCTCGTACTGAATGAGCTCTTCACCATCTGATGCATTCAAACAACTCAGCTGTCAGAGGGACGTCCCCAAGCAGAAGCCAGAAAACTAGTCTGAGGATATTTTACTCACCAGATGAAGTTGTGAATCAGATGGCTTTCAAGTCTCTAACCCCACATTCTCTAATTTTTTCACCATTGGGGATAGCAAACACACTGCCAGCTTTAGCATACCTTTTATTTTAACAGTGTGAGAATACATTAGCGTTCAAAATATGCCACTTACTTCATAGATTAGACAGAGTTATTGCTAAGTAATTTTCCTTTAAAATTTTATCTGGAAAAGATCTGACATGATTGAAAGACAAAACGAAAACAAAAATCCACCAAGCTCCCAGATCTGAAATTCAAGAAAAATGTTCCAGATCTCAGCATGAAATGATCCAAAATAGGCAATATAATTTTCACATCTTTTGGAAAAATACTGAGTCATATTGCCCACCCACATCTTACAAAAATAACAGAAATCCAATGATTCAAGCAAGATACACTCTGTCATTGTCTGAAGCAAACATTTGAGTCATTCCGGAAAATTAGGAGCAAACTTTTGTCAGTGACAAAAGTTTAAATTCCATGGCCCAAGGAAAAATTTGCAATGAAGAGTTCTTTTCAGTCCCAAATGTGCCTTTTCCTTGCACCCTGGGATAGCTCGGGGTCAGATATCAACCTCTTTCATGAAAACAACAAATACCATGTGTTGACCAGGCTGCACTGAATGGGTGGTGTCATTCCCAGCAGAGCAGGGAAGTGTCCAGCGTCCAGCAAGCAGTGACCAGGCCCCCTTCCCTCTCTGTTCCTACAGTCTCGGATTTCCCAGCATATTGCCCAGCAGAGTATCTGATGGCAGTAACTGCCCTGGAGGACAAAGCAAACTGTTCTGAGCCTGTCACTCCTGAAAGAAGGGACAGGGCCTGGCCCTGCCCCCTGCCTTCCACCAGGAACTTGGCCTCCCGTTTGCTCACTCCCCAGGCGCTCCAGGCCCTTACTACTCTGGTTTGCACGTGAGGACTCCACTGTGATGCCCGCCCACTCAGGGCACCAGTGGGCTCCTGGTTAATGACTGAGGGGCCTTTTGCCCGGCCTCATCCTGCTCGCCCTCTGCACATTGAGCAGCGATGGACCCACTCTCCCGGAGAATTCTTCTCATCTGATGGTGCCTCTGATTTCCTGTAAACATCTGTGTAGCCCTTCACTGCACTGCCCTCCCTTTGTCTTGTCTTCTTTGCAGATCCCTCTTTCTTCCTATCCCACTGCTGGTGCTGCCCAAATCCCCCCAAGCTATGCCTCAGCCCCTCAAATTCCTCACCAGCTGCCAGCCGCCTTTTTCATCTTTGCCCCTAACATGGCCACTTTGCTTCCTTAACCCTGCTGCAAGCCTCTCTCTCCTTCCAGTCCCGCAAGCATCACCCTTCGGTCTTCCTTGACTTTTATGCAGGCTTTGCACCACCCCTCAACTCTCCCCTCCCGCATCCCAGTCAAACGCAGAAGCAATACTCTTAGCAAGGCCCTAGGAATTCTTTCTCTAAATTCACTTTTGCCATCCATCCCCTGGTTCTTCCTACCACTCACCTGGATTTTTGCAGTCCCCACCCCAGCATGGCCTCCCAAGTAAGCCTTTCCCTTCTCCAGTTCAGTTTGAAGCATCCTTCCAGATCACCCCCTCACTAAGCAGCCTCCCAAATCACCCCCTCATCTGGTCTGCCCTGGTGGTGACACTTCAATGGGTTCCCATCCTCCCCTGAATAAAATGTACTTCCATACTTGCCTCCCCCAGAGGCAGCCACAGCAGCAACTAAAACATAAATAAATATAAATAAATCTGGCTCATCTTAGACATACTTGGTCAGCAGCACTGGAGACAGGACAGAATGCCTGAGAGCTAGGACTTGGATTCCACTTTTGAAGAGTGCGTTTTTGGGCAAATTCTCTAAACCTCTCTGGGCCTCTGTCTTCTTATCTGCAAAATGGGGCTAAACAATAATGTTGTAGAGGAATAGACAAGTTAATATATATAAGGTAGTTAGAATAATGCTTGATGTGTCATAATTGCTCAATAAATGGCAGCTACCACTATTTTTCAGTCTCCTTCCCACCATTCCCCAGACATGAATCTCTTACCCAGCTGTCAGGTTGACCTACTCAGGTTTTCTCTCCTGTGCTTTGTGTATGTGAGTCTGTCCATATGAAATGCCCATCCCTCTCCTCATCGCTGTTGGTTGAAATCCCTTAAGGCCAAATTCCCGTGGTACCTTCTCCATGAAGCCCCATTTAATGACTTCAGCTAGAAGAGCTAATGAGTCTTCCCTCCAGGTGCTTCTCCTCTTATGCCTAGTGTCAGGGCTTATGTGACTCTCTGTCCTACTAGACTGTCTTTGGCCCTCAAAGGCAGAAAACTGTAATTCATTTTTCTATTCTTCCATAATCTTTTCATCTCAGACATTCCATTTCTCATCTTTGAAAGTTAAATTTGGGTCATCTTTATGGCTTCCATGTCTATTATGCTAGTTGTTTTCCCAACTTTCTTGAACATGTGGGATATATTTATAATAGCTGTTTTAATATTTTTCTCTTCTAATTTTATCATTTGAGTCATTTCTGAGTCTGTTTCTATTGATTCATTCTTCTCATCATGGATCTTCTTTTTCTGCTTTTATGACTACCTAATAATTTCTGTTTGGATGCTAGACATTGTCGGTTTTATATTATTAGATTCTGGTATTTTGTGTTTCTTTAAATGTTTCTCACTTTGCTCTGAGATTCAGTTAAGTTACTGAGAAATAGCTTAATCCTTTCCAGGCTTATTTTTAAGCTTTGTTCAATGGGTTCAGAACAGCTGTTAGTCTGGAGCTAATTTGGTCCCCACACTGAGATAATACCTTTCTGTGACTGCTATTTAGTGGCCTATATTTCTACAGTGGCTGATAAGAGCAGAAACTATTCCCAGCTCTACATAAGCTCTGGTGGTTGTTTCTCCTGTTCTTTTCAAGTGATTCTTTTCCCAGCCCCTATTTGCTTCCTCATATACAAGCACAGACAGATGAAGACTTACAGGGAGCCCTCATGGTGAGCCTTCTCTGTCTCTATCTCTTTCTTTATGTGTGTGTGCATCCATGTGCACAAGCACACAAGTGCACACATGAGGCTTTCTCTTCATCATTACTCTGCCCTGCAAATTCCAGCCACATTGGCTTCCCCAAATTCTAAAGTCTGCTTCCCCAACTCAAGACACTACTGGGCTGCTGGGTTCATCTTCTCTGTACTGCAGAGTGCAAGCTCTCTTTAGGGAATAAACTGAGGGAATTGCACGTTGCCCCTCAGATGTTTCCATTTTTTCATCTAACATTGTCCTGCTTTGCCTGTTGTACGATGTCTGAAAACAGTTCTTTCTACATTTTGTCTGGTTTTGCTTTAGGTGGGAGGGAAAATCTGGTCCCAGCTTCTCTATTATGGCTAGAAGCAGAAGTCTATCTCTATTAATATACCATGCTATGAAAAGGGCTTGGTTCACCTAAATAATCAATAATATTATCAAATAGCATCTTTATTTTCTATTTTAAAATTAATCTATTTATTTCAGAGAAGTGTAAAGGAAAAAAACCAGTTCACACATATCCTCCCACCTTTTACTGCACAATCTTCCTCTCCTTGTGACTATATTGCTGTCTTTGTGAACACATTTATGAATATGTTTATAATTATTATTATCTACTGGGTAAACACTTCTGAATGAATACCAGGGAATAGCTATAGAGTCTGGGACACATGCAGGAATTTTCAGAGAAATCTCTTCACTCTTAATTCGGAAACCAATGGCTGCTCAGCAAGTAGAGGCAGCTACTTAATAAGCAAGCCCCTTCTCCAGGAGGCTACTTAAGGAGTTTGGAAAAACAAAGTCCAAATGTAGAGTCCAAATCTGTTCAGTTTTGGTTGCCCTTACTTGGCAGGCAGGCCACAAAACCTCCAGAACAAAAATTACTCCTTGTCTGAGAAAGGAAGGTAGAGAGTGTGTTGCATGGTTGCATGACAAGCAAGTCTGGTTTAAAATGGCTGATGGAAGGAAGGGAGAACTTAGCTGAGAGGGCTACGTGCCCAGCCTTGCTGAGGCCATGCTCCATCTTACACAGTAGAGAAAGGGCATCCTTAGAGGTCCCTGAATTCATAGGCAAAACGCCTTTCATGCCTCCGTCCCTGTGCCCTGGCCATAGCAGACAGAATATAAATATTGGTTGGAATAGTAAATGGATTATATGAATAAGATAATAAGAGGTCTCTGAGATGCCAAGTCTTTTTCTGGAAATTTCTTTCTGTGATGGTTTCACCTTAGCAAAGCATTTAGTTAACTCTTCCCACCCCAGATCTGACATGTTTGGCACCCCTTGCACAGGGATGAGGCTCCAGTGAATTGGCTCACAGGTACAGAAGTTTCTGTCATCCTTTTAGTTTTTAATTGTCTGACCTCCAATCATTGTGTAGGTGATGAAGCTGGTGTCTTTTGATTCCTGCCATTGAGCTCTGACTTCTCAATTGCTATTGGTATTGCTCTCTCTGAGTAGTAGGGGAATGTAGAGGATAGAAAAAAGTTCAAATGTCCACCAAGCAGAAATAGAAGAAATTTTCCTTTGATAAGAAGGAAAAATAAAAAAGCTAAAAATATATAGCAATACGGGCGGCCCCTGTGGCTCAAAGGAGTAGGGTGCCGGCCCTGTATGCCAGAGGTGGTGGGTTCAAACCCAGCCCTGGTCAAAAACTGAAAAAAAAAAAAAAAGAAAAAAAAAGATATATATATATAGATATATATATATATATATAGCAATAAAATACATGGGGAAGAGAGAAAGTACCAGATCTTTCCTCTACATTGAACACCAAGGCTGGACACAGCCAAGAAGCCTCACACCAAACAGACTCAGCAGAGCTGAAGCAAGAGCCCCATTGCCCATGTCTCTTCTCAGTCCTGGAAAGAGGCAGGATGCTGTGTATCTAAATGCACAGGCTCTGAGTGCTACAGAGCAGAGTCTGCATTCAGCCCCACCACTGAAGACCAACGTAGGCAATACCTAACACTGTGGGCAATGACTGTCACCAAAAGATGGGGCTGAGTTTAATGGCACCTACCTTTGAAGCTGTTGTGAAGATTCAATGAGGTAAGAAGTAAAGTGTTTGGAATGTCTCTGGTACTCAGTAATCAATAATCTGAGTAATCAGTAACATTTGTAAATGTTAGCTATTATTTTATTTTCCAGAACTTTCTCTGTGCCTGTCCTTTAATTATTAGATTTTACTTGCAAAAATTATGAGGCTAGGGCGGTGCCTGTGGCTCAAAGAAGTAGGGCGCTAGCCCCATATGCTGGAGGTGGTGGGTTCAAACCCAGTCCTGGCCAAAAACCACACACACAAAAAAAAATTATGAGGCTAGAGTTTTAGATTGTTACAAAAAGATGAAATCATGATGAAACAAATGTTTCTGGAAAAAACAGAAGGAAACAGAGCAACTTAGGGGGAGAAGAGAGGCATATTAAGTGGGAAATACATTATACATAAATACATTTTACATAAATGTAAAAAATTGAAATTTCTTTGATGTTTGGAAACACTAAACATACTACATATATTAAATGTATATAATAACTTGGAGAATGTTTTTTGTTTTGTTTTATTTTGTTTTGGCCGGAGCTGGGTTTGAACCTGCCACCTCTGGCATATGGGGCCAGTGCCCTACTCCTTCGAGCCACAGGCACGGCCCCTGGAGAATGTTTCTTATAGTAAATGTGAAAGTAGAGCTTACTTAACCATCAACTATGCATCTACCCATTGGCTTTACTGTTACATGTTTTGAGTTGTTGTTGTAAGTGGAGCTACAAGTTGTTTAAAGAATCTAAGTTGTCAGGTTTCGCCTACGTATGAAAATCAGACAAAATCAAAAACCTGAGGGGGAAAGCCAACTTTACAGTAAAATGAGCGAACAAAAACGTCATCATGTTCTTTTCACAGCAATGTCCTCTGCTGTGTCAAAAAGATACAGAAAGCCCTGGTTCCCAGAAAAGGAGCTGAGAATAAAACCAACCCAGATTCACAGAGAACATCTTGTTTTCCACTTGTCTAATCAGTCTTGTTTTATGTGCTGCCTCTAAGAGAAATTTCTGCTTTTTTTGTTTCATTTGTATCACCTTCAAGGATTTGGGAAGAAAGAAGTTTTGTCCAAATCAAAATTAATTTCCCTATCTTCTCATGCTACATTATTTCTGGAACAAATATATGTAGTTTACTTGATCACTCCAAATTTATGACATACCTCCAGTGTGCCAGGCACCGTGCTTAGGGGCACAAAGACACACCGTCCCCTGGATAAGAGACAGCTTTGCAGAGAAGCAAGTGGAGACAGGAACGGCACCCAGGGTTTAGAGAGGAGGGTGGTCAGGGACAGTGCCCAGCCACAGGGAGAAGAGGCTAATTACTGGGAGGGTCAGGAGACCTTTCAGAGGACATTTGAGGTAATTCTTTTACAGATATACTTTCCAAATGCATCTTTCTTTTTCATATTCTGTAGGTCCTAGGAACTCTACTTGCAAAAGCCTCACTAACACATGTTAAGAATAATTTTACAATCTTAAAATTAGCTGATATCATCTATATTATTATGAAAAAATGGACAGAAATGCTCAGCCGAGCCTGTCCATTTCCTTACTCGACGTTCACTGAATGCCTACTATTTGCCCAAGCAAGTGGAATTATCCTGTTAGAATAAGTGAGGAGCATCCTGATTTCCTTAGGGGAGTTCCCTAACTTGGACCTTGAAGTCATTCTTTTTTTGGCATGGGAGGAAATCATTCAGGACCGTGATTCCTACATCGAGAAGTCCTTTGGGAACCTCACATTTAAAGAGCTCCTTTAGTTGTCAAAAACTCCCAGGCAAGAACCTTACCAGGGGACCCTCACCAAACCTCATTACAGAGTGTCGTTTTTCTTTTTTATTTATTTATTTATTTATTTATTTATTAAATCATAGCTGTGTATATTAATGCAATTATGGTGTACGATGTGCTGGTTTTATATACAATTTGAAATGCTTTCATTGGGACCACACCTGTTGTGCATTTTACAAGGGTACATGTTAAATCTACTAAGTGTAGAATATAAATCTTAACAGAATAACTAAGAAAATGAGGTGAAGGCTATGTTAACCAGAGTATCATTTTTCTTCTCTCTTTCTCTCTTCTTTATTTTACTTTATTATTATTATTATTATTTTTTAGAGACAGAGTCTTACTTTGATGCCCTCGGTAGAGTGCTGTCGCATCACAGCTCACAGCAACCTCCAACTCCTGGGCTTAGGCGAATCTCTTGCCTCAGCCTCCCTAGTAGCAGGTACCACAGGTGCCCACCACAATGCCTGGCTATTTTTTGTCTGCAGTTTGACCAGGGCGGAGTTTGAACCTGCCACTCTCGGTGTATGGGGCCAGCGCCCTACACACTGAGCCACAGGCACCACCCTCTTTCTCTCTTCTTGAAGATGGTATCTACCTGAGTGGCTTTTATGGGGCTGACAAGAGGTGAGCCTTGGAGATCAGTTAGTGTAGGGAAAGGTAAGATAGAACATGAGTTAAGGCAGGAAGCCAAGTGCAGATGGAAGGGTGGTGCGCAGACAGGCTGGTTCTGCCAATGCTGCAGGCCCTTGGAATAGGGTCCCTAGGTCCCAGGAGCAGGGAACTGGTGCAGAGAAGGTGGGAAGAAGAAGGTGGATCCTTTTCTGGATCCATTCTTCCTCCACGTGAACACCTGAAGACAGCACTTTCCTCAGATTTCCAGACATCTGTTCTAGTGTCCTCAAACTCGGGACATATAGATGTCTTGGGTTCCCAGAAACAACAGACTCTGAGACAGAGACTAGCATGCAGAGAATGATCTTGGAATCAACTGTCGATTGGCAGTGAGGGAAATAGGCTGGGACAGAAGGAGGACCCCACAGGGGTCTCTGGAGCTATCTTCAGCTATCCTTGATTGGGTCAGAAGGTTTGAACTCCAGTACCGACCAGTCATTAGATGTGGGCTACCATTGCAATCTTGAACAAAGAGTGGAATTCTTGGAAAGGGATTTACCTAAGAGACATCAGCCACTAGTGCCTCCAGCAGCTGGGGAATGTACACCTACAGAACTCAGCACTGGGGTGCAAATGCACAGCAAACTACCAATTGTTACCAGCTCTCATTGTCTTCCACATTAGATGATAAAGATGTGGAGGAAAGACTTGCTCTTCCTACTCCAAGTATCCCCTACAGTGTCATGCTCTTGCTCATAATAAAATCAGGGTCTTTGGCCAAGCATGGTGGCTCACACCTATAATCCCAGCACACTGGGAGGCTGAAGCAGGAGGATTCCTTAAAACCAGGAGTTCAAGACCAGCCAGAACAATACTGTAAGACACCCCCATCTCTACCAGGCTGGTAGCATGTGCCTGCAGTCCCAGCTACTTGGGAGGATGAGGTGGGAGAATGGCTTGAGCTCAGGAGTTCAAGACTGCAGTGAGCTATGATGATCTTACTATACTCTAGCTGAGGCAACAGAGGGAGACCCTGTCTCGAAAAAAAAAAAAAAAATCAGGGCCTTCACAGACAGGATCACCAACTAGGTCCATAATCACCATATGCAAAGTCCTTTCAGCTACAGCATAATAAATAGGGATACAGAGGAGTATTGCCCTGACTTGGCATCCTTCATCTTTCTGGAAAATCAGGAGCTGGGGGTCAAGGCTGTCTCTCAGAATCCCAATCTCCTACAGGCCAGAACCCAGTACAGCAGGTCTAGAGACTGGTCCGGAGGTCAGTAGCCTCAGCATCACCTGGGAGCTTGACAGGAATGCAAATGCTCAAGCCCCACCCCAGACCTAACGTATCAGAAAGTCCTGGGGTAAGGTTGGCAATCTGTGTTCCAGCGTGCTCTCCCAGGGACTCTGAGGCCCACTAGTTTGAGAACCATGGCTTTAGTAATGCAGCATACCAAATGGGGCTGGGACTGTGTCTTTGCAAGGGCCCACGGACAGCAAGGAGAAGAGCAGGATGAGAGCGGAAGGCAAAGAGTAGCAGAGGTTAGTGTGTCCATCCAAAGGCTCACCCTTGTCAGGAGCATTAGGTAGGCCCTGCCACTTGGCACAGACATGATGGCACCTGAGATGACATGCACCAAAGATGCACATTGGTGTTTCTCCTATTCTTTCTTTTTTCTGAGACAGGTTCTTACTCCGTCACAGCTAGAGTGCAATGGTGTCATCACAGCTCACAGCAACCTCAAACTCCGGGGCTCAAGTGATCCTCCTGCCTCAGTCGCCCAGAGTGCAATAACAGTCATGAGCCACTGGGCCCCTCCTTCCATTCTGAGTGCTACTTCCTTGGCTGAGAAAAAACAAATGTCAGCCCAAGCCACTCCCCTCTGTGGGAAAGAGAAGCATAGCAGGAGGTGGGCTGGGAGGCAAGTGACTGGGGTGAGCTGACAGCTCTGAGCCTCTGCTGGTTTACACAGCCCCAGTGTGCAAAGAAAGTAGAAGTGGCTCTCTCAGAAGCTGGTTCCTGGAAGGTAGATGGTCCAATTTCTGCACCTGCTCGAGAAGCAGGGGTTGTGAAAGCTAGGCATGCTTCCAGCCTGGGGTACACAGTCCCCCTCCAAAAGGCACAAGAGCTTAGTGAGGGAGAATAGAGTGACTCACCTGAAAGAACACCAAATTGGGGGTCAGGTGTGGTCAGTCTGGGAGGAGCTCACCATGAAGACCACTGGAGAGCCCGAGGAGGAGATTCGAAGGAAGCAGAGGCCTGGGAGGCGTGGAGGGCACGACACTGCAGGAACAGAAGGCTGTAGACAGGGTGACCACAAGGGGACAGGCCTCACCAGAGCAGGGAGCTCTGCACCTGAGCCAGGTGCGTGGCTGAAGGCTGCATACAGAAGCCCCCTCTTGAGGGTCACCATAAAAAAATACAGGATGCTCAGTTAAGTTTGAATTTCAGCTAAATGATGAATAATTTTTAGCATAAGTATGTCCCAAATAGTGCAAGACATTTTATTCTAAAATAGTATTCATTGTTTAGCTGAAATTCGAATTTAACTGGGCCACCTGTATTTTTATTTGCTAAATCAGGCAACCCTACTCCTGGAGTAGTTATGTATCATAGTTCCCCAGGCCTTCATTACCAGCTAGTTCTCTTGTCACCATCAATCCCATTTTACAGATGAGAAAACTGAGTCATGAAGTTGCCCATGCCATAGAAGTAGTGAGTCTGTTTCCATAGTCTGTGCCTCTGGCCCTCTAGTCTACCTTCCGGATTTGGGGTCTGTCACACCTTGATACAGTTAAAGTCCAGCTCTGCCACTTAGATATATGGCCTTTGGCAAGTTGTTGGAGTCTCTGAACCTCAGTTTCCCTTTCTGGGGATATTAATGGTTCCTGACTTATAACATTTTGTGAAAATTAAGGGGGGTAACTGAACAAATGGGAAATGATCAATAAATGGTATTTTGATAATGATTATGATGGGGGGCCTTTAGACCCATAACATAAAGAAGCATCATTTACAACGATACTACTGAAAACAAGGAGTCTTGGGCAGGCTCTGGATGGTTTCCTCTGCCTTCACATGCCAGCCTCCACCTGAGTGCCCTGTCTGCTCTGTCCTCTAACTGTCTTCCTGCTCCCCCTCCACGGCACTAAGCTAACCCCTTCCCATGTAAGAGGCTTCCTGCCCAGAGCTACCAGCAGCTCAGGGCCCAGAGTCCTATTGCTGACGGCTGGTGTTCTTTGCCTGCACTTCAACCCCCAGTTCCTGACTGTAAACTATCCAGCCATTTCCACTAGTCTGACAGCCCCTCAGATCACTGCCCAGCTGTGCCAACATCCTCATTCATGCTGCTCTCAGGAAAAATCTAATGCCTGCAGCATTTTGCACCCATCTACAACTATACATGACAAACAGATTCCCTTCTCTGTAACATAACTCAGCCTAACTCACACGGCACGCATGTACTCAACTACTTGCATCTACATATCTACTAAGAGCAAGACAGAAAGTATCTGTTGGTTGATTTCCACTTTTGGTTTCCACTTTAGTCATTTCTCTCCTCATGACAAGTCAGGTCTAGAGATTCCCTCCCACGGATGCATCCTCCCTGCTCCAGATCTGCTTAACAATTGTACACCTTGACCCGGGTTAGGCACCCAAGGTGCTGCTGATCCAGCCCTTGTCAAAGATTACCTTCTGCCTAGCACCATGATCATTTAAATGTCTATTATTTACGGGACCCAACAGGGCTTCATTTAGGTATTAATCTCATGAGAACTACCTCTCTTCCCTGGGGCTGAAAAAGCCCGTTCTTCCATGATCAATCTTCGGATCTTTAGCTCTCCAGATTCCTGATTCTCACTCTGATCTGTGTGACTCTTGTTTCAGGTAGTGTTTTAGGCAGTATGGATACAGCAGAGATAGAGAGAACAGCTTCCTGTTCTCAAGGGGTGAATAATATTATTTTTCTTTTTTTTTTCTTTAGAGATAGAGTCTCACTTTATCACCCAGGCTGAAGTGCAATGGTGTCACTGCAGCCTTGAACTCCTAGGCTCATGCCATCCTCCTGCCTCAGCTTTCCCATAACTAGGACTTAAAGAATACCACCATGCCTGGCTAATTTTTTTTTTTAAGAGCCTGGGTCTCTCCATGTTGCCCACACTGGTCTTGAATTCCTGGCCTCAAGCAATCCTCCCATCTCAGCCTCCTGAGTATCTGTGATTACAGGAGCCAGCAGCAACCATGCCCAGCTGCAAATATTCTTGACCCAGATTCTAACCATGAGGTCCTTCCTACTCCCTTTTTTACTTACTTTCTTGACTTTTAATACCAATGGCCCTGGCGCTGGGCTTCTCACCAGGCTCTGGTTCTATGCTCTTCTAACTGCCAACTCCCCATTCCTGTTCCCCTCACTTATATGGCCTATGTGAGTTTCCAGCCCTCCTCAGACTCCCTCAGCCCTCACATTCAGTCCTACCCCCAAGACCTTGAGCCGCCCACCCTGCAACACTGACAAGGCACCAGGTCCAGCCATCTGGCCCTCATAAAATGTCCCAGGCTCTATGCCAAGTTGTGTTACAGATTGCTTGGCCCTCAGTTCCCTAGGAAACTGTAGGCTGGACTGGCTGCCAAGTCAATGGAGGATTTCAGCCATGTGGTTGGCCACCTGGGCAAAAGCCTTGCTGATTGCTTTCTTATCTGGCAGTTTTCCTTCCTGAGTCCTGAGCCCAACCCTATCTGAGTCACCTGGGCCTTGGAAACCTGTTCCTTTGTAGTTTTAGCCCTTCTAGGTCAGGAGCACCTAGGCTATCTGATGAGCCCTGCCCTTAGTAAGTCATTCAGACTCTAACGCATTTCATCTCTTTCCTGGTATTCCTCCTGGATGTTCAGTCCTGTGAGAGCTGGCCTCCCAAACAAGCCATCCTGTCCCCAGAACCCAAGTCTCTGAGTCAAAAGTGTTTGTGACTTTCCCTAGTCAACCAAAACCTGCAGCTGTATCCAAGTCCTGCCTTCACTCACCCTCTCCACCCATTTGCCCACTTATTCATTTGACAAATGTTTGTGAAGCATGTGTTTGGGCACCAGAGTTAGTAAAGGGTTCCCCACAAGGAATGGACAAGACATGCTTCCCGGCCTAGAGGAGCTCATTGCCCAAGTGGACAGCATCATCATCCAAATGGATGGCATCTATTTCAAAGTGTGAAAAATTTCACAGTAGGGTTGGGGCAAGTTCAAGGTACCAGGGGAGCACTAGGGCAGGGCGTCTAACTCATGCCTAGGGGTAAAGGAAATATCTGCCACAGTGGGTGAATTCAAAGGGTGACCCTCCTAGTTTCAGGCATAAAGCCCAAGGAGAGAGAGCAACTGAAACTGGGAAACTATAAACATCAGCATGACTGGGGCTGCTGGAGGAGTAGGCAGGGCCTCACCAGACAGAAGGAGTTAGAATCTGCGGATGATGGGAAGCCACCAACGGGTCTCAGCAGCACCTACCCACCTGTTCGTCTCTTCCCAATGAGATGGACGCGTCAGGAAAGGCACTCTGCCATCGTGGTGGAGAATGAATAGGAAGGAAGGCAAGGTCCCATGCAGGGAGAACAGTGAGGGGACTGGGACAGAATTCCAAGCCTGTGGTGACAATGGCCTGAGCCAAGGAAGTGGCACAAAGTATTGGGAATGTAAGACTTAGGGGACATGGTGGCTGATCATGCATGAAGTGCAGTGGGGAGGGAGGAGACTGGAATGATGCCAGGAGCCTAGGCTGACCGTGGCTTGGAGCAGGGTCGTGCTGTGAACTGTCACCAGGGAATAGAGGAGGAAGGGCAGGTTTGGGGGTGGGCGTGAGGGATGAGGCCCAAATGAGCCTCACGAGCTTGAGGTAGCTACAAACACTATGGAGTGAGAGGAACAGAAGGCTGATGATGGAGCTTAAGGAAACATCAGCATTAAGAGACAGACAGAAATTGCCATAATCTGAATGCGTCTCCCATCCATGACACTTATTAGATATAAAGAAAAAAATAACTTTCTTTATATGGAGAAGCCTGAGTGATCACAATTAGGGGACAGGTAGACATCGTGTACCTTCTGACAGGATGTACCGAGAAGGATGCAATGTCACTCCTGTACTGTTCCTACCAAAAATGTATCATTTGAATCTAACCATAAGCAAATGTCAGACAAATCCATACTGAAGGACGTTCTCTCAAATAACTGACCTGTGCTCTTCAAAAATGTCCAGGTCATGAAAGACAAGGAAAGACTGAAGAATCTCCTCTGGATTAAAGGAGACTAAAGAACAAACATAGCAACTAAATAATGCAGTGTACGATCCTAGATTAGATTCTGGACCAGAAAACAAAGTTGCTTTTTTTTTTTTTTTTTTGCTATAATTCTTTGTGACAATTAGCTAAATTTGAAATATAGTTCATAGTTTAGATAATAGTACTTACTGCATGTGTATCGGTTTTATTTTTCTGATGTTGATCATTACGCTGTCAGAGAATGGCTTCTTAGGAAATACTAATTGAAATGTTTAGGGGAAAGGAAAATTATGTCTGCAACTTTCTATGGTTTAGAAAAAACAAATTATACAGATACATAGAAGACAGGTAGATTAAAGATCAAGTAAATGTGATAAAAAGTTACCATTTGGGGAATCTGGGCACAGGTGTACTGGAATTCTTGATGGCATTCTTTTTCACTTTTCTAAAAGTCTGAAATTATTGTGAGGGGCATGTTAAACACTAAAATTTATTAAATGGAGTTAAAAACTGACTTATTAGTTGTTCTTCTAAGAATTTCAACTCCCACCTCTACCGTTCCGCTCCCCTGACCTTCGCAGTGGAACTGTGCCTTTGAATAGCATTCTCTCTTTATTATTATAATAACTGTCATTATTGTGGTTAAAAAAAGACATAACATTAAATTTACCATCCTTACTCAGCTTTAAGTATCCACTTTAGCAGTGTTGAGTACATTTACATTGCTGTGCAACAAACTCTTGTAAGTCTGTAATTACCTAAAAAGAAACAGGGAGCAGAAGAGGAGCCCAAGAGGAGACAAATGGAACAGCCACAGATGGAGGAGGAGAAGTAAGGGGCTGGGACGTGAGGACCGCCACAGAGGAGAGGGTGGCAATGGGAGTTTAGTGCTCTAGGAGGGGGGACATTCAGCAGAGACACTATGTGATGTAAGGGAGAGACACAACAAAGCATAACCCTACAAGTTTGTTCTAGAGAACAGCAAACTCCTTCTGCAGGTGCTACAGGTACAAAGGAAAGCCTAGAATATTCTTTGAAACTGTTGCTTCCATGAAACAAAAACTGGCTTCAGATTTTCTGCCAGTTTTTGTGTGGCTAAGGTGGAGACCAAGTGGTGGCCTGTGCTCTTACTGGGAAGGTGTTTTGTGGGCCCACTGGGTGAGTACTGCATCCCTAGCCTGAAAAGAAAAGTTAGAACACAGGGGAACTGATATTGCCCAGAGGGGAGAGTAAGAGTTATTTTCATGGGCCCCTACTGACCTCAAAGACAGGACTTTGGGGTGGGCCTTGGGATAAAAACAAGCTAAGATACGGGGAAGAAATTCCAGGCAGGGAGCAGGGAGGCTCCAGCAACACAAAAGAGATAGTGGCCATGTGGAGTGGCCACTGGTGTGAGACCCCATGGGGCCTATTGGTTAGGGCCTCAGAAACACAGGGTAGACATTTGGTTTTCTTTGCTTTCTTCTCCTGCTATAATTCCCTGGAATTTTCCAGAGACTTTAATGATAGTCTCTTTCACCCAGTGGCACTCCGTGAGTGGTGTCCTTTGGTATAAAGACAAGGGGTGTGTTCACAACTGAGGATGATGCAAATCAGAGAGCTGGGCCGCAGACAGTTGTTTCAGGTATTAGGGAGAAAATGGCAAGAGTTCAAAGACAGGCCACGGCTGTCAAGTGGCTAAGGCGCCAGTCACATACACCTAAGGAGGCAGGTTCACATCCAGCCCGGGCCCACCAAACAATAAGGATGGCTGCAACCAAAAATGGCCGGGCGTTGTGGCAGTCACCTGTGGTCCGAGCTACTTGGGAGGCAGAGGCAGGAGACTCGCTTGAGCCTAGGAGTTGAAGGTTGCTGTGAGCTGTGATGCCACAGCACTCCACCCAGGGGGATAGCTTGAGGCTCTGTCTTAAAAAAAAAAAAAAAGAGTTCAAAGACAAACATCTACCCATATCCCTCTGAGGTAGGAATCCTCAGGAATAGTGGAGATGATGCTGGACTTACACGTATTACTTATATTTACTCTAAACTTTAACTCCGTTAAGGGTGACCTCAGGCAGCCCAAGGAACATTCAGGCCACATAAGAACTAAGACTGCTTATTGGGATTGCTCATGACCTTGGCTGGAGCAGTTGCAGGGGAGAGATTCAGCACAAACTGGCTCACGGTGAGCTCAGACAGGTGGAAAGAAGAGGCTGAGGGTGAAGAAAACTCGGTCAAGTTTCTCAGCTGTAAAAAGAAGAAAGACCTGAACACACATAGGCAACCAGAGTCACGGTGGAGAAGTAAAGGATTTTCTTTTGTTTCAGGATGGGAAGGACCTCAGAATGTTTAATTGATGATGAGGAAAAACAACACAGTAAGAAGGAAAGGACTGACGATTTTTGGACAGAAAGTAAACACCAGCAGTGGGGTTCGGTTGGCTCCTTACTCAGCCCAGATGCCTGCTCAGGGCGATGCTCCAAGGTCCCAACATCATCAGTGTGGAGCCTTAGGAACCAGGCCTTTCTATTCTATTTTAAACCCCTAGGTGGTGGGGGACCCTCTGAATGAACAGCTGACATTGAAGTAAACAAATGTCCACTTACAGCCTTTAAGCTTTCTATAAGTATCTACATTTAATTTTCACAGCAATTCTCAGAGTTGGCATTATTACTATTCTCATTTTATAGATGAGCACATTGAGGCCCAGAGAGGTTGAGGTACGAGCAGCAAATGGCAGAGCAGAGAGACAACCCTAGATCTTATTCCAAAGTTCTTTTTTTTTCACTCCAGACTTCAGGGAATATATTCTAGCACACCTGAGTCATGAAAATTACAACCAAATACCCATGGAATTATAAAGTATGGCCAAGTCTTTTTCCCACTACCTCCCTGGATTTTCACAACTACAGAAACGTGTCCTGGCTCGGAGCCTGTGGCTCAAGTGGCTAAGGCACCAGCCACATACATCCAAGGTAGTGGGTTTGAATCCAGCCTGGGCCTGCCAAA
>NW_003852444.1:4598299-4618094 GCF_000181295.1 Otolemur garnettii | reverse complement strand
AAAAAAAAGTAAAGGATAGTTATTCTAGGAAACCACTTTAAAAGAAGGTACAAGTGGCTGGGCACAGTATCTCGTGCTATAATTCCCACACTTTGGGACGCTAAGGCTGGAGCATCACTTGAGACCAGGAGTTCAAGACCAGCCTAGGAAACATGGTAAGGGCTTGTCTCAATTAAAAAAATAAAAATAAAAACATTAGCCAGGTATGGCGGCATGCACCCCTAGCCCTAGATACTTGGAAAGCTGAGGCAAGAGGATCCCTTGAACCCAGGAGTTTGAGGAGGCCGTGAGCTAAGATTGTGCCACGACACTCTAGCCCAGGTGACAGAGCAAGACCCTGTCTCAAAAAATAATAATAAAATGAAATGAAATGAAATGAGGCCAAGGGTATAAGCCTTTCTTCTCCTTCTCCTCCGTCCTGCTGCTTGGAAGTCAGATGTGATGGTTGGAACTCCATGGGCCAGTATGACACATGAGGACCAGACTCACTGCCTAGAGAGGACAGAGAGAAAGCTGGAAAGGGCCTGGGTCCTCAGTGATGGTGAAACTGACATAACCAACCTGGACCACATATGTAAGAAACCATTTAATATATCTTAAGTTGTGGTTGTTGCAGCTCAATCTAAAGTAAACGGATACAAATCAGGAGCAGCTTCACATAAGCCTTAAGGACGGTTCCCAGCTATCTGGCCCAGATGCATGTCTGGGGCCTGGGAGGGTATGACTAGAAGCTTCCCATTCACTCTAGATGCCCCTGAGTCCTATGCTTTCCAAGGCAGGAGGTCAGTCTAGCTACATTGCTCAGCCCTTGGAGGACTAGGTCTTATGGGCTGGTTTTCTATGCTCCTGCCTCTGTTTCTAGACCTCCCAAAGCCCAACCACTCCTGAGCCTTCAAGCTTCTGTTTTCCTTAGAAAACCCTGGAGGTTGTGTGATGATGAACTCCAAACAGGGATCACTCACAATCAGAAGTCAGGAAAAGAGATTCCTTATCCTTGTCCAAAGAAAGCTCAGTAAAAATACATATAGTGACCATGAGTGAGACAAACAAATTTGTGAAGAGATTAGAATCCAATAGTTATTAGTTAAGATGGGAGCCTTGAAACTTCAGTAAGGAGCTTCCCATTAAAGCAACAAATTCAATCTGGCTTGGAACGACCAGAATGTAGAAAATGCCATCGGCTTCCTACCTGTGAAGAGGCACCCCAGGAGTTGCGGCAGGCAGGGTGTGAGTAGGCAGGCCCTCCTCACTGGAGCGCTGTCCCACCTTTCACAGCCTAGCCCCAGAGCTGGGAGGGAAGCAGCATGGGGAAAGTGTCCTTGTTAGCAAGAAGGACCCCGGCAGTGTGTCTGCGACTTATCCCAGATGAAAGGGCAGCTGCCTGGGGGTGGGAGGGGAGCCTGTATTGATCCCTGCATGTATGAAGCTGAAGACAGAGGAACTTTGCTTCCTGGGGAGGATGAACTGGTCACATTTGCAGCCACCTAAATTACAAAGGCTGCAGCAAATGGGCTTTTGCCTATGGAGGAGATTAGTCTAATGAGAAAGGTACCTAGGTCCACGACACTGAGCATACCATGATACCCAGTGGTGACACAGGAGTCTGCAAATGGGAGACACAGCAAACCACGCTTCCTGGAGCTGCTGCTAACATTGGAGGGGGGGGACCTTCAGTTGTTACAAAACTCAAAAAGAACCTCATTCACTTTCATGCAGTGTATTTTAGTCTATAAAGTGCTCTCATCTCTCATTTATTCTTTTTTTTTTTTTTTTTTTTGGTGAGACAGAGTCTCACTATGTCACCCTTGGTAGAATGCCGTGAAGTCACAGCTCACAGCAACCTCAAGCTCCTGGGTATAAGTGATTCTCTTGCCTCAGCCTCCCAAGTAGCTGGGACTACAGGTGCCCACCACAACGCCCAGCTATTTTTTGTTGCAGTTGTCATTGTTCTTTGAGAGGCCCAGGCCAAGTTCGAACCAGCCACCCTAGGAGCATGTGGCCACTGTGCTATGAGCGCCGAGCCTCTCTCATTTATTCTCAAAATGCAGTGCCCAGAATTGAATGTAATAAAGACTTTATACCTAGGACCCTGAACGGTCCAATAAGACCCCTAGTTGGTCTGTCACCTTCCAGCATGCTGAGTGCCATTTTCAGTGCAAATGGGGAAGCGCTGAACCTGAGTCTTGTTCCACCTCTGTCACCTGATGATATAGGCCTCTTTGAGACTCAGATTCCCCAATGTAAATGGGGGTAAAATTCCCTGTCTCCCTGAATCATTCTGGAGAAGACATGGGTGTACACCCAGTCTCCAGCAGCCTGAGCAGATGTGAGTTCACTTTACAATGATCCTCCAAGTCATGGTTCTGAGGCCCCAGATGAATGTAGGTCCTTAGCCTCACCCCTGCAAATGTATCCCCTGGCTCTTTCAGGGAATCATCAAAAGGGTCCCCCACTCCTTAACATTAGTCACTGTCATAACCATGGCCCTCTGCCCTGGTTTTTGTGGTTGAAGTCCACCAATAAAAGGCTTGGGGCCACTACCCTATTTGCACAGTGCTCCAGGTGAGGGGCTTCTTCCATGGTCTAGACCCCACACCCCAGAACCCAGCAGCATCGACTCCGCACAGGGAAATATACCTCCACTCCTGCCCCCTCCATTATCTCCTGCAAGCAACTTCCAGCAACACTCCCCCCAACCCAACCCCACCAAAACCTCAATAACCAATAAAAATAGCACTCACAGGAGTGAGTTTCGTCATTTGCACCTTTAGACAACATCTTCCCTGGATTCAGAACCCACTCTGCCTGAACACATGGTCAGCACGCTCAGCCAGAACTGGGAAGCCCAACACTCATGCAAGAACAGTGGCTTGCCAGCTTCCCCCAGTCAATGAGCACACTCCTGCTCATCAGGTGGCCTTCACACAACAAAAGGAGTTTGCCCCAAAGGTGAATGGAAACCACCACAAAACCCAGAAAACCGACAGCCACTTTTCTAATGTACTTCCTCCTCCTCCTCCTTCGGGACTTGGGCCACACTGCAGCCTAGGGCACCTGTTCACGTGGGAGCAGGGGGCCAGAGGGCACCAACTCCAGAAAAAAATGAAGGGTTGAGGACTTGTGAAACACTTTTGACTGTAGTATGGTAGAGATGGCCAGATATTGGGAGAACATAAAGATTCAGGAAAATCAGAAAATGCAACACACGAAGCTGTCATGAAGTCCAGAGGGAGAAAAGCGTTATATGAGTAGTGTGGTCCTAGAACACTGCATGCTTGGAGGTGAACAGTGTTTTCCTCATCCTAATGTCAGCAGTGGTCATTTTGTCAAACATGGGAATTCAAGGATATGGAGTGGGTGGGGGAAGGAGAACAACTTCTCAGCTACCATGACTGGAAGTCAACAAGTAATGTCCAAAGTTGAAAAACAAGAAATAGTAATATAAGCAAATTATTTTGGAAAATGGTGCAAACACCGAGGGCAAAAAAGGCTATAGCATTGCCAGTGGTTGCCTCTGGAAAGATAGCCTGGGAGGCAGGAGGCTGACAGTGATTGTAATATTCCAGAATAATTTTTATTTTTCTATTTTGTTTCTTTAAACTATATACGTCTATCACTTTGTTAGAGAAAAAAAAGATAATTTTATAAAAAAACAGGTCTTCCCAGCATCTGCAGACAGGTTTCAAAAATCTTAGGGCTTGGGGCGGTGCCTGTGGTTCAAGGAGTAGGGCACCAGCCCCATATGCTGGAAGTGGCGGGTTCAAACCCAGCCCCTGCCAAAAAGAGCAAAAAAAAAAAAAAAATCTTAGGGCCCCAGCACAGACAGGGCTGTCGTCAGATGTGTGGCCGTGTGTACTACTTTGCGAGGGCTGCAGTAACAAAGCACAACAGACTGTGTGGTTTACACAACAGAGATTGATCATCTCACAGTTCTGGAGGCCAGGATTCTGAGAGCAAGGTGGCGGGCTTGGTTCCTTCTGAGGCTGTGAGGGAGAGTCTGTTCCCTGCCTCTTCACCAGCGTCTGGTGGTTTGCTAGCCATCTTTGGGGCCTCTTGGCTTTTAAACGTATCAACCCTCATCTCTGCCTTCAAGTTCATGTGCCATTCTCCTTGTGTGCATGTCTCTGCACAAATTTCCTCTTTCCACAAAGATACTAGTCATAATAAATCAAACCAATATGACCTCATCTTATTTATGCCTGCAATGACCCTATTTCCAAATAAGGTCACATTCTGAGGTTCTGAAGTGAGATCTCAACATGTGAATTAGAGGTGGGGGACATAAGCCCATATCACTGTGCTAAGACTGTGAGGTGTTATTGCTATTGTCACAACCATGCCTTCATGACACCTCAGCTGGCATGATTATCTCCAGTGCTCCCATTCAACTCTGGAAAGGCCTCATCTCTCCTGTTTCTCCCTGAGCACACACCCATCAGAAGGTATCTCACTCCCTTTCCTCCCCAACAGTGAATGCCCCGTGGTCCCACCGTGCCCTTCATTCCAGGTCCTCCCCTAGCTCCCGGTTTGGCGAGCTGACCATTTTGTTCTCTCTCTCCCTCTGATCCAGCCACTCCTTTCCTAAAGCTTCTTTTCCTTAGGTGGATTTAGACCAGGAAGTCCCTAACTTGCCCCATGATAAGAACTTATAAACCAAATCTCAGCACACTTCCACCCCCAGGGGCCCAGTTACATGACTATGATTGAGTAGCAGTCCCCTGCTCACAGGCTACTTTCTACTTTACCTCCCTGTGGCTGTTTCCCTAGCTATAAAGTGGAACCAATAGCAATAACCCGGTCATAAAGTTAAGTGACATAAGGCACATGAACCCCAGCACTGCCTATGTACACATAGTAGGTATTCAATAAATGCCATTTGTTATTATTTTTACTACTACCAGGGGCTACGCCTTTATACCTTCTTTCACTGTATCATGGTTAAGAGCAAAGCCTGGCTGTGCTTGACCACCCTGGCTATGCTCTGACTCAAAAGACAGGCTCTGGCTGGGCTCCACTGTGCATCTCAGCTGTCAATACCTCTTTGGCTCCCTCATCTTCCTGCTTCTGTCCTGCTAACACCCAACAGGGTAGCTCAGCCTACCTACTTCCTTCCTGGGTCTCCTGGGGCACTTCTGTATATTCTAGGACAGCCCCCATTACACCTGGCCTCACTCAGATTATTCCTATTCATCTCTTAATTCAGTGGGGCCTTTGAGGCCTCTCTGCCCCCAAAGCAACACTTTTTAAACACTTTTAAAAAGTAAGTGATTTAGTAACATGATGTTAATTTGCTTCGTGAAATTTTAGGACAAAGTCAAGTCACACTATCCTATCATAAAAACAAAAGTAAAAACAAAATCCCACAATCCCTTCCATTCTTAATTCAGGAACATTGAAGCACCCAGCCGAGGGCTGAGCAGCTTGTTTCAGTTATGTTCTAAGGTGGAGGAGGAAGGAACAGATAAAGTCCAGGTTGCCTGGGGAAGACACCATATGATTTGTCTTGGAGTATTAATCCAGAAACTCTACTTCTGATACTAATTGCCAATGGCTCCAACTAGAGAAAAGCAAAACCTTAAAATATTTTTTAAAAGAATTCACCAAAATATGCTACCTAAGATTCCTGTAGAACTTCTTGCCACAAGAGAGAACTTGGGTTTCATATTTGTAACAATAGTTGTGATAAGAATGGCTAACCATTCACTACACACTTACAGTGCAGCCAGGCACTGGTGTAACTGTTCTGTGTGGTTTGATTCATTTAATTAACACAGTTAACGTCTAATGAGGGAAGGGCTCAAAAAGGAAAGCTTTCTGTCAGATAGCTTTTGTGACCCTAGGCCTTCAACTTCTCATCTAGAAAGCGGGGATAATGCCCACCTAATAGTTACTGAGATGATTAAATGAAGTAAGGTAGGTAGAGCACTGTAGCCCAAAGTTTTCCATTGTAATTTCATAGTCTGAAGAATTGAGTAATGCATTTGAATAATAGCTACTGGATTAATGGGGGAAAAAAAACTGCTAGGAAATGGAAAATTTTGAGATTCTTCCTGGAATGTTTCAATCTGTTCCCTTCAATACATCCATCCCGGTGGAGGTGAACTTGGAATGGTGTTCAAGTTATTGGTCCAGGTAGCTAGTCTCTGCTAAGCCTGTCAGCCACATCAAAGGAGCTACCCAGACAACAGAAGATGAGAAGTCAGAAGAACCCGAATCCTGCCCACACTTCAAAGGGCCTTCTCTTCCGGAAGTTGTTACAGCACCCCTTTCAAGGAGAGTAAACAATACGCTCAGGGAACTCACAGCTAGCTCCAGCCACATCAAACTGGCTTCCATTTGGGACGTGGAACTTTCTAAGGACCCAAACACTACACGCAAGCTTGAAAATGTCTCTCTGCATAAATAACGTCAGCCCTGCTGCCATCTAATCCCCCCTTACACTAAGGAGCGGCCTATGGCAGCTCGACCTCGGTGGGTGTCCGGAGCAGGTGGTCCTCCTCGCTTCCTGTCTGACCCCTGCCAAGACCACAGGACAGCTCTTTTGATTCCTGGGCTTCCGCTCTTTCGTTTACATATTTGCTGGTTTTCTGTTTGAAAATCACAGCCAGAATTAAACCACTCTTACCCCTCTGGGTTGGAGGCGGGGTGGTGGTGAAGGAGGGGCCTAAAATACAGGGCTGTTTCCTCCAGAACAGGTGCTGGGAGAACCCAACATTTGAATTTCTCTCTGCCGGTCCTCCTGGCTAAATCCTTGGCTGAACTGGCTGGTCAACTGCCCCATCCCTACCCGTGGCCCACATTTTAGTGAGCCGAGGACAGAAATAGAGACTGGGGAGTCCCGGCGCTCCCCTCTTTGCCAGGGGAGGCGGCCGAGTTGAGGCGGAACCCCTTGTGGGCCCTATGGTGCCGGGTCCCCCACATCCCTGCGCATCGTCCCAGTGGCTTCGCCCTTCTCTGCTCGCCCCACGCTGCGCTCTTGCACGCCCGGACCCGGAGCACAGCACCGCGCGCATTCCCGGGCCGCGAGCACATCCCGACCCCGCGCGCGTTCACACCTCCCCCGGCGTGGCCCGCACCCCAGCCGAGCCGCGCGGGGGCGCCCCCCCCACCCCGGCCGCGCAGACGTGCCGCACGTGCGCCGCGCCGTGATTGGCAGCGCCGGCCCCGCCCGCACCCCCGCCCCTGGGGAGGGGGCGTCCAGAACGGCGGCCGCAGCTCCTGGAGGGCTGGGGCTGCCGAGGCGCGAGGCCGGACCGCGGGATGCCGCCGGGGCGGCGGGGTAACAGTGACAGCCCACTGGGGAGGGAGGGGGTCTTTAGAAACGGCAGTCTCCGTGGCGGAGTGGGGGTTAAACTAAGCTTGCTCGGAGAGGCTGTAGCCGCGGCTGCTGCGGAGTGGAAACACTTTCTGTTAAGTGATGAGCACATGTTTTCCACTTTATTCTGTTGCTAAGTGGGGCCCGGAGCATTTAAGCCCCAGCGTTCTTCGCGACAGAGCCGGGAGGTCCCCAGCATCCTGAGACCAGCGTGTCAGGGCGAGGAGGGGAGGACTTAGGAAGGAGCCTGAGAAGGCGACTAGGCTCGCGGGCGCGGCCCGGGGAGTGATGTCCGCCTCTGAGTAGGGGACCAGGAAGGTGTCCATTAGCGGGCCGGGCTTAGCAGAGAAGGTTGCCCAAAGGAGGCGACGTGAACGGAGGTCCTAGGTGCCAGGACTGGGGGCTGCGTGGGGGTGCAGGCAGCAAAGGCGCGCGGCCCTTAGGGATTCGCGGCTGTGACCTTCGGATGCGGCTGTCTCGCCTCATCCCAGCCGCGGGCGGCCAATGAAAAATCGGTTCAGGGGTTACCGAACCAATGGCAGCCTGCCGGGACGTGAGGCGTGGCCACTAGAAACACAGTTGGAGCCCTGGCCCTGCGCCTTCTCTTGGGGGCGGGGCTTCCCAGCCGCCCCAGGACAGGTGCGTGCCGAGGGGCGGAAGATCAGGAGCGCGGACTGGACCCTGTGCTTTGGGTTAGAGCGCCTGCTGTGTGTCAGGCCCTGCGTGGCGGGCAGAGGTGAGAAATCCTAGAGGCGGTGAAGGATTTCTCCGGCTGTTTTATGTCACCTTCCCTACTGTAAACGCTAGTCTACATCGTGTAGTACTTTATAGTTTCTAAATTGCTTTCACATGCGTTATTTTACCCAGCAATTGCTGTAACCTACAAGATAATTATTTATTACTCATTTTACCCGGTGAGGGAAGTGAGGCTCAGGCAAGTTAAATCACATACGCATAGTGACACAGCTGGTTAGTACAGGTTTGGAACTGGAACTCAGGTGTCTTGCCTGCAAACCCAGGGCTCTTTAAAGACATAAAAGGAAGGAAACCAGGTTCGTTTTATGATCCTGGTGCCAAGGGCACACCCAGTGACTAAGATGGAATCCAGAAGGGCTGGGTTAATTTTATACCCCTCATCAGCCCTTGGTCTTTCACCTTGCCCTCTTGAAACACAAATTGACTCTGCTATTACACACGTGTGTGTGAAGAAGAGGTTCCACTGACTCACTGTCAGGAAAGCCTCTGTATCCGAGGTAAAGACAGAATGGGGGTGATGAGGATGGGTTACCAGATGTGCGTTTCCTCCTTACACACACCCCTCAGGCCAGCTGAGACCTATAGTCCTCTCTGTCATCTCTCATATTGGTCGCCAACTGGAATGCTTTTTCCTGTCCCTTGGGCTATGCTCTGCCATTCTAAAATAATCTACACCCAGGGGTACTTCTGAAGTCTCTACCCCAGCCAGTGCCATCATCCCAGCCCAAAAGAAACAAAAATGCACGCACACACACAGATACACTCCATGGCTACAAGGACATTGTTAATAGGACTGTTGCTACTAGAGGATTTGTTAGTCGGGGACTCACTGTATCTCTGCCATGGTGCCAGAGGAGGTCTCTGGTCCTCATCAGCAAAGCAGATGATGCTCAGTGCTCAAGGCTGAATACCCATCACAGCTGTCCTTTGAACGTTTTAAAAATACCCACCACTGAGTGTATCTCTGGATTAGAATTCAGGAAGATCCTGGGTATGTTTTGTGTTTTAAATACCCTGAAATGATTCTGGTGATCAGCCAGGTTTGGGACCCACAAATGTAACATGACTTCCATCTGAAAAGTTTGAGAAAAATCAAGGGCGAAATTAAAGGCTTGTTGGTCAAATGAGGAACCTATATCCCATTCAGATATCCATACTAAGAATGTGAAGAATGACAACTATTCATGAGAGCCCAAAAGGGAACTAAAAACCTTTGTGGTGGGAATATCCTGTGTTGAGTAATCTACTAGGACCTTAGAGAAATATAGGGTTAGGGAACTGAGATTGGGTGTGAACTTATTTTATTTTCACTAAAGCAAAACCAAGAACTTGACACTCTTAATAAAGTCGGTGGTTTAGATCTTACACAAGCTACGTTCTTATCCATGGATGCTGGTTGCTTTGTTTTCCATTTATCAGCCCCTACTTTCTAGACGTACACTAACACCATCACCAGTAGCCACAAGGCTGTGGAGTACTTCAAGTGTGGTTGGTCCTAACTGCGATGTGCTGTAGAGACAGAGTCTCACTTTATCACCCTTGGTAGAGTGCTGTGGCATCACAGCTCACAGCAACCTCCAGCTCTTGGGCTTAGGTGATTCTCTTGCCTCAGCCTCTTGAGTAGCTGGGACTACAGGCGCCCACCATGACACCTGGCTATTTTTTGTTGCAGTTTGGCCGGGGCCAAGTTTGAACCTGCCACCCTTGGTGTATGGGACCAGTGCCCTACCCACTGAGCCACAAGCACCGCCTGGCTAGTGGAACATTTTAAATTACATATATGGTTTGTGGAAGCTGAGAACATTCTTAGTCTGGATGAGGGAAGTATGTGTGCATGTGTGTGAATATTAGAATTCATTAGGCTGTGCCTTTAAGCTCTGTGCACTTTACTGCAGTATGTAAGAATCAGGGTTTTTTTTTTTTTTTTTGAGACAGAGCCTCAAGCTATCCCCCTGGGTAGAGTGCCATGGCATCACAGCTCACAGCAACCTCCAACTCCTGGGCTCAAGCGAGTCTCCTGCCTCAGCCCCCCAAGTAGCTGGGACTACAGGTGCCCACCACAACGCGCGGCCATTTTTTTTTTGGTTGCAGCCATCATTGTCATTTGGCGGGCCTACACTGGGGATTCGAACCCGCCACCTTAGGTGTATGTGGCTGGCGCCTAAGCCGCTTGAGCCACAGGCGCCGAGCCAAGAATCAGTTTTAAAAGTAAATTAACAATGGCTTTCTGACGCATTAAAAGTAAAATCTACGCTCCTCTCCTTGCCCACCAAGGTCCTGCCCACCTGTCCATCTTATCCCATGCCATCTTCCATGTAGCTCCCTCCTTTTCATGCCCATCTCATTTGTCTTTTCCTTTGCTTAGAAGGTTTTTCCTCCCGATCTTCTATATGTGGCTAATTATTATCATTCCAGTCTCAGTTCAAGCATCACCTCCTTCTTCCTCAATCACCTACATTAGTCAGAATTCTTTTGGTCAAAAGAAAACAAGAAATCCCTTCTGGCTTAGTAGATGCCCAATAAAGATTCATTGGCTGAATAACTATGAAGATTTTATTCCAGAGTCAGGACCCAGTGCTTAAACTCTGACATGCGCTTTTCTGTCCTCCCTATCTGTGGTACACAGCTGCCCCTATACTGACCAATATAGGAAGGGACAGGGTTGCCCCTAGTCCACAAGACATCTCTATGCAGATCAGGAAAAGGTAACTTCCTCTGGTTGCAGTAACCCAGCACCCAGGACTATGGTGAGTAGGTAAGGACTAGTGGGGGGCATCCCTCAGCAAGACACATCCTACCTGTCCAGTTCCATGCAGTGGCTCTAGGGTGGAATGCTGAGTTGGAGTTCTCAGACCTCACCTGCTTTCATTGTTCTCACACCTGTGAGGGAAGAAAAAACTTCTGCTAGTGCTGCTCTGTAGCTTTTGCCCTTTCTCTCACCAGCTCCTAGGCCCTTCTTTTTCCAAGTCTCTTCAACATGCCTGCAATCTGCATATATTAAACTGAAATTCTCATTTTGTACTTGGAAGTTCAGCTAAGTATAGCAGAATGTGGCATAAGAGAGATTTGTGGTTGGAGAGGGACTTCTGTCCTGCATGCTTGTTATACCTCAGAAAGGCCATGGGAAACTAGAAAAAGAACAAGCCAAAATTGCCCAGGAAATAGTGAAGCTGCCATAAAAACACAGAGCAATGCATCGAGGGTTCTTCCATCTGGAAAGATAAAGGCTAAGAAGGAGTAACATCTGTTTAATCATGAATGTTATGGTTAGGGTGGTCATGAATTTATTCACCAAATCCTGAACTAGAACCACACTCTGCTCAACTTGGGAAAGTTATGTTTAGGAATAATAAAAGAAAATCTGCCTCACTTGGTGGGTGGTAAGCTCATGGAACTTATTGCCAAGCAGGAGTCAGGGCTGGAAATAAAAAGCATTGGAGGACTGAGCTGTTGATAGACTCCTAAGTGACTTATGCAGGGGAATAGGGACGTCTTGGGCTATGGGGTGCTTTTTCAGAGATAGTTCTGAGCAGATCAAGGCAAGGAGCTGTGGCCCACCCCTCACCCAACGGGGCAGTCTGGAAAGGGACAGTGGAAGGACCTCATAGATGAAAGACTGACTGTCTCAAGTTGGTTTCTGGGAGTTCAAGAGTCACCAAAACAATAAAATGCTGCTTGTAGAAATTTCACATAAATATTTTCTCTATCCAGAGGGACCTCACCTGTGGTCATTATGATAGCTAATGTGTATTGATTATGTACTGTGTGCTATTTTGTGTATAAGCCCTTACTCATTTAGTCCTTACAACCCTGTGGGGCTCCTGAGGGACTGTCACATACAGAGAATAATCATTTCATCAACTTGGTTGACAGATGGCTAAACTGAGGCTCAGAGAAGTAACTTTTTCAAGGTGCCACAGCTAATAAGTGATCCAAGATTCAAACACAGGCTGACAGACCCTGAAGTACATGATGACTGTGTCTCCATTAGAGGGAGGTTAAATCCACTCCTGCAGTGCAGCTGGGGGAGACACCACTCACCTGCAGCCAGAGCTGCCAGGAAGGAATGCAGGCCTGTGGTGGCCATATGCATTTTTTTAAGAAAAGCCATGAGGATCAACACTGGGTGGGCAGAACAGATCTAGCTAAATCCAGCCCAGGATCACCAGCTCCTACCCAGACACCTTGCCTGTGACACATCTTACAGGCAGGATTCCTGTCTGTGTCTATGGAAAACTGGTTGCCAGGCGTGGGCTCAGAGCAGAGCAGTGGAGGCTGCTGGACACACATACGGGGTAAAGGCCACCATCTGGGACACCTGTATCTGGAGGTCTGTCCCTGAAGGAACAGGCTTAACCCCACTGCCTCTCTGCAGAGCTTAGTGGTCTCGTTAAGCCCTGGCTAGGGTTCTATGAATGTCATTACAGACAGACTCTGGAAAACAGCGTCTGATGTGTGGGAAGATGGGCTCTGTGGCCCATGATGGATCGTCCCAGGAGCTGGCACACAAACCCCACTAAATGCGTGGAGCCCAAGGCTGCACCTCCTTCTGGGCGCATGCTGAGGAAAGGGCAAGCAGTCCACAGTGTTCAGCCTGCCCTCAGGTCACTACCCCATGGGAAGGGCTGGCTGGAAGCCTTTTTAAATTGCAGAAAGGCATTACCGGTTTGCTAAGCTGAGCACTTGGTGGGGCTGTTATCTGCCAGAGGCACGTTTTCCAATTCACATCAAGTCCCTATCTGCCCCAGGAGGCGCTGAAGCAGTTTGGGGGTGTGACTGTACCCTTTCCCAGGCCCTCACTGAATTCCATTTATATCTTCCCATGTTTTCTACTTTTGAGGGTCTTGAGTGGGATGAGAGGGCCCAGAAATGCCTGAATTCTTGTCCTGGCTCTTCCACTCCTTCCTTCCTGTGGGGCTCCTGAGGGACAGGAGGACACAGAGGATAAAATTGAACAGCACAGAGCCTGACATGTCGCTCTGGGCTGCACTCCAGGCTGGATGGCACAACTGAGGCTCGGAAATCCAGAGGCTCCTTCTCCCGGCCCCCTGCTTGGAGCCAACCGACAACTGCTCATGTGAATGTGAGGTAGATGAGAGGTGGGCTAGAAGGGCAGGCCCCCAGGGGACCTTGGTTCCACTTCCTCGTTCTGTCCCCAGAGCTGGAGGAGCTGGTGAGGAGATCGGGCAGTGGGAGGGAAGGCCACAGCTGGGCACACCTTAGCACACAGGAGCCCATCCCCTCATGACCAAGGCTGAGCCAGAGTCCTGGATCCTGGCCAGGACAGGCAGCAGCTCCCCGAGGGGAGCAGCCAGGGGCAGTCTTCCCAGCCCTGTAGGAACACGGTCTCCTTTAATCCATCTGTAAACAGGGAAACTAACTACATGTTAAACAAGGATAAGGAAATGGGTCAAGGTCACACTGAGAGTCAGCAGAGCTGGGCTTTGGCAAGGTTCTGCTTCAGGACTGACAACAGCTCACAGCCAGTCCCATCCCAGGAATAGCCCTGCCTGAAAGGAGCTGCCTGGTTCCAAGCTGGCCCCATCCCAGGAGTGACCCCAACCCAACTCCCCATGTGAGGTTAGAGGTAGGAATTAAAGCCCCAGCCCCTTGCCTCAATTCAGCACAGCTGGGAAGGGCCACCTGGCTTCAGAGCAGCTCTCAGGAGGGAGGGCCAGGCTGCAGTGGCAGGTGCACCCGCTTCACCTCTGCCCGCGCCCAGCCCTGCTGCCTCCCTCTCACAGCTGCCACTGCTAAGACACCTGCACTCCCCACCATTCCCAAGTGCTGCCTCTCTCCCCAAGCTCCAGGAACTAAGACAAATAAACCAAGAATCCAGAAAGGGAGGATGAGGCAGCCCAGAGATTAACAGCAGGAGGGAGGGACAGAATGAAGGAGCAGCATGTCCTGTGCCTGGGATCACCCAGCAAAGCTGGGACCCCGGAGGGCTTGTCTGGAAGAAACTAAATCAGAGAGGAAACACAACCCTCAACGGAAGCACCCCTGAAGTTGAGAGTGGCAGGGTGACACACGGCTCCTCCCTTCCTGCCTGCTTGACTTTTGACAGTGATAGAAAAGTTACCAGTACAGGTTTATACCTAGTTATATATTTAGGTTAAATGTATACATAGATGGGTTACATTGATAACTTTAAGACAGCTTAGGGTCCGTGAAAACCTTTTTGAAAGGGAAGCACTGCTGTATGATGATACATCAGGGGAGGGTCCCAAAGCACCATCAGTCCAGTGCAGGCCACTGCCTCCTTGGTCTGGAGTCTCTGCTGCTTCGATCTCTCTGGATTAGGGGTAGGCAGTGAAACCAGCCCTTACAGTCAAGGATTTTAGAGCACAGGTAGGGTCCTAGAGGCTTCCCTGTTAACCCTCCTCACTTCACTGAGGGGATACCCCAGTCCAGAGCACTCAAACCCATTCTGGGGAGGGGGAGCTGTGGAAGTTTGGGAGACCATCACTCCCTTGGGATGGAGAAATCGCAGGACTTTCAGGTCTCAGCCTAGATGATAGCTTCTGTGTGTATAGTGTATGTGTGCATGGGAGGTGTGTGTGGATAAGTGTAGGTATGTATGTGTTATGCGTATGTGAGAGAGCATGTGGGTGGGTGTGTATAAATGTGTGTGTTATGTGTGCACATGTGTGCGTGTGTGTTAAAATTTAGAGTGGCCACTGGCATTGAGGATAGAACTTGAGTGGGTTTGGTTTGTATTTGTATGGAGGAAAGAAAGAGGACAAGCTCCTCTGGCCTGTCCCCAGGGAAAGGAAACGAGATTATCAGGGAGAGATGGGGACCGAGAAGCCCAGCCCAGCCCCTGGCTCCAAGGAGTCCAGGCCAGGCCCTGGAGATAGCTCTTATCAGCTGCTGTCCCAGTTTCCTGTTTGTCAATGGGCTGGAACCCTGGGCTGAAGGGACATCTGCTTCTGTTTATTCACCCCCTTTATCTTAATGGCCCCCACTACAGCTCCCTGGAATACCCTTCCCCACTGCTCAGCACTCAGGTGGGTGCTCAGACCCAGGAAGGGAAGGCGGGAAGAGTGGACAGGCCAGAGACCTGGTGTGCTGTAAGGCTAGTTACTTAACAGGACCTGGGACTTGGCTGGGCCCTGAGGCCAAAGTGGAGAAGGGAAAAAGGGTTAAAGGGCAAAACACTCTCCTCCTAAGAACAAAAGCAGGAACCTGTCAGGTCATCAGGGGCAACCTGCTGCTAAGAGAAATATAATTACTTTTCCATTTTGGTTACACCTAGGCTAATAACTACAACTGGAAATTCCTGTTGGGAGGAGGAAATTCTCTCTCTTTAAGAGATAATTAAGAGTCACTGGCCCTTGAACCTGGAACAGCCAGTTCCATATTGGAAGAACTTTACTCCGATAGGCCCTCGGCCAGTCCATAGTGCACCTTTGTGCAGGTTAGAAAAAGGGGCGCCTTTCTCCAGGCAGTCACAACCCTTCCCTTGTCCCTTCCCTTTCCTGATCCCAACTCCGCCCCTTCCCCAGCAGCCTGCAACAAACAACCTGGATGCAGTTGCACAGTTATAGCCGCTCTCTTCTCTCTTTTCCAGCTAACACTTTTATTACCCAGCAAGGATAAAGCTCTAAATGAACCACCCCGGTGCAGAGAAAAGCTTTGTAGCACAGGAACCCTGCAGAGCTTCTAACATTCACTAGGTCCAAAGTCCCTGCACCAATCCATTCCATGGTCAGCCTTCTGCTTGAGTCTTAAGGAAGCGCTCTCATCATATGGGCCCCATGGAGATTATCCTATACTGTGATTATTGAGAATTGAGAGAAATTCTAAATTATATTCAAAGATTTCCTTCTTTAAATTTTGCTTAGTCATCTTAAAGCATGGTTTTGTTTGTTTTTTTTTTTTTACAAATGTAGATATTATGAAGTTTAGTTATTTTTAAGGAATTTTCTTTTTCCATAACCAATTGCCAATCTAGCATATGCAGTAGAACCTCTGGAAGTTGACCACCCAAGGGAGTGTAACAAACTGGTGGTCAACACAAGCAACTAGGCCTGCTATACTGATACCTACATGTGGTGTATGCCCAATCTATGAAAATTAGGTCAACTCAAGGAGGTGGTCAGGATAGGAAGGTGGTCAACTATGGGGGTTCTACTGTACTTTCTTTGGCATCAGAATGACCTGGGTTCCAATTGCTAGCTCCTCCACTTGCTAGTTGAGTGGCCCCAAGCAGTTTGTTTAACTTTTCCACACCCTGAATTCCTTATCTGTAAAATGAGGATAAGTAACATTATCTATTATAAAGAATTAGTATGTGAATTCAGTGAGGTGATACCTGAAAATGCTTGGCACAGTACCTGCACACAGCCCTTAATAAACATTAGCTACTATTAAGCTCAGTTTAAATGGGTAAGGAAAGTGATTCCTTAGTTCTAGGTCACTGAGAAGGATGACCATGATTTCTGCCCCTTGGAGAAATGGCAGGTCCCAAATCTAGGACAGGGAAAGTGAGCCTGAGACATGAAACTGTGCCAGAAGACAAGGAAATGTTCAAAGCAGCTACCTTGAAGGGAGATTTTCTGGCCAATCTGAACATCAAAATGAATAAGAACTATAATTGATTACACAATGACTAAAAAAATCCAAATGTCCTTTATGATATTAAAAACATGAGGGGGAAAGGAAGAGAAATGCCAGCTGATAAAAAAAGGAAGGAATGCTAGAATTGGAAATCACTTATCCGCAACCTGTAGTGAAATAAGTAATTTAGCATGGCCTGTGGCTCAAGTGGCTAAGGCACCAGCCATGTACACCCAAGGTGGCGGGTTCAAATCCAGCCGGGCCCGCCAAACAACAATGACGGCTGCAACCAAAAAATAGCCGGGCATTGTGGCGGGCACCTGTGGTCCCAGCTACTTGGGAGGCTGAGGCAAGAGATTCGCTTGAGCCCAGGAGTTGGAGGTTGCTGTGAGCTGTGATGCTACAGTACTCTACCCAACAGGACAGCTTGAGGCTCTGTCTCAAAAAAAAAAAAAATAATAATTTAGCAAAGCTATCAATGGAACTATTGAACAAAGGTTATCGAAGAGCAAGATATTCACATTGGATTAAAGTGTCACCTGCAAATGACTTACATATTATAAAGGGAAAGTCTCCCTTTACAATGGGTAGATCTGGTGGGGGATCAACACCTCAATGAAGTTATCAAATTGAGCATCACTAGTAGTGCAACAATTACGCTCTTTCTGAAGGGATGTCATTTGAAATATTCAGTACCACCTCCTGTGAATCACTGCTACGCAGAGTGATTCACATGAATCTAATCAAGCTCTTGACCTAAATTTCAGTTTACAGGAATTTAAATTATACCAAGAAGAATCAAAAGGATAGATGCACAGTGTAGACAAACTTTAAGAAAACTGACCTGTGACAAAGGCTGTCTCCTTGACCAAACTTTAGGCAGGCTCCTCTGACCACTGTTTTTGACGGGGCCTGGACCTCAGCCCCCATCCTGTCTTTGGCCTGCCCAGCCCAGTTTTAGGAAAGGATCTTGTTCAGTCAACCCTCCGCCCTGGGTATCTGATATAGTCTCTCATCTCTACTCTTTATATCTAAGCCCTGAGCCTATCTTTAGCAAGAATCCCCCTACTTTCATATTTCCTGTTAGCAATTCCCCTCATCCTGCTATTTGGCTATAAATCCCCACGTATCCTTGTTGTGTTTGGAGTTGAGCCAGATCTCACTTCCCTATTGCAATGGGCTTTTTTTTGAGATGGAGTCTCACTTTGTCACCCTTGGTACAGTGCTGTGCCATCATAGCTCACAGCGACCTCAAACTCTTGGACTCAAGAGATTATCTTGCCTCAACCTCAGCTGGGACGAAGGGCGCCTGCTACAATGCCCAGCTAGTTTTAGAGATGGGGGTCTCCCTCTAGTTCAGACTGGTCTTGAACTTATGAGGTCAGGCAGTCCACCTGCCTTGGCCTCCCAGAGTGCTGGGATTATAAGTGGGGGCCACTGTGCCCAGCTATTGCAATAGTCTTCATTAAAGTCTTTACTGTTTGAGAATAATCTTTCTTTAACACCTGGCAACTTGGGCAGTGCCTGTGGCTCAAAGGAGTAGGGTGCCAGCCCCATATGCCAGAGGTGGTGGGTTCAAACCAAGCCCTGGCCAAAAACTGAAAAAAAAAAAAAAAAAAAAAAAAACCTGGAAACTTCAAAAAGTGATTTTTTTTTAAGGTAGATTATTTTAGAATGAAAGAAATTAGACATAATGACCAAATGCATATAAAATACTTTGGAATCTAGATCAAAAAAGAAAAAAGCTGCAAAAGATATTTTGAGGACAATTGGACACATTTGATTATGGATTAGATATAATAGAATTATTATTAACCTTCTTATGTGTGATAATGGTATTAGTCATGAGGAGAATACCCTTATTTCTACTAAATACCTGCATTTAGTTAACAACTGTATTTGGGGCTCAGCGCCTGTAGCTCAGTAGTTAGGGTGCCAGCCAGTGCACTGGGGCTGGTGGGTTTGAACCCAGCCCAGGTCTGTTAAACAAACAAACAAACAAATAATATTCCTGGGAGTTGTGGCAGACACCTGTAGTCCCATCTACTCCAAAGGCTAAGACAAAACAATCATTTGAGCCCAAGAATTTGAGGTTGCTGTGAGTTTTGATGCCACAGCACTCTACTGAGGGTGACATAGTGAGACTTGATCTCAAAACAAACAACTGTATTTGGGGTTGTATAAGTTTCCTAAGGCTGCTGTAACAAATTACCACAAACTGGGTAGTTTTCAACAGGAGAAATTTATTTTGTCACAGTCTAGAGGCCAGAAGTCCAAAATCAAGATGTCAGCAGGGCCCTGGTCTATCTGAAGTCTCTAGGGGAAGATCTTTCCTTACCTCCTAGTTTCTATGGTTACTATGACAATATATACTCTAATCTCTGGTCATGGGCCCTTCTTCCCTCTGTGTCTTCAAATATCTCTCTCCTTAGAGGGACACTGGTCTTTGGACTTCAGGCCCACCCTAATCCAGTATGACCACAGTCCCTGGTGCCAGGGATCAGGACTTCAGGACTTCAACATGTATTTGGAGGGGATACAATTCAATGCATAAGGATGAAGTGTCTGGATGTCTAAAATGTACTTTCAAAGGTCTCAGCAAAATATTTTTAGACAGGGGGTAGGGACAGGAGAGGAAACAAATATAATAAAATGATTTTAATTGAGGTATCTGGGTGAAAGGTGATCATTGTATTCTTTTAACTTTTCTGTAAGTTTAAATATTTTCCAAGTAAAAAGAAAAACCTAAATTCCTGGTAATTCCCCCCATTCACAGCCCTGTTATGTTTCAGTATGTCTAGGGCAGGGCCCAGGAATATGTATTTTTAACAAGCAATGCCATTTTTACTAGGGACCTCCAGGTGATCCCAGCGCTCTGCTAAAGTTGATAAACATGGCTGACGTTATAATCCCACATGGATATATGTAAATCCCCTGTAATCTCTCTGCTAATCTATCCTAACTCTTAGATGTCTTCTTTTGAGAAACAGCATAAATTTATATAAAACTAAACCAATCACCACAATACACACTCACATAAAGTAAGCAAGTATTTCAGTGAACACTGATCAACGTAACAATGTCTAGCAATTTATCAATAGATAAAATTCACAGTAGGGAACTATATCCAAAGTAAATTTATTTTTCTTTCTTTTTTTTTTT
>NW_003852444.1:4574470-4598211 GCF_000181295.1 Otolemur garnettii | reverse complement strand
AGTCTCCTGCCTCAGCCTCCCAAGTAGCTGGGACCACAGGTGCCCGCCACAACGCCCAGCCATTTTTTGGTTGCAGCCATCATTGTCATTTGGCGGGCCCGGGCTGGATTCGAACTGGCATACACCTTAGGTGTATGTGGCTGGCGCCTTAGCGGCTTGAGCCACAGGCGCTGAGCCATAAATTTATTTTTCTTGAACATCAACACACTTCAGCAAGCTGTCAGTAGAATGCTTTGTGGCTCTTTTTCTAAGTGTGTCTGTAAAGTGTCAAGGGAAAGGCCAGGTGGGAACGAGGAGGCTGCTGGGTGGACAGGATGAGGGCCTCTGTCACCCCTTCTACCTTCAATCGCTGTAGCCTAACTTTCATCTCTATTGTAATGTTGCAAGTCTGTAGTAGATTTTGTGGATTTTGTTTAAAGAGTTGTTTCGAAAAACATTTTTTTTTACACCACTAGTTTAACTAACATAGATACTCAATAGAACACAGAGGTCAATTAAGTTCTTGAACTCAAAAAAAAGTGCTATATACCTCATTGCTGAATATCACTAGATCACCTTCAAAGTACTCCCGTTGGGAAGCTATGCACTGACCCCAGAGCCTAGTCCACCCTTCAAAGCACTTTTGGAACTCTGTTTATGGAATAGCCAACAGAGCTGTCATCATATAAAGTCTAACAAGTTCATGAACTTGTCCCAGAAATAGTGCCTTCAAGGGTGGACTGGGCACTGGTGTTGGTACATAGCTTTTAAAAGGGGGTACCTTGAAGGTGACCGTGGTACTATTCAGCAATGAGGTATGCAGCACTTTTTCTGGGATGAGTTTGCAAACTTACTTGTCTGACCTCGTATTTACTGAAGGAAGGGATTCCAGAGCATATCCAAATCAAAACAGAATTATTTTCCTTTAAAAATAAAAATTTTCTTGGTGCATTTGTAAAGAGTGGCCCAGACAGAAAGAGGAAGAATTCCGTGTCCTCATGACAAGCTTGAATCGATGGTTAAGCCTCATGCCCACGCCAGCCATCTGTAGAAGCTTACCCTGGCCAGTCTAGCAACACAGGCTACGAAGAGCAGGAGCTCTCTGGTCCGTGCCAGCAACTCAGTGCGGAGCCCAAACAAGCCTCCAACTTCTCTGTGGCTCCATTTACTCAAAAGGTGGTGAGATAGGCCATAGGGACTCAGTTATTAACAGTAGACAAGGTCCCGGGATTTATAATGATTTCCTTTTAGAAATTACATTTGACACCCAGGTGCAGTGTCTCATGCCTGGAATCTTAGCACTCTGGGAGGCCAAGACAGGAGGATCACTTGAGGTCAGGAGTTCAAGACTCACCTGTGTAAGAGTGAGAACTTGTCTCTAATAAAAATATAAAAATTAGCTGGGTGTTGTCCTAGTTACTGGGAAAGCTGAGGCAGGAGGATCTCTTGAGTCCAGGAGACCGAGGTAGCTGTGAGCTAGACTGATGCCACTGCATTCTATCCTGGGCAACAGGGTGAGACTCCATCTCAAAAAAATAATAAAATAAAATAAAAACAAATACATAAAAATTACATTTGAGAAGGTTTTAAATTCTTCAAAAAATAATGTCACTCTAATTCACTTATCCAAATATGCTTACTTGAGTGGGGGGGAAAAAAACCTGTCTTTAAAGTGAAAAATTAAATATAACCCTGGACTTCCAAGTGAGAGCATGGGGTGTATGTGGTCATCGTCCTTCACACAAGCACAGAAAAAGGTGAGAATCACTGCTCTGGAAGGACCCGGCGGGCCATCTTTTTTTACATCTTTGGTGTTTGTTTAGAGGCTAACTATTGTAAGTAAAATGCATAGTTTCTGGCATATCTCAAACATTCAACCAATAGTAGCCACAATTAGTTTAATTTCTTCCATAATTTAATAATGATCTTTTTCAGTTACTGTTTGTGTCAAATAACACCTATGCATTTTTTTTTTTTTTTTTGAGACAGAGTCTCACTGTGTCGCCCTCATGTATACAGTGGAGTGGTGTCACAGCTCACAGCAACCTCAAATTCTTGGGCTTAAGCAATTCTCTTGCCTCAGCCTCCCAAGTAGCTGGGACTACAGGTGCCCGCCACAACAACCAGCTATTTTGGGGTTGTAATTGTCATTGTTGTTTGGCAGGACTGAGCTGGATTCAAACCTGCCAGCTCTGCCAGTGTTCATTTTGACAATGTGCCCATTATTCACAGCTGAGCCATGTAAAGTAGTATGATTGTATTTCCTATCCTGTACAAACTTTCTCATGTTTTCCCTGGAGATAAATATTGCTTCATTTTCTATTTGTTCAATTGTCTGTGTAAGTATTGCTAATTCTTCCCCAAATCCTCTATTGGAGACATAGATCTTCCTTCATTATATCTGGATGTACAGATCATCTGTCAGTTTCATATATCTTTTTGGAGGCACCTTCAAGTCCTCTGTCCTCCTGCCCCAATGCTGTTCTTCCATGTTTCTTGGGTTTCAAATATTCCTTTCTATTTATTCTTTCAGTTTCATGGAATATATTGTTTAATAGTTTCCTAAGGAAGGCTGCTTAGGAAAGAAAGATTTTGAAACCTTACCTTTCTGAAAATATCTTTATTTGACCTTCACACTTGCATGTTAGTTCGGCCTCGTATGGGTTGGAATGAACACTCGTTAAGAATTCTGACCAGCGGATTGCATGTGAAAACCCCACACTGTACCCCAGAAGTGCATTAATGTACATAGTTACCATTCAATAAAAAAAAAAAAAATTAAAAAAAAAAAAAAGAATTCTGACCAGCCTGAGCACCATAGTGAGACTCCATCTCTAAAAAAAAAGATCAAGATTAGCCAGGCATGGTGGTGCATACCTGTAGTCCTAGCTACTTGGGAGGCTGAGGAAGAGAATGGGCTTGAGCCCAGGAATTTGAGGATGCAGTGAGCTATGATGTTACCACTGTACTCCAACGTGGGCAACAGAGTGAGACTCCCCATCTTGCAAAAAAAAAAAAAAAAAAAATTCTGGAGGCACTATTTGTTAATCACATTCCAGCTTCCAGTGTTGTGGTTGAGAAGTGCAAAACCATTCCCCTCCTAGGTCCTTTACAGATTTCCTGCTTTTGCCCCTCCTGAAAGCTTTTTGGGTCTTCTTATTTGTGGTTGCCTTGGTATGAGACTGTTTTCATTCATTGCATGGGAGACTTGGATAAGTCCTTTCAATCTAGAACTATATAGCTTTCCTTTATAGAATATTTTCTTGATTGTTATTTTTTAAAACATTAATGCTTCCTTGCCATTTTTTATATTCTCTCTATGGAACGCTAGTTGCCTAAATGTCAAACCTCCTAAATTAATGCTATAATTTTCCTACTGTCTTTCTCCTATTTTCTGATCTTTCTTTTTTCTTCCCCACATTTTCTGGGATTTTTTTAACTTCACCTTCTAATCAGTCTTGAAATTTTAGTTTCTACTAGAAGAAAGAGCTCCACCTTCCAAGAACGCTCTTTTTGTTTGGTGAATGTTTTTTTGTTTTTTTGGTTTTTTTTTTGAGACAGAGCCTCAAGCTATCCCCCTGGGTAGAGTGCTGTGGCATTACAGCTCACAGCAACCTCCAACTCCTGGGCTCAAGTGAGTCTCCTGCCTCTGCCTCCCAAGTAGCTGGGACAACAGGCGCCCGCCACAACGCCTGGCCATTTTTTGATTGCAGCCATCATTGTTGTTTGGCGGGCCTGGGCTGGATTCAAACCCGCCACCTTAGGTGTATGTGGCTGGCGCCTTAGCCACTTGAACCATAGGTGCCAAGCCGAATGTTCATTTTTAAGAAATAATATCCTTGGACCTGGAGATATGCTATGCAAATTCACCTTCAGGGAGGACACATTGACCATGTGACATGTTTAAGGGCACACCTATCCCAGCTGACCCGACTGCCAACCAAGGCCAAAGTGTGAAGACCTAGCCATATGGTCGCACCCCAGGACAACTCTGATGATCCAAGCTCCCCCTGGGCTGACCCACAGCTGCATCAGGCCGGTGTCCCAGCCTGACTTCTCCCTCAGGCTGATGCTGTCTCCTCCCCATCCCTCCCTCAACAGTTGGTCCCTACGAAATATCCTGCACTCCACACTCTGCCTCAGCATCTGCTTCTGCAGAACACAGCGGGAGACAAGCCTATTCTTGTTTTCCATGGACATAAAGATCTACTTTTATCTCCGTGAACATATTTACTGTGGGGTGTTTTTCTTTTAGGTTTTCTTCTGCTCCCTTCATTGGCTCTCTTTCCCTGGTTCATCTTTTTTCTGTCTGCTTATTTTGATGTCTGTCTCTCATATTAGAGGTTTTTTACAAATTGTCTGTTTGTCGTCTATTTGTATTTACAAATGACATCTGATTTTATTCTATTTTATTTTTTTGCAGTTTTTTTGGCCACCACCTCCAGCATATGGGGCCAGCGTCCTACTCCTTTGAGCCACAGGCGCCACCCATGACATCTGATTTTAAAAAGATGTATGTTGAGCTTCAGAACGGGGCAGTCAGACAGGGGCTAGTCGTCCTTGGGGGACATCCCTGGGATCGTGTCTCAGTGTCTCTCCTGGTGGTCAGTTTTCTTGAGGGGTGTCCAGACTCCCTTCCTGGATATTGAATATGACTGCCAGTGTCTAGGAGTCAAATGTGAGAAGAAGGAAGGCTCCTTAATTGGTGCCTTAACTTTCACTTAATCCCTTTTTTATGCTAATCATCCATCCTCAGTTGTCCAAGTCCCTAGTTCCTCTGACTCCCTATAGGATAAGAGCTCAGTCTTTATTATTGAAAAGGCTAAGGGAGGGAGTTCAAAGATCTCACTCTCTCTCTCTTTTATTCTTCCTTAGACTAGTCAACTAACTCTCTCTTAAGAAAACTTTTAATCAGTGCTCTAATTTTCAGCCACAACCATACCCAGGGTTCAGAAATATCTGGGGCCTCCAATTCCTAAGCCTTTGGGGGCATTTCAGAGGCACGGATCAGCCTGTTTTCTTGGCCTCCCTCCTTTGAGAGCCTTTTCCCTGGTGTTAGTGAGGTTAGTTATCTCTTCCTTTAATTTCCAGCTTGAAAATTTTTTTCAGAGCCAGTTTTGGTGGCTCAAGCCTATATATAATTCTAGCAGTTTTAGAGGTTGAGGTGGGAGGATTGCTTGACTGAGGCCAGGAGTATAAGAACTGCCTGAACAACACAGTAAGACCCCGTTTCTACAAAAAATAGAAAAATTAGCCAGGCATGGTGGATATTTCTATAGTCCCAGCTACTTAAGAGGTTGAGGCAAGAAAATCACTTTAGCCCAGGAGTTTGAGGTTACAATGAGCTATGATGATATCACTGCCCTCAATTGTGGGCAACAGGGAGACCTTGTCTCAAGAAAAAAAAAATTGTATCCTCCCCTCTCTCCTCTTACCTCCCTTGTGGATTTATGTTTTTTAAAGAAGACCCTTTACTCACATCTTAGCAGGGTTTGGGGAGGAGGCTGAGGGTGCGCACATGTTCAATCATTGTGTTTAATGGGAAGTCCTCAGAGCTTTCAACTCTCATTTTATTGAAGTAGGTTTCCTCATATAAACCTATTCCCAACTTAAAAATGGAAGTCAAGGCAAAACATAATTTGGTTCACATTGTTTTAAGAAAGAATTTCCAAAAATGCTTTTGGGCTACATGGTTAGATCCGAATTGTCACTCTAAGTATAATCTATCATGCTCGAACCCAAAGCCCAGCCGTGTCCCTTCTGATGAAACACCAGTGCCCACAAACAGAAGGGTCCCTTCTCTCCACCATGGAATAAACAGGAAAGTCTCTTGGGGCTGTGGTCTCGGGGCCGTAGCCCTGCCCTGAATTTCCTCAGACCCATTACTGAGAACTGAGTCATTGCAACACCGTGCTCAGCCAGCTGTCTCAGCACAAGAAAAGACTTTGCTGTGGTGTGAGGTTTTGTGGGCTGCAAACTACATCTAGGTCAGCAAATTAAACTCCACAGCGTGGTTTCCAACTCCAGCTCCATCTAGCTTAAGGGCTGTCTGATTTCACCCTCTGGGCATTGGTTCTTCTGGTACTCGGGACACAAGGCCCCTCTGTGGGTGTTTAAGGCACAACACTTCAGGCCGAAACCACTGGATGACACATGCTGAAACCCGGAATCCATATTCTGCACCAGGGCTCCAGGGTATGTGAGGGCAGCAATGCTCCAACCCTGCAGATGATGAGATTGTGTGTACATGTTAGAACAAAGCGAGGTGGGGCAGAGTTCTTTATCCCTCACTTTCACTTACCACTGTGTTTCTCTCCAGCTGTGATTTGACCCCACCCTGAGCCAACGCCTTCTCTTGGATAGATGTTTTCACCTACAACATGTATTTCATCCACAACAGATGGCCAGCTGGTCTACCTAGAAAGGGACTTAGAGTGGGGAGGGGGTCACCCTGGTTTAGACTCTGCATCTCAGATTTATAATAGATAAAGTCCTCACAGACTGAATCTTGTTAAAAATTCGAAAACAACTCAGCAAATATTTATCTGAAGCCTTGTTGCTCTTTGAGGCTCTTGAATACAGAGACATGACAACTAGAACCGCTGCCTCCCAAGAGCTCTCTGACAATGGAGGAAGACCATTCTAGTGAATGGCTACATTTTTTACTCCCTAGGACCCATTTCCCCTTCTCCAAGGGAATGACCTCCTCAGCCTGTGTCCTTTCAGTGGAAGGGAATCTACCCTGGCTCTAGAGCTAAGGAATAGCCTCAGGCCTGGCCACAGTGATTGGCTTAGAGATTAAACTAATCCAGGCCAATGATATGCAGGAGATTGTTGCTGATACTATCACAGTGTGTTCAGGGAGAGCTACTACTACTCAGTAGAGGATTGCTACTACTAATTTGTTTAAGCTTGCAAGATGGGATTTTCTGTCATTTTCAACTGAAAAAGCTCCGCATGGCAGGTTGAATAGTCTTGATACCCCCAACAAATTCACATCCTCCCCAAACTTTTTTTTTTTTTTTTTGAGACAGAGTCTCAGTTTGTCACCCTCGGTAGAGTGCCATGGCATCATAGCTCACAGTAACCTCAAACTCTTGGGTTCAAGCAGTTCTCTTGCCTCAGCCTCTCTAGTAGCTAGGACTACAGGCACCCACCACAGCACCCAGCTATTTTTAGAGATGGGGTCTTGCTCTAGCTCAAGCTGGTCTCGAACTTGTGAGCTCAGGCGATCTGCCCACCTCAGCCCCACAGAGTGCGAGGATTATAGGTAGGAGCCACCTTGCCCGGCCCCAAAACTTTTTTAAAAGAGTCTTTGTGGATGTAATTAAGGATCTTATCTTGAAATGAATTCATTGTGGACATAGGGTGGGCCCTAAATCTAACAAGTGGTGTCATTATAAGATGAGGACAGAGCCCAGAGAGACATGAAGACACAGAGAAGGCGGCCTTATGAAGAAGGTAAAAATTGGAGTGATGCTCCCACAAGCCAAGGACTGCCTAGGCTACCAGAAGTTAGGAGAAGGTAGGGAAGGATTTCCCCTTTACAGCCTCCTGAGAGAGAATGGCCCTACTAACACTGGTTTCTAACTTCCAGCCTCCAGAACTGTAAGACAATACATTTCCATCGTATTAAGCCACACGGGTTGTGGCATTTGTTACAGCAGCCCTAGGAAACAAATGCACTCTAATATGTGAAATCATTTAACAAGTATTTATTGGTACCTAATATGTGTCTGAAGAGGTCTTAGTATAAAATGCAGAGAAAAAGGAAGTGGAGAATGTAGAGCGATTTGAGCTGGGACATTCCAAAGCCTGAAGAACTGTCTGTCCCACCAACATGTACTCCCATGGGTGCCCCTGGAAGGGCCTGGAGAAACCGTAGCAGCATTCCTGTTCTCTGGGCTTTGCTTTTCTAGACTTTTTGCAGGTCATTCTCCTGACACATGGACATTTTCTTCAGCAGGGATATGAGCTCTGTTGGCTATAAATTAAAAGTATTTCTCCCGGTCTGTCATCTTTTGACTTTGTTGATGGTGATTTTTGTCCTATAGAATTTCTATTTTTTACATAGTCAAATTTATCAACTTTTTAATGGTTTATAGGTTTTATTTATCTGTTTGCTTTCTAACTCCTTGCCCTGTATTCTCATCAAGTGCTCCATGTCTTGGAGTAAGGTAGCTTCCTTTCATGTCTATCTGTATTTATTTCCCTTATACTACATTTCCGTTGCCTTTGTTAGGTGTTCCCCCCAAATCAGCGCCAGTAACAACAGCTCTCATTCATTCTGTCCAGGTAGGGTACCCAGAGCTTTATGTTCAGTGACTTTAATCTTCCCAGTAACTCTGCAAGGTAGATGACATTCTGTTCCTTTTAGATGAGAAAATGAGGCCCAAAGAAGTTATATAAATGTCCCAAATTAAGAGGCTCACAGTTCCTAATTGGAGGAGGGAAGATCCAGGCTCACAGCTATCCAAGCCAAAGCCAGGAATACTCCATAATGTCATTTTAGAAGCTTCAAGTTTATGGCCTTACAGTGAACGACTCTTGCAGACTGCTGATCTTGTCTCTCAGATGCTGATTATTCCTAGCTTCACTCTTACACCATAAACTTATTTTTGGTTATTGCAAATATCTTTTTTCACTTCATAGTCTAGTCATAAAATATAACTTTATTAATATCATGGGAAAACAAAAGGAAACAATTATTTTTTTTCTTTTTGAGACAGAGTCTCACTCTGTCGCCCTTCATAGAGTGCCCTGGCGTCACAGCTCACAGCAACCTCAAACTCTTGGGCTTAAGCAATTCTCTTGCCTCAGCCTCCCAAACAGCTGGGACTACAGGTACCCACCACAATGCCCAGCTATTTTAAAAAAAATTTTTTTCTTTTTATTTTTTGCAGTTTTTGGCTGGATTTGAACCCACCATCCCTGGCATATGCGGCCAACGCCCTACTCCTTGAGCCACAGGCACCACCCACACCTGGCTATTTTTTGGTTGCAGTTGTCATTATTGTTGAGCAGGCCTGGGCTGGGTTTGAACTTGCCAGCCTTGGTGTATATGGCTGGTGCCCTAACCACTGAGCCACTGGTGCCGAACCAAAAAGGAAACAATTATTAAACAGCAAATCCTTTTCCAATGATCTGTGTCCCATGAGACAACTTAAGCCTCACATGGCTCCCATGGTCTTGTTCTGTCTCCACTTCCTGGTCTGAGGTGGATGGCACTGGCTGCCATCTTGCTTTGTTCTAACTATAGGAAAGCACAGAAGAACTTGAACTTTGCCTCAGCTGAGCACTCCTGTGTGAAAGCTATGCCTCATTTAAACAGAGTGTACATTACTGAATAATATTTGTATTAGTTCCCTAGAGCTGCTGTAATGAAATACCACCAACTGAATGGCCTAAATATCTGAAATTTATTCTTTCACAGTTCAGTCTAAAAGTTTGAGAACCCGGTGTGGACAGGACTCATGTTTTTGGCTTGCAGATGGCCATCTTCTTGTGTCTTCACGTCATGTATTAGTCTACTTGGGCTGCCATAACAAAGTATTATATACTGGCCAGACACCGTGGCTCAGGCCTATAATCCTAGCACTCTGCGAGATTGAAGCAAGTGGATTGCTTGAGGTCAGGAGTTTGAAACCAGCCTGAACAAGAGTGCGATCCCGTCTCTACTAAAACTAGAAAAAATATCTAGAGATGGTGGCAGAGACCTGCAGTCCTTGCTACTCAGGAGGCTGAGGCAAGAGGATCGCTTAAGCCCAGGAGTTTGAGGTTGCTGTGAGCTATGATGCCACAGCACTCTACCTAGAGTGACAGAGTGAGACTCAGAAAAATAAAATACTATATACTGGTGGCTTAACAGAAATGTGTCTCCTCATAGGTCCTGGAGGTTGAAATTCTGAGATCAGGGTGCCAGTGTGGGTTGTGCTGAGGGCTATCTTCATGGCTTGTAGGTGGCTTTCTACTCACAGTGTCTTCCCCTGACAGGGACCGAGCTCTGGCCAAGGGCACTAATCCAGTGGTTCTCAACCTTCCTAATGCCACAATGTACTTTCATTGTTAAAAAGGGGTTGCGACCCACAGGTTGAGAACCCCTCCACTAATCCTATCATGAGGGCCCCAGCCTCCCTCATGACTTTATTTAAACTTAATTATCTCCCAAAGGCCCCAGCTCCAAATTGCATCTCATTGAGGTTAAGGCTTCACTGCTATTTTTTTTTTTTTTTACTTTTTCTTTTTTTGTCTCACACTATGAGAAATTCAGAAAGAGCTTCTGTAAATGACTATAAGATGAGGTGGAGGGGGGAGCACCAAGTCAGTCCATAGCACAGTCCTCTACCAGTCTGTATCCAAATTTCCTAGTCTTACAGGACACCAGTCATTTTGGATTAGGGCCCACCTCCCTAACCTTGTTTAACCTTAATTATTGCTGTAATTAAGGTTAATTACAGAGACAGTACTGAAGTACCATGGGTTAGAATTTTTATATAGAGGCAACACATTCGGCCCATCACACTGCTCTTTGATTCTCTTAAAATGAAGAGACTTTTCCAGGCCTATGTACCTTCAAGGACTCACTCCGACTGACCAAGTACTCACCACCCCAACCCTCACTCTAGGAAACTCATTATTTTGAAAATGTTAAAACATAGAAAAATTGAAAGAACAACATAATGATCACCTAAATGCCCACCACCTAGACTTAATAATTGTTGACATTTTGCCATTTATGTTTTATCTATATGTGTGCATTTTCTTTACTAAAATGTTTAAAAATATTTTTAGATATCATATTTCATCTCTAAATATTTCAGTATACAGCTTTTAAAAATAACTACTGGGGCTTGGCACCTGTGGCTCAAGCAGCTAAGGCGCCAACCACATATACCTGAGCTTGCGGGTTCAAATCCAGCCCGGCCTGCCACACAACAATGACAGCTGCAACCAAAAAATAGCCAGGTGTTGTGGTAGGTACCTGTAGTCCCAGCTACTTGGGAGGTGGAGGCAGGAGAATCGCTTGAGCCCAGGAGTTGGAGGTTGCTGTGAGCTGTGATGCCATGGCACTCTACCCAGGGCAACAGCTTGAGGCTCTGTCTTAAAAAATAATAATAATAATAACCATTGTGTCATTACACACCTAAGAAAATGTCACTCTCAGTAGAGTGTTGCGGCATCGTAACCCACAGCAACCTCAAACTCTTGATCCTCTTGCCTCAGCCTCCCAAGTAGCAGGGACTATAGGCATCCACCACACCACCCAGTTATTTTTAGAGACAGGGTCTCACTCTTGCTCAGGCTGCTCTCCAACTCCTGAGCTCAGGCAATCCACCTGCTTCAGCCTCCCAGAGTGCTAGGATTATAGATGTAATCCTAGATTTCTTCAATTGTCCTCAAAATATATTTAATGCCTTTTTTTTTAATGGAACCAGAATCCAAACACAGTTCAAAAATTTTATTTCATTATCCTTCCCCTTTTGTCTTTTATTCCAGAGTATTCCCCCATCTTTTTTCCCTTTACATTGATTTTTTTTTTTTTTTTTTTTTTTTTTAGACAGAGCCTCAAGCTGTAGGCCTGGGTAGAGTGCTGTGGCATCACACCTCACATCAACCTCCAACTCCTGGGCTCAAGCGATTCTCCTGCCAACACCTCCCAAGTAGCTGGGACTACAGGCACCCGCCCAGTTATTTATTTTTTTTGGTTGCAGTCATCATTGTTGTTTGGCCGCCCAGGCTGGATTCTAACCCCCCAGCTCAGGTTTATGTAGCTGGTGCTCTAGCCAGCCACTTGAGCCATAGGCGCCAAGTCTACATTGATTTTTTAAAGAAACCATTCTTTAGGTTAGTTGTTTTGTAGAATACCCCACTTTCTGGATTCTTCTCATTGTTCTCTTGTAGTGCCATTTAACTTGTCGCTCTATCCCTTTATTTCCTCCCAACAGAGATTTCTTAGTGAGGTTTCTCATATGAACCACAGAACAAGAAAGAGTAAGTGACTCTTTATACCAGAACCATTCCAGATGCATACAAAAATGCAGCAATGGTTAATTTTATTTGTCAACCTGACTGGGCAACAGGTGCACAGACACTTGGTCAAACATTATTCTGGGTGTGTCTGTGAGACTGTTTCTGGATGAGATGACCATCTGAGTCTGTGGACTGTGTGAAGCAGACTGTGTAATGGCATTGGGCCCCCCCAGTCAGCTGAAAGCCTGAATAGAAGAAAAGGGTAAACCCTCTGGAGAGTCAGAGGGAATTCCTCCTGCCTGATGCCTTTGAGCTAAAATAGGCCCAGGTGTGGTGGCTCACACCTGTAATCCTAGCACCCTGGGTGGCCGAGGAAGGTGGATCACCTGAGTTCAGGAATTCAAGACCAGCCTGAGCAAGACCCTATCTCTAAAAATGCTGGGTGTTGTATCAGGTGCCTATAGTCCCAGCTACTTGGGAGGCTGAGGCAGGAAGATTGTTTGAGCCCAAGAGTTTGAGGTTGCTGTGAGCTATGAAGCTATGGCACTCTACCCTGAGGTGACAGAGTGAGACTCTGTCTAAAATATATATATGTGTATATATACATATGTGTGTGTGTATGTATATATATATATATGTATATGTATATATCAGCTTTTTCCTGCCTTCAGACTAAACTGAAATGTTATTTCTTCCTGGGTCTCAAGTCTGCTGGCTTTCAGACTAGAACTAGACTGTTGGCCCTCCTTGCCGACTGCAGATCCTGGGATTCAGTCTCCATAAGCCAACTCCTCACACTAAAACTCTTTCTCTCCCTATATGCATCCTATTCATTCTGTTTCTTTTTTCTTTTTCTTTTCATTTTTTTCCTTTTCTTTTCTTTCTTTCTTTTTTGAGACTGAGTCTCACCATGTCGCCCTGGGTAGAGTGCCCTGGCATCAAAATTCACAGCAAATTCATATTCTTGGGCTGAAGCGATCCTCTTGCCTCAGCCTCCCAAGTACCTGGGACTACAGGCGCCCGCCACAACACCCGGGTATTTTTTGGTTGCAGTTGTGATTGTTATTTAGCTGACCCAGGCCGGGTTCGATCCTGCCAGCTTCAGTGTATATGGCCGGCACCCTACTCACTGAGCAACTGTGACAGGAACCGGGCACCGAGCCTGTTCTGTTTCTTTAGATAACCTTGACATACAGATGCCTTGGGGCACTAAGGTTTATTTCTCTTCCCCACCCTGGTTGAGCTGACCCTCCTTGAGAAGTTAAGGTGAGCAGAGTAAGGTTAACTAGTTGGGGGAAGAACATTTCATATCACATGATACCAAGAAGCCCATAATATCTTGGTGTCCTTATATTAATGATGCTAAATGTGCTCACTTGATCACAGATTTCTTTTTCTTTTTGTTGTTGTTGCAGTTTGGCCGGGGCTGGGTTTGAACCCGTCACACTCGGTATATGGAGCCGGTGCCCTACCCACTGAGCCACAGGCACCACTGTTGATCATGGGCTTCATTGTGAATCAGCCAGCAGTTCTGGGAGGTGGTATTTGGGCACCACGCACATATCCTATTTCTCAGCTAGTTTTCACTACTGTTCTTGGTACTTGACATCCTTGCCCGAATCAATGCTTTCATAGGTTGCCCTCCTAGCAAATTAAAGAAAGTTTAGCCCTCCCAGGGCTAGGATATAAATAGCTTAACACATAGTAATTAGTATTTACAGTAGGATGGAGCTAAATCTCTTACCTTTAGAAGCCTTTCTTTTTCCTGAAATCCTCTAACCTAACGTTTCAGTCTGTGGAGACCAGGCTTGACTGGTAGGTTTCTTGGTGCCCAGAAGTTCAACACCCTGAGAACATTTTATTAGCTTTAGCTGTGGTGCTGGAAATCAAGAATCAGAACCTTTGGGGGTTGGGGTGGGGAAGGGAAGTCCCCAGGTGAAATCAAACTAAATAAATGTATCTGAAGTCCTGGCAGGATAAGCTGAAGAAAATACCTCACGCTGAGGCAAGAGTCCCGGTAGATGTGAAAGAGTCAGGGGAGGTGAGATGGGAAACCCCAGCCAGAGACCTTGCAGACTGGAGAGAATCTGCTTGCTTCTAGTGCAAACGCTTGTTGGAATGGAGGAGGGTCAGGGAGAAGGGGATGTCCCCTGGGCCAGGCTTATTGGAAGGGGTGGGAGAAACCGCATGATGCCAGAGGATGTGGTATCCAGGTATGGGATAAATTGAGGTCACACCAAGCTTCCTCCAAGCAGAGAGAAAAGTTGAGGTTAGAAGCCAAGGAAAGTCATCAGTTCACGCAGTTGGCAAGAATGAGAACCAGTAGAGTCAGCCACAGAGCCAAGTGCTGCTGCACAAGGAGGGAGATCCTCAGGGTGCCCAGGAAATCCCAACTTCTGTGTGCAGGCCAGGAGGCAGGCGGCTGTTCCAGGAGCCCCCAGGCGAGTCAGGCCCCCAGCATCCTAGCCCGCCTCTCCCCCAATCCTTCCCTCCTCCCACACCAGCATCTGGAGCTACAGGAGCCCAGGGAGCATATTTGCTGCAGCTCATCAGAACATAGGGCAGCAGGGTTGGTCTGGCTCTGCTCTGTGGTCCTCCACTGCCCTCCTGCCCCTGCAAGCCCAAAACCCAGTGCTTCTGGGAAGGGCATAGGAGCTTCCTGCAGCGGCTCCCCATTACCTTAGCGTTTCAGCACCTGGAAGAGATTAGTGTCATTGGCAAACCTGCAGAGCTCATTGTGCACTTCCTCTTCAACAGGAGTTGTAAAAAAAAAAATGTCAAGTGAGATCAGTTCCAGCACTTTCCCTAGAGATCCATGTAAAACCTACAGAGGAGTGTCCATTTATCACTACCCTGGGGTTTCCTGTTTTGAACCTGACCTGCTCTTGGCAGACACTCTACCTCTGCTTCATCACATTGAAAGACTTGGACAGACATAGCCCTCTCCCTTCCCCCTTCCTCCCTCCCCCCACCCCGCCACCCCGCCCTGCTCCTTCTGAGTGCAAGGGGACACAGGCTGGACCCAGTCCTCTCAAGACAGGTGAGGCAGAAGAGGTGGCCAAGCCACATTTTAGTCACCTTTGGTTTCTGCATTTTCTTCTCCCCTTTCTTTCCCAGGTGACATTTCATGCAAGGTGGGAGACTGTCCCCTCCATTTGGGGGATGTCAAGAAAATGCAGGCCATCTGGACAAAAGCTTCCCCTGCTGTTTTCCGAAACAGAAAAATACTCAATGTGGGATGTTGGTTACAAAGAGCTATCAGATTGAGTTCAAAAGCAAACACTTGGCCCAGCCTAGGCTGTTCAGAAAACAATGGGGAAAAACAGTCATTAAATGGGAGATGGATAATAAAGCTCTAGAAAACTCATTGGGGGGGTTTAAATTCATTTCTTTCTGCATTATGAAGTCACAATTATACCTCAACCACATGCTCTGACCGAACTGTATTCCCCCAAAATTCACATGTTAATGCCCAAACCCCCAATGTGACTGTATCTGAAGATAGGTCCTAAATCAGATGATCAAGGTTAAATGAGTCTCTTTTAAGAAGAGACATCAGGGGTGGCAACTGTGGCTCAAAGGAGTAGAGTGCCAGCTCCATATGCCAAAGGTGGCAGGTTCAAACCCAGCCCTGGCCAAAAACTACCAAAAAAAAAAAAAAAGAGAGAGAGATGTCAGAAGTTCTCCCCACCCCATGTGAGGACACAGCAAGAAGGTGGCTGTCGGCAAGACAGGAAAATAGCCCTCACCAGGAACCACACTGGCTAGCACCTTGATCTGGGACTTCCCAGCCTCCAGAACAGTGAGAAATTTCTGCAGTTTGAGTCACCCAGTCTGAGGTGTTTTGTTATGGCAGCCCACACTGACCAAGACATGTAAGAGCACTCATTTCTCCTACAGCCCACCTGTGAGGTGCAGTGAGGCAGCTCACCTGACAGATATGCCCACCCATGCTTGGGGGAGGAACCAGCAAGTGTTGGGTGTTGGGAGTCCCTGGGTCCTGACAAGGAGATGACTCTGTTGATCCACTGCCAGGGCCTGCAGGGCTGACCTGCCAGCCTTAGAACCCCATTCCCTGAAGCTCTCTGGAGATAAACTGATAATAGCTACTGTGTTTTAAATACCCACTGTGTTATCTCGGCGCCCATAGCTCAGTGAGTAGGGCACCAGACATATACCCCAAAGGTGGCAGGTTTGAGCCCGGCCTGGGCCTTCTAGACAACGACAACTGCAACAACAACAACAACAAAAATGGCCAGGCATTCTGGCGGGTGCCTGTGGCCCCAGCTACTTTGGAGGCTTGGAGGCTGAGGCAAAAGACTCACTTAAGCCCAAGAGTTTGAGGCTGCTGTGAGCTGTGACACCACAGCACTCTACTGAGGGCGACATGGTGAGACTGTCTCAAAAAACTAAATAAAAATAAAAATAAATAAATACCCACCGTGTCAAGACATTGTCTCCTCATTCCCATGACAGTTCTTTTTTCTTTTTTCAAAACAGAGTCTCACTATGTTGCCCTTGGTAGAGTGCTGTGATGTCACAGCTCACAGCAACTTCAAACCCTTGGGCTTAAGTGAGTCTCAGCCTCCCAAGTGGCTGGGACTATAGGCACCCGCCATAATGCCCAGCTATTTTTTTGTTGCAGTTGTCATTGTTGTTTAGCTGGCCCAGGCCAGAATCGAACCCACCAACCTCAGTGTATATGGCTGGCGCCGTAACCACTGTGCCATGGGCACCAAGCCTCCATGACAGTTCTGCATGGAGATCAATTTTGAAGAATGAAGTGCCTAGAAATTAGGTAACTTGCCCATAGCCACGCAACTGGTCTGTAGCAGAGATGGCATTGAGCACAGGCTAATCTCTAAATTCTGGGCCTTTCTCCTTGGTCTTACCGGCTCCTTATTCCTCCACAGAAACAAGGTCACTGTCAGGTAATCACTGTGACTCCAAGAGAACCAAAGCTTGTGCTAATAATGAGGGATTCTGGTCTGGGAGTGTCCCCTTCTTCTCTGACTGCACCCACACTGTGAACTCTAGGAGGTCCCTTAAGCAATCAGAGGAACAAAATAGCACTTGGCCCTCATAGCACTTGTCTATTGCTGTGTAGCAAACCACCCCAAAATGAAGTGGCTTAAAACAGCCACTATTTTATTTTGCTCCCAACTCTGGGCTCTGCTGCTGCTGGTGGCCCTCCTGGTGGTCACCTATGTGACAGTCACCTGGCTCAACTGGAGTGAAGCTGGGTGCTGGGTGGACCTCTCCAGAGCTTTCTCTAACAGGCAGCACAGGGGTCCCCAAACTGCCAAAGCAGAACCAGACCCCCTTCCAATTCAAGCAAGAAGGATAGCAAATTTTGGGTGGCTCTTTATTGAAGAACCAAATGTATAGTTGTGTGGACCCATTCATGCATCTTCAGCAGCAGCTGGGGAGGATGGCAATTTTTTAAAAAAACAATTCCCTGGGGATTTTCTTCAGCTGCTCACCTAGGTGTGTAATGGAGAAGCTGGGCTGGGTGGGGCTTTATAACACATCTTCTAAGGGGTTCCTACTGCCACACTCACAAAAGCCAAGAATCAGCCCAATCAGCTTCACACAAGGACATGACTCCCAGGGTGAGCGGTTCTTTGTGGAATCACCCTCATAACAGATTCCCAGGCCTACCAAGGTCTCGAGTTGTCTCTGCTGGAGATTGGTCTCTGATCTCATCAGCTGTGTGTATTTCCATTTGATCTGATCTTCTTCTCCTGGTGGCTCGAGCTCTGACCATAAGGGCCCCCGTCTCCTGGCTGGGAGGTGTGATGTGCAGATGCCCCTGGGCTACAAATGAGTGGCTCCCAGGATCCTCAGGACAGCACTATGAGGTTAGAACTATGGTTACCCTTTTAGCAATGCAGAAACCGAAGCACAGGACTATGCTGTTGACTCCCCCAGGTAGTCTGGCTTCAGAATTTCTGCCCCTTGCTATCCCACTGGGCAGGACAGAAACCTTTAAGATGTAAAAGTGTGTGTGTGGGGGGGGGGAGTAACCTGGGTCTATTCCTGGAGCATGAATGATAAGACAGCACCAGATCAGGGCTGGGAAGCAGGAGAGTCGATTGGGCGCCCTCCAAACCCAGGAGGCAGCAGAACGAAGGAATAAGGAACATGGGGAGCAAACACAGGGCTGTGCCCCGATTCCAGGCGGCACTATAGATCTGTATTTTTAAAAAATAGGCAAAACAGAGCATAGACCAAAATGCTATACAGTGAAATGAACGCAAATCCCCCTGCTCACACTGCAGATGTGTGTTCACTGGAATTTTTCAATGGACTGATCAGGGTGCTGTATCAGAATACAGCTTTGTCTCTTACAGCTGGCAGGATCTGTCTGATTTCCCCTCCCTGCCCCTTGCTGATGTATCAAGGAGGTTCCATACTTTCACACTTGCTTGAAATTATTAGAAATGTCTCACATACAAGTAGCAAGAAGTCCAGTTCAAAGTAGATGAAAACTTCAAATTTACATCCAAATCAAAGTCTCTCGCCTCTCCCCAGCTCCTGGAGGAATGGCCCTGCAGCCCTCAGCTCCTGGAGGAATGGCCCTGCAGCCCTCAGTAATGTTTCTTTGAATTTTTATCTTATCACCACCGCACAAGGTGACCCCCACCCGCCGCCTGGGGTACAGGGGAGCATGTAGAGTGGCCATGGGGGTTGGAGGACCTCTTCTCTTGGGTGGTCCTGGCTCCCAGGGCTGGCTCCCAGTACTGAGCTGCCTGGGCTGCTGTGGCAAAGGTGCACAGACCTGGCAGCTTAAACAACACAAACTGATTGTCTCACAGTATGGAGGCCAGAGGTCCGAGGTCAAGGTGTCTTCTGAGGCCACCTTCTCCCTGTGTCCTCACACTGTCTTTACTCTCTTCTTCTTATAAGTCATGTTGATTAGGCCCTCCCCTCAAGAGCTCCTTTAAACTTAATTACCTCTTTAAAGGTCTTATCTCCAAACACAGTCACAGAGTGCGCCTGGGTTACTGGGACCTAGGACTTCAACACATGAATTTGATTGGGGAGGGGTTACAATTCAGCTCATAACTCTCACTCTGGAGGAAGTCTGTGTGGGATTTCTGGGGTCCTCTGGGAGTCCATGCCTGCAGGACTCTCCCTTAGCTCTGGGACACCCCAACCCCCCATCCTGGCAGGCTCTGAAACAGCTATACCCACAGCCCCCCTCGGCCCAGGGGGAACCTCAACACCACTGTCCCTGCCACCTGCTGCCCTCACTCGCTTTTGCCAGGGGCCTCTAGTCCCCCTTTGCCCTCAACACTGCTCCACACCAGGGCTGGCTCCAGCCACTCTGCAGTCCTGCCTCCCCCCAGTACCAGGAAACACTCCTCAACCCCCTAAGAACTTTCCTATGGCAGCACCAAGACTTGGGATTCCTACACTCGGTAACAACCTGGCCAGGGTGGAAAGTTCCGGGCTCCCTTCCTTAAGAAGGCCCCTACCATCTGTGACTGCATCTCATTAAGCCCTTATCTCTCAGCTGCCAGGAGGCCAACCCCACCCACCCACCCCACACGAAGGGGAAAAGACCATCTCTCTTCTAATCTATCGGCCTTTCTAGTGGCCGGCAGTGGGTGATGGGCAACACTGTAGGGGAGGTGGCTCCTTTTAGGAAGTCTGACAGCGACAGATCTGGAGCCTCTTCTTAGGAAGTATGGGCATTTGTCTCCCATTGTCTTCATTTGGGGGGTGCTGCTGAAAACGTAAGCCTTCATCTGATTACATGTGTGCATATTCTTTCTTCTTTAAAAATAATCATAAATATCCAACAGAGATAGGATATTTAAAAAAAATAAAAATAAATAATCATAAATAGTGGCATGTTATACACATACATCTCAATTTTTTCCCTTTAAACCATGTGTTAGAGGCTCGGCGCCTATGGCTCAAGCGGCTAAGGTGCCAACCACGTACACCTGAGTTGGTGGGTTCAAATCCAGCCCAGGCCCGGCAAACGACAATGATGGCTGCAACCAAAAAATAGCCGGGCATTGTGGAGGGCGCCTGTGGTCCCAGCTACTTGGGAGGCAGAGGCAGGAGACTTGCTTGAGCCTAGGAGTTGGAGGTTGCTATGAGCTGTGATGCCACAGCACTCTACCCAGGGCGGCAGCTTGAGGTTCTGTCTCAAAAAAAAAAATAAATAAAAATAAAAATAAAATAAACCATGTGTTAGAGATGATTTCAGATTAGTCCACAGAGCTGCCTCTGTCTTCTTAATAGCTTCATCGAGTCCCATGATGTTGACACCAGGGTTTATTTAAACAGTCCCTTATTGGTTGTTTCCAAACTTTTGCTATTATAAACAACACTGCAACAAATTTATCTATCTATCTATGTCACTTTTCCATGTGTTTATCTGTCAAAAGAATTCCTAGAAGTGAAATTTCCGAGTCCTAGGACATGTGTACTTGTTATTTTAATGGACACCTATATTGACAAATTGCTGTCCACAGAAGTTGAATCCACTTGCATTGCCGTCAACAACGTTTAAAGCCGCTTGCTTTCCCATATCTTCACCAACACAGCAACACAGTATTATCATACTTTGCCCAATTGATAGGGAAAAAACATAGCCCCTCATTTACTTTAACTTGTCACTTGTATCGTTAGATTGGCCATCTTTCCCATGTTTAAGGGCCACCTGTGTCGTCTCTTCTTCTCCAGGCTAGAGTTAGGTGTTCTGATTCAACATGGCAGTTAGCACCACGGAAGGGCTACTCACCAGCTGTGTGTCCATGGCCGGTTTATCAGGGGGACGTAACAGTATGTACCTCTTAGGGTGGCAAAGGATTAAATATGTTAGTTATGACATGGAAAAGTGCTAAGTAGTGTAGGTGTTAGCATCGTCCAATCTTTTCTTCCTAAGGTATAGATCTGTAGAAGTTTTTATATATGTATTAGAAATAATAGTATTTCGTCTATGGTCTGAATTATAAACTCATTTTTATTTTTATTTTTATTTATTTTTGAGACAGAGCCTCAAGCTGTCACCCTGGGTAGAGTGCTGTGGCATCACAGCTCACAGCAACCTCAAATTCTGGGGCTAAAGCGATTCTCTTGCCTCAGCCTCCCAAGTAACTGGGACTACAGGCGCCCACCATGACGCCTGGCTATTTTTTGGTTGTAGTTATCATTGTTGTTTAGCAGGCCCAGGCTGGATTCAAACACACCAGCTCTGGTGTATGTGGCTGGTGCCTTAGCCAAGTAAGCTATAGGCACCGAGTCATAAACTCATTTTTAACTATACGTTTTTTTATTGTGTAAAGTACACATAACATAAAATTTACCATTTAACCCATTTGCAGGTGTATATTTCAGTGGATAAGTACCACAGACATTTTTTATTTTTGTGTTCAGCCTTTTTCTTTTATGATTTCTGGGTTTTACATCTTTTTTTTTTTTTTCAGAGAGGTGGTCTCACCATGTTGACCCGGCTGGATCTAACACCTGGGCTCACGCAATCCTACCTCCTCGGCCTCCCACATAGCTGGGACCATAGGCATGAGTCCCTACACCCAGCTTTATATCATTTTAAAAGGACTTCCTACTATAAGGTTTCTAAAAATCTCTTATATTTTACTTATATTTTCCATTTTTGTATTTTAGTATCAATCTGCATCTTATTTTAGATTAAGATGTGACAAAGATCAAATTTCTATAAATCTTAATATCATTAATTGAATGATGAGATTCCAAGTGTCTACCATATATTATAAATGAATTTCCTGCTTAGAAATAAAATCATTGTATATATTTGAGTCTTTTCTGGACCTTTGAATTTATTCCAATGAATTTTCAATCCGTTCACAAGCTAGTACCACATTTTTAAAATTGATGTAACTTTAGACCTTGCTTATCATAAATACCAAGTAGAGTTAGTCCCTTAGCATTGCTCTTCTTATTCATTTGTTGTTTGTTTTTTCATATGAACTTTAGAATCAGCTGGGTATTTGTTTTGTCATATGAACTTTAGAATCAAGTGGTCAGATTAAAAAGGTTCCTATTGATTTTGGTGACGGGGGAAGTTTGGGCCCTGCTTAAAGGACCAAGTCCAGCCCCATCTGTTCAGGTCCTAGGTGCCTTGATGAGTGCCTCCCCCAACACTTGCTGCTGTCCTGCTCACATCCAACACAGGCACAGATTGTGTGGAGGTGACCAGGACCTCCAGCTCATCCATCTGGGATAGATACTGCTCCCACCAAGCAGCCTTGGACCTACACGTAGCTGGTGACTGGAGTCAGCGTGGCTATAGGGGAAGCCACATCTACGGCCATGGCCACAGCAAGGTCTCAGCCCCTTCAGGCCTGACCAGGGAACCTGGAGGCCCTATCTAGTTCACAGGATCGTGGGCCTCCTGAGAGAAGGCAGTGAGACCTGCCTGAGGTGAGCCAAACACACATGCCAGCCTTAGGCACAAGAGTTCCATCGCTATCTGCAGAACCCACCAAGCCCATGCCCAGGTCAGATGCTGCTTCTCTCCAAATGGCAGGGCTTCCAAGGGTGACCCATAAAACCAGGATAGCTCACTTTCTTTCTCTTTATATTTAATATTTTTATCTGGTGTTAAAGTAACACATGATCCAAATAAAAAATAATGTGAGAAAACTAAAATGACTATAATTGACTGATTCAGAAATAAATAACATTTTTGTATATTTCTTTCCAGTTTCTTTTTCTATGTGTATATTTGATTTTTCGTTCAATAATCATATTTGTGTTTTATTTCACTAAAAGGTGAGTATATATTCCCACAGAGAAAAGATAAGTCAAATTCAGCCTTCAAAAGGAAGGGAATTCTAACATCCACCACAGTGTGGATGACCCTAGAGCAGGTGTCCTCAAACTATGGCCCGCAGGCCACATGTGGCCCACCGAGGACATTCATCCGGCCCGCTGGGTATTTTTGCCGCTGTTGCCTGTCCTGCTTAGCAGCCGACTCGTCCTGGGGCCCGCGGTCCGGCCCTCCAACAGTCTGAGGGACAGTGAACTGGTCCCCTGTTTAAAAAGTTTGAGGACCCCTGCCCTAGAGGGTATTATGCTAAGTGAAATAAGCCAGTCACAGAAAAGACAAATACTGTACAATTCCACCTACCTGAGATACCTAGAGATGTGAAATTCATAGGTACCAAAAGTAGAATAGTTCCTAGGGGCCCTGGGGAGAGAGAATGGGAAGTTGTTGTTTGCTGGGTAGTTTTAGTTTGGAAGATGAATGTATTCAACATTACTGAACTACTCACTTAAGCATGGGTAAGATGGTAAATTGTATGTGTATTTTATTACAATTAAAAATTTTTAAGCGTTTAAAAGGTAGATGTACATTTCAAAATTTAAAAGACAATATATATGGGGCGGCACCTGTGGCTCAAAGGAGCAGGCACCGGCCCCATATACTGGAGGTGGTGGGTTCAAACCCAGCCCAGGCCAAAAATAAAAAACTGCAAAAATAATAATGATAATAACAAAAGATAGTACATATGTAGTGAAGTCCCCACTCGATCGCTGTTACTTGTTGAAGTATGAGAATGTATGCTTCCAGAACCTTCCCTAAGTATACACATAGTAGTGTATAAATGCTTCCAGAACCTTCCTTAAGAATGCACATACCGGCTCGGCGCCTATAGCTCGACCGGCTAAGGCGCCAGCCACGTACACCGAAGGTGGTGGGTTCGAATCCCCAGCCCGGACCCGCCAAACAACAATGACGGCTGCAACCAAAAAATAGCCGGGCGTTGTGGCGGGCGCCTGTGGTCCCA
>NW_003852444.1:4543359-4574316 GCF_000181295.1 Otolemur garnettii | reverse complement strand
AAAAATATACTGCTTCATTGTGTGTGGGTGTAATTGCAATTGTAACATTAATGTTTTCTGGAACTTGGTTGTCACGATATGTCTCAGAGACGCTGCCTTGTATCAGCGCACATTCTGTAGTACCAGTGTGTGTCTGCAGCATGACATACAACCAGACTTCCGTTTTGCTGCTCCTGCCTTTCATCCTTCCGTGGACATTTATAGAACTATCATTTTTTTACCTTATGAACAATGCTCCAGGAACACCGTTAGGCACGCTTCCTTGAGCACACCTGCAAGTCATTCTCTGAGGAAAACGTCTAAGAAGTAAGACTGCTGGGTCAAAGGGTACGTGCATTTAAAATTTCACTGATTCTGGGCGGCGCCTGTGGCTCAGTGAGTAGGGCGCCAGCCCCACATACCGACGGTGGTGGGCTCAAACCCGGGCCCTGGCCAAACAATAGCTGGGTGTCGCGGCAGGTGCCTGTAGTCCCAGCTACTCAGGAGGCTGAGGCAAGAGCATCACCTAAGCCCAAGAGCTGGAGATTGCTGTGAGCTCTGATGCCACAGCACTCTACCGAGAGTGACAAAGTAAGACTCTGTCTCTAAAAAAAAATTTTTTTTTCACTGATTCTGCAGATGATGCAGATGACCTTCCACGATGGCAGTGCCAACTTGCCCTTCTCCGGCAAGTGTTCGAGATTGCCCATACCCCACCAGCACTTAATAATACATGCCCATTTGGGAATGTGAGCACTTTTTTCAAATTGACTTGATTAGATCTATGTATAGTTTTACCCGTATGTATAGATGTATGTATGTACGTAAGTTGTTAATGAACCACATTCACTAAGGCTTCTCACCACCGGGATCTATTTCCCAGAGGTGGCCATTGGCAGCTCTTGTAGCTGTTTTCTCGGGTGTTCATCTCCATACCTGTGCGTATTATGCTTCTACTGCTATTTTCTAATGTATCATTTTCAGTCACTGACTTGGGTGGATGACCGCCTAACTCTCCCTCATGTACCCCCAGCCATCACTCCCCTCCCCCACCACCCAACATAGCTTCATCCCATTTTTTTAAGGAATCAATAGCTGACATTTATGGGGGTTTTTTTTGAGACACACTCTCACTATTTCACCCTTGGTAGAGTGCCATGGTGTCACAGCTCACAGCCACCTCAAACTCTTGGGCCTAAGCAATTCTCTTGCCTCAGCCTCCCAAGTAGCTGGGACTACTGGCTACTGCCACAATACCGGGCTATTTTTTGTTGCAGTTGTCATTGTTGTTTTAGCTGGCCTGGGCTGGGCTTGAACCGGCCAGCCTTGGTGTATGTGGCTGATCCCGTAACCACTGTGCTATACAGGTACCAAGCCAATGTTTATGTTGTAATGACCGTGTGAGTATTGTTCACGGCTGAGCCAACAGGAGCCTTACCCAGCTCTATTCTTGTGCAACCACCCATATTCCTAAAGTTAATGATGGCCTCACTTTTTATTCACTTTATGTCTAGGTTGATATTCTATTTCACTTAGCTTCCTTACCCCCATTCTTGTTGTATTAGTTTGTTTCCCCTGCTTATTATTATTATTTTTTTTTTTTTGAGACAGAGCCTCAAGCTGTCACCCTGGGTAGAGTGCTGTGGCATCACAGCTCACAGCAACCTCCAACTCCTGGGCTCAAGCGAGTCTCCTGCCTCCGCCTCCCAAGTAGCTGGGACCACAGGCGCCTGCCACAACACCTGGCTATTTTTTGGTTGCAGCCATCATGGTTGTTTGGCAGGCCCAGGCTGGATTCGATCCCACCACCTTAGATGTATGTGGCTGGCGCCTTAGCCACTTGAGCCACAGGCACCGAGCCGTTTCCCCTGCTTATTAATGAAATTGAGTAGCACTAGTGTTCTCTAAAATGTTTAATATCTCTGCCAAAGACTTTTTCATATGCTCAACTGCATCAGAAAAAGCCTAGAGGCCCTTCAAGAAGCTGTGAGACTCCACTGTAGTCCTGGGATTCATCACCCTCTGCTGTTGGATCCCTATCCCCTGTCTGTTTACTCTCTCCTTTTGATGAAGCATACTCTCTAGTAGTGTACAATAAAGTTCCTTGAATGTACTTGAAGGAGTGTACTTGAAACATTTTGTGCTTCAATGAAAAGCTAAGTATTATTTAGAGTGCACCCTTCTGAGTTATCTAATTCTAATTATAGGGGAGTTTTCATTGCCTTTGAGCTATTTTACAACTCCCAGTTGTAGATAACTGATAGAAAACCAAAATAATTCTTAGCTATACATGTGAAATAAACAATCCACAACTCTCTCCCCATCCTTCACCAAAAAATCTAATTTCATGTCTATTTGCAAATTTGTTTCAAAACTCCTCTATTCCACATAAATTTTTGCTTCTCTGACTTCTCCTTTAAACAGGTTGTACCACTTTACTGGTTCTTTCATTAATACTGAGTTAATTAAGCTATTAATATATATTCATTTTATATCTATATGAATCATTTTACCTTTTTAAAAATTATCATTTAACAGAAGCATTAATATACATATTTTTGAGTCATTGCAACCTGGAGATCAATCTTCACAATTGATTGATAGCTTGGCTGGGTATAAAACTATGGTTTAAAAATCTAATGATATTTCTCACTCCTGCTTCTTTGCATGTGATTCACTTCCTGCCCTCACCCAGGATTCTTTTTATGGGGGGGAGGAGTTGTTTTCTTTATCCCTGGGATTCAAAAATGTCATGATAAATGCCTTGGTGAGGATCTCTTCATTCATTGTGGCAAGCACTTTCGTGGACCTTTGTCTGAAGATACTTGCCCTTCAGGTCTAGAAATATTTTTATATTATTTCTTTGATGATTTTCTCCTCTTAATTGCCTCTTCTCTCTCTTCCTGGATTTCCTGAGATTTGAATGTTAGGTGTCTAGATTGATCTTCTATGTCTCTTACCTTCCTTACCCCCATTCTCATTGTTGTATTAGTTTGTTTCCCTTGCTTATTAATGAAATTGAGTAACAGTCTATATTAAACTGGCCATGTACCTTCTGATTATTCTTTTTCTATTAAATAGAATTTTATGTAAAATAACTGAATATAACAAATAATTTGTCAGTATATCATTACATTTAAAAGGACACCAAGACTTGGCGCCTGAAGCTCAAGCAGCTAAGGCACCAGCCACATACACCAGAGCTGGCAGGTTCGAATCCAGCCTGGGCCTGCCAAACAACAATGACAACTACAACCAAAAAATGGCCAGGTGTTATGGAAGGTCCCTGTAGTCCCATCTACTTGGGAGGCTGAGGCAAAAGAATCACTTAAGCCCAGGAGTTGGAGGTTGCTATGAGCTGTGACCTCATGGCACTCTGCCCAGGGACAACAGGTTGAGGCTCTGTCTCAAAAAAAACAAACAAAAAACAAGACACCAAGACTTATATATATCAACTAGATCAAATTGTTACCTATTTGATCTTGCCACCCACAGAATCCCTAGCATTTTGTACAAAGTCCAGCACATAACAGTAGTTGCTACACATCTTAGTTGAATGAATCTTCAGCCCATAAATTACTACTAAAATTAGTGCTTCCTCTAGGGTTAAATAGTAAGTGATCTTTAACTCTTTATTCTAGAAAACAATTCAAATAATACTTGTAGAACATTTACCATTTGTCCCTATCTAAACTCCTTAGGTGTGGTGATTGATTTAATTCTTAGAACAATACTAGGGTCCTCTTTTACCAAGGACCTATCAACATGGGCCACGTTCACACCAAAACCATAAGAAGGCAGCCTGGGTCATCACTGAGAAGTACTACACACATCTGGGCAACTGAGCCACAGGCGCCATGCTGTACTGTAAAATGTTAATAAATCTGGGACAACAGCAAAAACAAACAAACAAAAAATACTAGGCTATATGCACTCCTATTTTTTGCATTTTGAAGATAAAAAAACTTACCTGAGAGTGGCTCCTGTGGTTCAGTGGGTAAGGTGCTGGCCCCATATACTGAGGATGGTGGGTTCAAACTCAGCCCCAGCCAAACTGCAACAAAAAAATAGCTGGGCGTTGTGGCAGGCGCCTGTAGTCCCAGCTACTCAGGAGGCTGAGGCAAGAGGATCGCCTAAGCCCAGGAGTTGGAGGTTGCTGTGAGCTGTGATGTCACAGCACCCTACTGAGGGTGATAAAGTGAGACTCTGTCTCTAAAAAAAAAAAAAAAAAGCTTGGGTGGCCCCTGTGGCTCAGTGAGTAGGGCGCCAACCCCATATACCAAGGGTGGTGGAGTCAAACCTGGCCCTAGCCAAGCAATTAAAAAAAAACTTACCTGAAAGCTCAAGTGGCTGAGTTGAGAGACAACACTTTAACCACTGTGTAAAGTACCTTTTTATCTGGCTCAGAGGACATGATAATTCTGATCCATTTATAGTAGTATCTCTTAGGCATACACTCTTTTTTTTTGAGACAGAGTCTCACTTTGTCCCCCTCAGTAGAGTGATGTGGCATTATAGGTTACAGCAACCTCAGATTCTTTGGCTCAAGCTATTCTCTTGCCTCAGCCTCCCAAGTAGCTGGGACTACAGATGCCCGCCACAATGCCTGGCAGTTTTTAGAGCGGGATATCACTCTGAGTCAGGCTGGTCTTGAACCTGTGAGCTCAGGCAATCCACCCGCCTCAGTTTCCCATGTGCTAGGGTTACAGGTGTGAGCCACCGAACCCGGCCTAGGCACACACTCTTGAGAAGAATTCTGGGGCAGCATCTAGGTCCCATGGGGTGGGGAAAGAAATTTGCCTTGATGATTGATTAGTGATGTCTGCCACAGGCTCAGGGGTGGGGAGTTGAGTTACTCTTTTTTATTTTTTAATTCTGTTTAATCATTCCTTGAGGAAAAAATTATTTTTGGTGTTATACACGGCTCTAGTGCTTTCGAAATTAGGGCATGTTGACATCCAGGGTGTTTAAAGGCTGCTTTGTTTCCTTGGTGTAGCAGGAACATTCTTAAACTGTCTGTTTATAATTTATCTGAGGGAAGCACTGGTAATTAGGCATCTGAGCACTCCTCCCATTCCCTTGCTTCTTCCTTTTCCTGTGGTAAAAGCAGAAATTTAGAAAAATAATCACATTGCATCATGATACCAGCAGGCGATATAAAAAGCCTGTGATGTTATTTTTCCGATCACTGGTTTCCTTGGCAGCCAGCATTTAGACCATTCCAAAACCCCTCCCATCGGATCATTAGAAATGACCATACAGTTGGTCTCTTACTAACCTTTCTACATCCCAAACAGTTTTACAACTTGGCTTCAGCTGCAGGGCAGCCCAGCTTTTAAAGGAATTACATCCTTTTCCCAGAATCTCCATTAAATAGAACTTAACACAGCTTTAAAAGAAAGATATAAAGTGACTTTCTCCAATCTCTATCCACTTTTCAAAGTGCATTTTTATCTGAAATTTAGAACTAGTCTGTTCGAATGGTTCTGTGAGATGTTCAACATTCACTTTCCCATCTTTAACATTTTTTCCCAGCTAAAGTAATATTCAATATATTGAGAATTCTTTGGGATGACTATCTCCTCCTGTAACTACCAGGCAGGAAACTAATCAGAGAAAAAAATCATGTGTGATGCTCACCAACACAGAGCCAGACACAGTCCAGGGCTATAACGACCACCTTGCAGATGTGGGGGTGCTGCTTAGACTGAGCCCATATTTAGCTATTTCCAAAGTATCCTCCATCGGGCCAGAAAAAGATAACCTTCTGGCTACTTTCTGCACAGGAAGACAGGAGCTCTGGTGCTACAGTTAAGGCAGGTCCTCAGAGAACTTTCTGAAGGACACCTGACACCCCACCCCATGGACAAACTCCTCACTTAGGTTTCCCATTCCAGAACCTTCCCTCTGAGGGTCACAACCCGCTTCCCCTGGGAAGGAAGGGCATCTCATCTTCTTGTGGACAAGAATGTTGTCTGGCCCATGATCACATGAAATGTTTACTTGTAAAACATGAAGCTCCAGCAGCCCCCTGCTGTCTATGACATTCAACTTAACCCCAGAAAGTCCCCTTCTGCACATGCCCCACACACCTGCAGACAGCAACATCCCCATGCTGTGATCTTGGTGCACAAGGCCAACTCATAGCCAAATGCATCCAACCTGAACTTATCTCTAAAGTCTAATTACCAGATATTCCTTTTTTGCTGCTTATTTTTATTTTTGATATTATAAAATTATATGTATACAGAAAACATATGTGTATGGTTTAAAAATAATAAAGCCAACTCCTATGTACTGTAACCCAGGTTATAAAATATAACATTAGTAAAACCTTAGGCACCTGTAGTAGATTGCTACACTGCCAAAACAAGGTACAGTGTCACAAATTGGGGGCCTTAAAACAACAGAAATTTATTCTCTCACAGTTCTGGAGGCTGGAAGTCTGGGCAGGGCCATGCTCCCTTCTGGGGAGAATCCTTCCTCTCCTGGATCAGGACACCTGTGCAGATACGACGTGTATTTGGTGCCCCTCACAGGAAGATGTCGGGGGAGTGGGCTGTCCTGTTCCAGGTTTGGTCAGCTGCCTCCAGCAAGGCCCCAAAGTTCCCCTGTCACTCCGTCCTCCAGGTCCCTGCTGCCGCCTGAACCTCTTGAGGATCCAACCATGTGAATGACATTGGTTCTTTGCTCTTCCCAATGGTCACTTATGACTCTGTTTCTGAGGTCTGTCCCTTCACCCTCCTCATGTGTTTCTATATGATCTTTTCTTTTTTTTTTGAGACAGAGCCTCAAGCTGTCGTCCTGGGTAGAGTGCTATGGCATCACAGCTCACAGCAACCTCCAGCTCCTGGGCCTAAACAATTCTCTTGCCTCAGCCTCCAAAGTAGCTGGGACTACAGGCACCCGCCACAGTGGCTGGCTATTTTTTGGTTGTAGTTGTCATTGCTGTTTGGCAGACCTGGTCTGGATTCGAACCTGCCAGCTCTGATGTATGTGGCTGGCGCCTTAGCTACTTGAGCTGCAGGCCCCAAGCTGTCTATATTATCCTTTAAGTCCCTTAGCTGTAGTCCTAGTGGGATTTCACTGGGAATAAATTAGACGCATGCGTTCTGTTCACCATCTTCACCTGGAAGCCTTTCTGTTGGCTGTACTTTTCCACTGAGCTGTGTTGTAAGATTCCTTTACTCATTTGCCAAATATTTCCTGAGCTCCTGATGGCTGCAAGACTGGGATGTCAGGAGGAAGGAGACTCTCAGCTTTGGACTGGCTCTCACCCTGGGGGGGCGGGGTGGACAGGCAAGGAAACAGGCCAGGATCTCCCGAGATCTGTCGAGAAGGTTGCGCCCCAAGGATGAGCAGGAGTGAGCCAGGATGGGGAGCTGGGGTGGGAGACAAAGGCCCAGGGAGGATGAAGCCTTAAGGTGACCAAGGGGCCATCAGCTATTAGAGGCGGTGAAGCCTCGGCTGGGGGAGAGTGCCCAGGAAAGTGTGAAAGGGAAGGCTACACTGACCAAGCATGTGGGAGGGAGAGGCAGCATCCGTGGGCTGAGTACAGACAGGAGACCCCAAGGATATAGAGAAGCAGCCGCCGGAGACATAGCAAGACGGCACATGTGCTGACAGCCACCATGAAGCTTTTGAAAAGTCCAGCTTTTCTAAAGGAACACAGAAACCAATGCTGTATGATTCCACCTGGAGTCATCAAATTCATAGAGAAAGAGTGAAAGGGGGGCTGCCAGGGGCTGGGGGAGGGGAAGGAGGAGTTGTTTAATGAGCACAGAGCTCCAGTTTTGCAAGATCAAAGCGTTCTGGAAATTGGTTGAACAACGGGAATGAACTTAACACTACTGAACTGTACACTTGGAAATGGTTCAGATGGTATGTTTTATTGTGTGCATCTTTTACCACAATAAAAAGTAATTTGAAAACAGTAAAAGGTAACACAGAAACCAGAGCCTATTTCCAACCTTCCAATGTTCCTTGATCCTTTACCTTTTTGTGATCAGGCCAACTCAGTGGCCTAGTGTTCCTGAATGAGAGACAAAGCTAGTGTCCTGCTCATCCCCCGTAGCATGAGAGGCTTCGCCTCCCCTGCAAATCCACAGGCACCCGCCAGCTCCCCTGCCTGTGGCCAGCAGTCAGAGCACACCCTGCTCGTGTAGACAGTTTCCAGCCAGGTCTCTCGGCTTCCTGCTCCAGATGCATTGCCATCTTCCCTCCAGAGCCTCATATAAAGAAATTCTGGGCTTGGCACCTATAGCTCAACGGGCTAAGGCGCCAGCCACGTACACCTAAGGTGGCGGGTTCGAATCCCTAGCCCGGACCCGCCAAAACAACGACGGCTGCAACCAAAGAATAGCCGGGCGTTGTGGCGGGTGCCTGTGGTCCCAGCTACTTGGGAGGCTGAGGCAGGAGACTCGCTTGAGCCCAGGAGTTGGAGGTTGCTGTGAGCTATAATGCCACGGCACTCTACCCAGGGGAACAGCTTGAGGCTCTGTCTCAAAAAAAAAAAAAAAAAAAAAAGAAATTCTGGCACTTTCCCCGCTAGTCAACTAGCACACGAAGTTGTGCGGCTGCCACAGAAGCTGGCCAGTCTGTAAGGGCATCTGCTTTGTCTCCTAGGTGCCAATGTTTTCACTTCAGGTCCTTGGGGTGCAACCTCTAGAAATTCAAATGGACTCTCGATACATTTTGTCACAAGACTTTATACTCTGCCTTATGGACTCTCTGAGGGCAGGGGTGGCAGGCACCCAGAAAGGCCTGGGTGGTCATGGGGCCTCAAGGTGTGGTCTGGTTGTAGCCCAGGAAGGGTCTGGAGTTTTGTTCAAGAGTCACAGACTCTAATACAGTAAAATCATCAAGCTGACGCTCAGACCTGCTGCATGCCGGGCACCCTCTGCGCTGTCCACATATGTGAACTCAATTCTCCCAGCACGCTTGCGAGGTCAGAGCTATGGCAGGTTCCATCTTACACATGAGAAGGAAAAGCACAGCAAAAGGTTCTCTCTTGCCCTGTCTACCACGAGAATCAAGAATGAGACCTCTTCAATAAAAAAAAAAAAAAGAAAAAAAAAAAAAAAGAATGAGACCTCAGGGGTCAGGAAAAACGCTGACATCACTTGCAAGGGTCACGCAGGCATCATGAAGGGCCCCAGAGGAAACTTACGGAGGGGCTTTAGTTGCATTGAACTTGTGTTTTGTCTCCTTGGAAAGACAAAGAGGCTCTAGCTGACAAGTGGTGGGATACGGGAAGGAACTGGCTGCAGTTCACTCTGCCTGTAGTCAGGTCACGATCCAGAGCGTTCCCCTGGGCTCTGCTACAAAATGAGGTGCCCCCCTCCCCCCGTCACTATTCAGAAGGATGGTCACTTATTGAAATTTGAAATTTCTTGGGTGAGAACTACACCAGCAGAGTTTGGGTGAGACCAGACATTGCTTATTCAGTATCTCAAGCCCAGAAAGATGAGTTAATTCTTGAAGGAAATGACATTAGCCATTGTTATCCAATCAAGGTGCTACCTTGATTCCATAAGTCACAGCAGGTGCAAACAAAGACAGCAGGAAATTTAAGGGTGGTGAGTAAGTCTCTGAAAAAGGAACATCTGAGAGTTGCCCAGCCACAGAAACAATATAGGATTTGTAAGACCTATTTGTAATATTTTAAAGATGCAATAAAAGCCCTCTGTTGAAGAAAAATAAGCACGGGGGGTTAAACCACTTGCCCAAAGTAACACAGTGAGTGTGTGGCAGAGCCAGACCTACACCCAAAGTCAGCCTCCCAAATCGGCATCCTCACCACCAGGAAACCACTACCCCAGCAGTCTGTCTTTCGGTGACAAATCAGACAGTTGGCTAGGGAGCCACAAGAGTCCAGAGCCTGGCTGGGTCAGGCACAGGTCCAGGTAATCCAGCTGCATGGAGCAGGGCTCAGCAACCAGTGGGTTGCGGGCCGAGAGTTCAGAGCAGCAAACAAGCAATGTGGGTGACCTGGTTGGTACCTGGCTTCTGGGTTGAGGAGGGTGACTTGATGCCAAGGTCTGGTGGGTTGGTGGAGATCAGGGAGCAAAGGGCAAGCCTGCAGGGGAGGGCACCCATGGGTTCAGGAAAAGGGACAGCCAGTTCCAGCCATCGCCCTTAACCAGCCTGCCAGCTTCTGCTTCTATTGCCTAGAACACTCATTCTTGGAGAGCTCCTTCCAGAACCCAGCTGGCATGCTGAGAACCCCAGGCCACATGGAGAGGCTACAAGTCAGGGTCCTAGCTGGGCTCCCAGTGGACACCTGCAATACCTACAGCCAATTGAGTGAGCCCTGGATGTGCAGCCTACAGTCTTCAGATGGCTGGAGGCCTGGCCCACATCTGACTACACCCAAATGCAAGGCCCCCAGCAAGAACCCAGTCAACCAAAGAACCGGAGAAGTAATACCAAATTATTATTTTAGCCCATTAAGTTTCAGAGTAGTCTGTTTCACAGCAGTAGTTAACTGGTTAATTAACTTTTCACAGCACTGATGATCACCTGCTATTATGTCAGAGCTATTTGTTGCTTGTGTCTCTCCCTCCCAGTTTTGCTAACTGCTGGCTCGCTCACTGAGAGCAGGACCTGGCACATTGTGGGCCCTTAACACGTATCCTCTGAATGGATGAATGAATCCAAAGGCATTTGCCAAGAAATCTCAAAACAACTGTCTCCCTCCTTCTGAGGGAGAGCTGTCTGGGTCTCTCCCTATCTGTGTGAGAGCACTGGGGGCAATCTTCAGCATTCCCGGCACGTAGAAGCATCACCCTAATCTCTGCCTTCCTCTTCACATGTTCCCCCATGTGCACACCCGCCTCTGTGTCTAAACTTTCCTTTTATGAAGACACCAGTCATATCAGCCTAGGCCCACCCTACTCCAGTGTGACCTCATTTAATTTGACCAACTACAAAGGTCCTATTTCCAAATAAGGGGTGGGGACTTGAACATCTTTTGGGGGGACATAATCCAACCTGTGACCCCAGGGAATGCTTCCCTAGAAGGTGGCTGTGCAGCAAAGACAAAGTTGCTGGTAAGCCATTGAGTCTCACCAATCCAGGGGCATCCAAGCTGGGGGGCAGCAATGTGGAATCTCTGAGGTTCCCTAGAACAGCAAGAAGGCCATTGTAGCTGAGTCTAGGGGAGGAGGAGGAGGAGTCAGGAGAAGATGAAGTTAGACAGGAAACAGGGGCCAGATCAGGACTCAAATGGAATTTTCAGGCTGTGGAATAAGAACTTCCTGAAATCCACCAGATCCCCTGTGCCCAAAGAGCTTCTCTTGTTCCTTTTCTGTCTGCTGTGTGCAAGGCCCCGAGCTGTGCGTGCACGGCAGGCCCCCAGGGAACACTAGGTGAGTGAAGGAGCATCCCAAGGTCACAGAGCAGGATGGGACCATCCTCCTCCCTGCTCCCGAAGCTCCTCCTCAGCTGGAGCGCGCTTTGGCTGGTCCCCTCTCTCCCTCTGCTTGCTGCAGAGTCTGCAAGGCCTCTTGCCAAACCAGCTCCTCAGGCTGTCTCTGGCTGCCACATAAAGAGTCTCCCTGCAGGCCAGGCGTGGTGGCTCATGCCTGTAATCTCAGCACTTTGAGAAGCCAAGGTGGAAGAATCACTTGAAGTCAGGAGTTCAAGACCAACCTGGGCAACACAGCAAGAGTCTATCTCTATAAAAATTTAAAAAATAGCCAGGCAAGGCAGCATGTGCCTATAGTCCCAACTACTCAGGAGGCTGAGGCAGGAGGATCACTTGAGCCCAGGAGATTGAGGCTGCAATGAGCTATGATCACACCACTATATTTCAGCCTGGGTGACAGAACAAGACCCTCTCAGAAAAACAAAAAAAGGAAAAAAAGAATTCTTCCTTCAACTTAATTTTGTTGTAATGCACTGCTTAGCCTACTATTGTTTATAACCCGAAACTCAGCCAAGAACCTCCCCCCAGCTCATTGCCATGTGTAAAAAGTTGACCAAAGGACCCCCACTCAGTCTAACTCTTATTCTGGTAATCTTTCTGGGGTCCTCTGTTTGTGTGGCTCACACTAGTTCTCCCCGACCCCAGTAATAACCTACTTTCATAATAATAGAAACCGTTTATGATATACTGACATCATGAAAGAAGCAGGATGTAAAACTGTCCATTCAATATGTTCCCAATTTCCAAAAAAAATTACACGGGCCTAGAAACACCAGGGAGGAAATATACCAAAATGCTAACGGTTTTCTTTCTGGTGGCGGTGGTATTTTTGTAAATATACTTTAAGCTTTCTAATTTTTTTACACTGTTGCAATAAAAAGTCATTTCAAAATGCATTTAGGAACTATTAGCTTGAATGCAATGAAATAGTAGAAATCCCTCTAAGTGATAACCCAGGGGAATTAAATACTTGACATTTGAAAACTCAGGTTTTATTCACATTGCCAAAGGACTTGGCTGCATTGCTTTCTAAAATTTCATTTAAGGGCACTGATACGGGACCTTAGTGACTGCGTAATTGCTTTTGCTCATGCCGCTCACCCCACTCCACCCTACCCGACCCATATGCAGTCAGACTTCAGTTTTTGCCTTTTAGGATGATAGCCAGGCTTAGCATCCACTCCAGAAAAAGTCTCCGTGTGTGTGTGTGTGTGTGTGTGTGTCTACACACGCAGAACACACATTCCTTATTGGTTCAGCTTCTCTAGGCTCCTAGAGGAATGCTTCCTTTCTGGGGGTGTTCAGGGAGAGATGGGCCATTTGTCAGGGCCATCACAGAAAGTGCCTTCTCGGGAGCTAAGGAACAGTGCAGGGTTGTGACCAACAGTGGGCTGGGACCAGACCACCACAGTTAGAATCCTAGTTGGGCACTTACCAGCTGGGTGGCCTCGGGCAAATTATTTAGCTTCTTGTGGTGGGTAGCATAAGGGCCCTCCAAAGAGTTCTATGTTTGAATTCCTGGACCCTGGGACTATGTTATTTTATCCAGTAAATGGATTAAGTTTACAGATAGAATTATGGATTATCCAAAAGTCCACTTGCAGGAATCTAACAGGGAAATGAGAATGCCGTTAACAACTTTATGCTATAAACAAAGAGATGAGCAAGAGGGAGAAAGACACTAAGGTGGGGCCGGGCAGGGGCAGGGAGTAACATGAGTCCTAATCCCATCCCCACTGCCAGAAGCACTGCCAAGATGAGTAGGAAAGTGGATAAGGGCTGGGTGCCTGTGGCTCAAGTGGCTAAGGCACCAGCCACATACACCTAGGGTGGAGGGTTCGAATCCAGCCCAGGCCCGCCAAAAAACAACAATGATGGCTGCAACCAAAAAAAAAAAGCTGGGCGTTGTGGTGGGTACCTGTGGTCCCAGCTACTTGGGAGGCTGAGGCAGGAGACCCGCTTGAGCCCAGGAGTTGGAGGTTGCTGTGAGCTGTGATGCCACGGCACTCTACCCAGCAGGGATAGCTTGAGGCTCTGTCTCAAAAGAAAGAAAGAAAGTGGATAAGATCTTGAGCAGAATCATGGGCCACACCCAATCCTGAGTGAGGCCAGTGTGCAGGGCACTTGCAGCAAGGCCCACAGTCAAGGGGTCACCCTGCAGGTTAGCCCCCCCCAATCCGCTACCTTGCTCCCATCCAGGACCATGTGCTGAATGGAGGGAGCAGCTGAAGCCCACAAATGCACCCATTTGTGAGTTGCCTTGGTTAGGTACCAAGACCCAGTTATACACATATTGGGTTTTTTTGTTGTTGTTTGTTTGCTTGTTTTGAGACAGTCTCACTTGGTCACCCTTGGTAGAGTGCTATGGCATCATAGCTCACAACAACCTCAAACTCTTGGACTCAAGAGATTCTCTTGCCTAAGCCTCCCGAGTAGCTGGGACTATAGGCACCCACCACTTTTAGACACCGGGTCTCTCTCTGGCTCAGGCTGGTCTTAAACCTGAGAGCTCAGGCAATCCACCTGCCTAGGCCTCCCAAGTGCTAGGATTACAGGCATGAGCCACCACGCCTGGCCAGTTATCCACATGTTGCTGGACCTCGAGAGACACAGACAGTAAAAGCTACAACTTGTTGCTTACTGTTCATGCCCAGTGCCCCAAACAGCACCTGGTGGAGAAACAGACACCGACATCATGTTTGCCCACCTTTGCCAAAGGTAGCGGGCAAAGCATGATGCCAGGCAGGTATTTACATCAGGAATCTCCCCACATACTCACTGATTTCAAAGCGGGAGCGTAATGACTTTATAGGGAAGAGATCTGAAAGACGCCACCTTATCCGAGGGACCAAGTCAGCGACGTCCAGGAAGAAGACACATCCCGACCATGTACCCCTTGCCTGCTGGGACACGCTGAGAAGGGAGCAGCGCTCCTTCCACGGTGTTCTTTTAAAAATGGATAGCCTGCATTTAATCATAATGAAACATCAAAAAGCCAAGCAGAGGGACGTTCCACAAACTAACTGGCCAGGACTCTTCAAAAATGCCAGAGGTAGGGAGAAAGGCTGAGGGGCTGTTCCAGATTGGAAGAGTGCAGCGGGGGCTCCTGGACCAGCTCCAGAACCCAAAAAGGCATTGGCGGGTTCTGCTAAGGTTCTGCTAAATCCCTGCTAAGGTTGGCAGGTTGGTTAATAGTACTGTATCAGTATGAACTTCCTGGTTTAATGAGTTTTCTATGATTCTAGATTATTTGGGGAAGCTGTGTGAAGACACCAGGGAAGGCCATACTTTCAGGGATCATCTCTACAGATTGTTACTAGAGAAGTTTCTCTGACTGTGTAGACCACCAAAAAAAAAAAAAAAGAGAGAGAGAGGAAAAAAAACTAAGAATATATGGGACTTCTGTGTACTATTAATGCAACTTTTTTTGTATGTCTCTAATTATTTCATAATGGAAATTTAGGCCAGGTACGGTGGCTCATGCCTGTATTCCTACCACTCTGGGAAACAGAGGCAGGAAGATTTCTTGAGCTCAGGAATTTGACACCAGCTTGAGCAAGAGTGAGACCCTGTCTCTAAAAACTAGCCAGGCATTGTGCCAGGTGCCTGTAGTCTTAGTTATTCCAGAGGCTGAGGCAGAAGGATTGCTGGAGCCTGGGTATTTGAGGTTGCTGTGATGTCATAGTACTCTAGTCTGGGCAACAGAATAAAACTCTGTCTTAAAAAAATTTTCAACCTTAAAAATAGATAGTAAAATAGTACCTGACATATTATAGGTACTCAGTAATAAATGGATAAATGACAGTACTCAATGCCAGCCAAGTTCCTCCATTCTCTGCCATCAGACACTCAGCAGTCTACCTGGTCCCACTCAGGTAAGGGGGGAATGTGATTAAAGAAAGTTGGCTTATAAGCAGAACTAGAGTATGTGGATGGACCAGCTGAAGGAAGATGGACCAACTGCAAGAAATAGAAAAAGAAATAACTGCATGGCAACCCCGTAAATACACTCCAGCACAAACAAATGATTGACAAAATAAAGCTGCATTAAAGATACTTTTTAAATTACCCAATGTCACACAACTCAAATAAGAGAGACAGATTTCTCTGCAAGTGTTTTGCATTTTAGAACAATGGAATATTGATATATTATAATTTAATTACATAAAAACTTAAAGATAAGATAATAAAATAATAGGATGAGATAAGGTAAGATAAGGATGAGATAAATGACAGCACTCAATGCCAGCCAAGTTCCTCCATTTTCTGCCATCAGACACTCAGCAGTCTACCTGGTCCCACTCAGGTAAGGGGGGAATGTGATTAAAGAAAGTTAAACAGAGGTAAGAAAATAAAACAAAACCCAAAACACTTTGATTATAGATCAAATAAATAAATTAGCAAAGAAAATAACAAAATAATCATGGCGAAAAATCAAATTAACTTCATGGAGAAGAGATTTAAGATAGTGTGGACGTAGAGGGGAGATAGAGACGGAAGCAGTTAGAAGGAACGTGATAGTACGTAACTCGGAAGCATTCTAACTTAAGGCTAATTGGTGTTCATCATGGACACCGCTCAACACGAGAAACCAAAAAGAATTCAGTGATACAGGAAAATTTCTCTGACTTGAATGAAAAATTCAATCTAAAAGTTGAGAAGATGCCGTATACGCCAGGAAAACTTGTTTTAGTATAATTGACATTGACATATCCTGTTTAAGACTCTGAGATGTGAAGATTTAAAGAAAAAGAAAGAATTGTTCAGACATAGAGGAAGGGAAAATAAAAACAGGTCACTTATAAAGCAGGGGGAACAATCAAACCGATTTCAGACTTCTCTCAGGGCTACAGAGTTTATCTAAAAATGTTGAAGGGGAAGACGTGTGACCTAAGAAGAGCACAGCCCGCAGAACCGACAGACCAGCAGCAGCAGACACCCTCAAACATGAAGGAATTCAGAGATGATAGTCACCATGAGCCCTTCTTTAAAAAAATAAAAGTGATTGATGATGGAATCTAGCCAAATGGCACATCAATATAAAGAACTTTAGAATGAAGAGGCCACATAAACGAATAGATATTGGATGCTGAATCCACTAAATCGACAACCAGAACTAAAGGCAAAGGAATATAAGCAAAGATGGAGGGTACGGAGGCATGAGGCACTCTGTCTCTTATAGTTTGGAATAAGTCAATTTTGTCTAAAATTGAAATGTCATTTTAAAAATTATAATGAATTCAACCTCTAATGGTTTTCATTATCTTTTTCATTCTATCTTCTTTTTTATTCTTTATTTTTTTTAGCCTTTGAAGAATATTTTAGGAACTAGCATCTCTTGTGGCGAAGAAGCATTTATCTTCAGTTTAGCAATTTCTTCAGTTTCACTTTCTTCTGTTCAATTCAAACACAATTGAGTAGACTTTTGATTTAAATTAGTACTTGTGGTAGATGCATTCGTTTTCCTAATTCTCCAGCCCTCCTTGTATCCATGCCTGTAACCTTATACCTAATGCAGTTCTTCTCACTAGGGGCAGAATATTTTTCCCCACTCCACTGAGTTTGGCTTGGCCATGTGTACATAGTATTGGTCAGGGTGCGATCAGAGAGGCATACCCCGTATCAGTGGTGGGGACTGGTGATTTTTTTCAACTGTCAGATTATAAATACTTTAAGCTTTGTTTATACAGTCTTGTCACAACGACTCAACTCCGTCATTAAGCAGCCACGGATAATATATAAATGAATATTCATGGCTGTGTTTCAATAAAACTCTATTTACACAAATAGGTAGCAGGCTAGAATTGACCTGTGGCAAACCCATGGGCCAAAGTTTGTCAACTCCTGAGTTAATAGGTATAAGATTTCTAATTGGAGTTAGATGTTACATTTGGGGAAGTGAAGGTCCTGGGGGGATGTTGGAAGACTATAGATAAGTCACCAACTAGTCAATCTGATACCCAAGTACATCCAGCCACCAACATGGAACTGCAAAGGGAAGGTGCGTGGGGTTGTCCACAGAAATACAACCCTCCGAATAGCTGCTGCTTGTGTGACTCTGCGGCCCAGGGACTGGTGGTGGGCTCAGCAGGGCCAGAAGTTGGGAAGAAGAGCTGGAAAGGAGGAGAAGAAACAGAGACAAAGCAGAATCTACCCACAGTTCTGAGTATCTGTCATTGCTTCCACCCACGGTAACCTCAGAGAGCAATGTTTTTGCTTCATTTCTGCTTTTTTTTTTTTAATCTTTTAAAGAGAAAGAGTTTTGTTCTGTTGCCCAGACTGGAGTGCAGTGGTGTCATCACACCTCAATGCAGCTTCTAATCCCAGGCTTGAGCAATCCTCCTGCCTCAGCCTCCCCAGAAGCTGGGAATACAGATGCACACCACCATGTCTGACTAACGTTTCTTAATTTTTTGTAGAGACGGGGTCTCACTACATTACCTAAACTGGTCTCAAATTCCTTGCTTCAAGAGATCCTCCTGCCTTGGCCTCCTAAAGTGCTGGGATTATAGAGGTGAGCCACTGCAGTCAGCCCCTGTCTTTCAAATCTCACATAAATTCCTCTGTTGGTCAGCCCTACTGAGAAGAGGACTCTGGGAAATAAAGTTCTAATTTAGCCTATTTCACACAGTACAAACCACCACTGTCCGCTTCTTGTCAACCTGGCATCCATAAATATTATTTGAGTCACATTCAACCTCCAAATAAAGACAAAACCAAAATCATAAATTCAACTAACATAATACAATTATCCTTCAGACAACCAAAAAACATACTAACCCTCTTTTCACCCATCTTTAGGTAACATTCATTCCCCTTCTAGTTATCTTTCATTGATTTTCTGTAACTTGAATAATGAAATATAAAGTTAACTTATTAGTACATCTCATTTAGATAGGAGAATGGGGGAAGGAAAGAAAAATATTGGATGCTGTATCTAAAAATTATTCATAAAGTAAGAAGAAATGTTTATAACTACTACAGTCTTCCTTTATGTAGTTGGTCTCGTGATTGTAGTGGGTATTTTTAACTTCCTTTTCCTCAACCAATTCTATACCCCTTGTTCCCTCTGCAAGAACCTCAGTTGGTCATGATTCCTGGCCTGATGGGGTGACTCAGACCTTCCTTACTGAAGCATTTGTGATATCAACAATCCTTCCTGAATTCCACTGTCATTGTTTTCCATCAGTTTTTTATCCTAGGACATAGTAGTGTGTTTCCCCGAAAATAAGACATACCCAAGAAAATAAGTCCTAACAGGATTTCTATGCATTTGTTAAATATAAGCCCTACCCCGATAATAAGACCTAGTGATGGGCAGGGCTATGCAGCATATCTGCATAGCCACACACTGCATTTCCACCTGGAGAGAAGACATCCTCTGAAAATAAACCCTAGTGTGTCTTCTTGAGAAAAAATAAATATAAGACAGCGTCTTATTTTCAGGGAAACACGGTAGTATTAAGAGGTGCCCTGGGAATCTCCTAAATTCTAGACATACTCCACTTTCTCACCTGGTGAAGTAGCAGCTAATTTCTTCTTGATAATCAGGATCAGTTACCTCAGCCCCACAGTTCCCTTCTTTTTTCTTTTTTGAAACAGAGTCACTTTGTTGCCCCGAAGTTGGCATCATAGCTCATAGCAACCTCAGACTCCAGGACTCAAGCAATTCTCTTGCCTCAGCAAACCGAGTAGCTGGGACTACAGGCACCCACCACAACGCTCGGCTATTTTCAGAGACAGGTGTCCTTCTCTGGCTCAGGCTGGTCTCGAACTTCTGAGCTCAGGCAATCCACCCGCCTCGGCCTCCCAGAGTGCTAACAGCTCCCTTCTTCTCACCTCGTTGGTTCACTGGCACGAGGAGCCCAAAGTGGCTAGACAGCAGTCGGAACTTCCAGTTTAAAGGAAACACTGCTATGTCCCCCATAGACGCCTTCCTCCCTTGAGACCTAAGACGTCTAGACAAACAGAAGCTAAAGTTGTAGGAAAGGGAAAGAAATCTCAAATGTGTACCATTTACAGGTAATAGTGACCTGGAGCCAGTGGCTGCAGCCAGATCAGCCATGGAGAGCAGAAGTCCAGTTTCCTGAGCCCGTGCATACCTCCCACTGCGGCTGCTACAGTACCTTTGTCCATAAGCTCTCTAAGTAAGGACACGGTAGCTGGGGAAAAGGACAGAATGATGGCCACAGAATAAGGGTACAAATAAGGATTTAATCAGAGCAGTAGATCCGCTAGGATGGGCATGTGCGTGTGTGTGTATGTATTTGTTGCAGAAACTGGATCTCAGCAGTTGTGGCACTACTGATTAGATGATTCTGTGTGTATGTTGTCCTCACACATGTGATGTCTGATGCTGAAGTTTGAAGGCCACAGGGCAGGCAGGCAGGAGAGAAAAAGGGTATAAAGTAGAGAAGGACAAAAAAACAAAACAAACAAACAAAATATTAGCTGGACATGGTGGCACACGCCTGTAGTCCCAGCTGTCTGGGAGGCTGAGATGGCAGGATGGCTGGAGCCCAAGAGTCAGAGAGTACAGTGAGCTATGAACACACCACTATACTCCACCCTGGGTGATAGTGCAAGACCCTATCACTTAAAAAAAAAAAAAAAATATATATATATATATATATATATATCTCAATATTGTTTTGACAAATGGGCCATGGTTATGTAAGACGTTAACATTAGGGGAAGATGGGTGAAGGGTATGTGGTAACTCTGTACCATCTCTGAAGATTTTCTGTGAATCTAAAATTATTCCTGCCCCAAACTTTGGAAATTATGTATCATTTAAAAATTATTTTTTAAAAACATCCTAAAATTAAAATCTTAATATGTATGTTTTATAACATAATGTAATACTCTAAAGTAAAATAAAATGAAGATAAGTACTTACTTTTAGGGTTATGAGAGGATTCAGTGAGCTGGTATCTATAAAACACATAGGAATCATAGTTAAAGTCAAGAAAAGCAAGTTATAATAATACTTCTTATATTACTCCCAAATTGTCTTCCGCCTCTCATTGTGTGTGTGGGAGGGGGCAGGTTATTTTATTATTAGTTTCTTTTTTTAGAGATGAAGACAGTCTCGCTATGCTGCCCAGGCTGGTCTCAAACTCCCAGCCTCAAGCCATCCTCCTGTCTGGTGTTGGAATTGTAGGTATGAGCCACAGTGTTCAGCCTCTGCATGTGAATTTTTTAAATAAATATCTTTACTGAAGTATAACACATATACAGAAAGAAGCTGAGTCATAGAATATCATTTGCTGAATTATCAGGTAAACTCGCAGGGGTACCCAGCACCCTAGAAGCTCCCTTTCCACATACCAACCCCCGTTCTCCAAAGGTAACCAATATGCCCACTTCTAACACATAATTTGGTCCATGTCTGTTCTTCATATAAATGGAATCATAGTGCATTTATTCTTTTGCATCTGGCTTCTTTTGTTCAACACTGTGTTTGTAAGATTCTAAATCCCTTGCTAGGAACCAGAGCTTTCCACAGTGGACTTCACAGTAAGTACTGATCTCTCTCCAGCGTCCTACATATTGTCTCCAGAAAATTGTAATGTTAAAGAAAGCCCATTTATTCAAATAAATATTTAATGAGCACCTAGACTGTGTTGAGATCCATTAGGGATGGAACCCCAAAATGTGTCGCCAACTGGAGAGCTCTGAGTGAGTGAAGCATCTTGCCTGAGTAGTTTTCAGGGATGTGGGAGATTGGGGATGTGGAAAATTCACAGTAGCATGTGAATTCAATCTTTGAAAGGAATTTATTACCTGCCCTAAAAAGCGCCCCGCACTGCAGTTTAGCACAGCTCCCAAGAAGCAGCAGGTTCCTCACTTACATCTTTTGAACATATCATAGAAGCTAAGTCCAAGAAGTTTCTGTCTCAGTTATTTCTACTTTTCTTTCTTTCTTTTTTTTTGTAGTTTTTAACCAGGGCTGGGTTTGAACCTGCCACCTCTGGCATATGGGGCTGGCGCCCTACTCCTTTGAGCCACAGGCACTGCCCCTATCTCTACTTTTCTTCAAATATTATTTGGTTAAATACTGGGATTCTCTCAGTTAAAAGTTATAACTTTTTCAAAAAGCCCTTGATGCTTCTGTTTCTCAGGGCTTCAAGAGTAAATTATGTAGAGACATTTCCGGGGGACAAGCACGGTGGTCCCCCCTCCTGCTCCACCAGTTCCATCAGCATTGCTCTAAGATCGGTGGTCAGCCACCTTCCTTCTGGGCCTTGACTTTCTCATCTCTAAGAAGGAATATACTCCATCGAAGGTTACCTAGAACCCATGGATCCACTGGAGAATCCTTTAATCCCTGAAAATGGTATGGAAGATAATGTGTGTTTTTGAGGGGAAGGATTCCAGGGTACAATCCCCCCCCCAAAAAAAATGAAACACCATCACGTTCTATGATCAGCAAGAACATTTCTAGCACTAACCTTCGGCAATCGTGTGACCGCTTATGTGAGCTGGAGAGCTTGATTTTTGCTTCAGTGTCTGACTCTAGCTGAATCTAAAATAGAAAAGATGTTTTTGCCTTGCCTTTTCTCTTCCATCAATTTTTCTGCCCTAACAGAATGGACACTGTGAAGTTGGGGCACCTCCTAATAGCGCCTCTTGCTGATCTCTGCAGGTAAGAAAACATCAAGAATCATTTCATCTACACTAGCAAGGCCCTGGATCAAGGGCCTCTGTCTTTATATGACCTCAGTCTGGATCCTGTGGCACAGGGTTGGCTTGTTTTCTAAATGCTGTAGCCACTGTAACCTGCGGAGCTTGTTGGCAGGTCTGCTTCTCATCGCCAAGTAGGTGGGAGCATTCCAATGGATTCTGAGCAGTTCAACAACCCGATTTTCCCTCACAGAGAAATGGCTCTGCAGCTGCCACAAATGGCCAAACTGGACATGGTTTGCATAACTAGACATGGTGCCAGCCTGTCACCTGAGTTAAGGAAGCAGAACCCTTCCCACCCAAGCTCCTGAGTTCCGCACAATATTGGGTTACACATTCCCTTTGTGTGGTTGGTGCCCTCGGTAGCACCCTGGCAACAACCGAGTTTTCATTACAGACTGCCTTGGTCAGTAAAAAGGAATCATTTGTGTTGCTGTGTTCTTTTTTTTTTTTTTCTAATTGTTGGGGATTCATTGAGGGTATGAGAAACCAGGTTACGCTGATTGCATTTATTAGGTAAAGTCCCTTGTATTGCTGTCTTAATAATCACACTGGTTTTACTGCAGGTGAAAGAAGTGGGTCTAGAACTCATCCTCTTCCTAAAAATATATTTCTCTGTTCTCAGAGGACCCACCCTTGCCACTCCAGGGTGGCCCACAAAACAGCAGCAGCACCTGGAGTTTCTTTGAAATGCAAACATTTCAGCCCCACCCCAGAATCTGCATTCTAATGAGACTCCCAGGTGACCCCCGATGGTGGGCACAGTCACATTTGAGAGGTAAACCAACTGTATCTGTGACCTTCTAGCAAATCATTAACAATCAACAAATGCCAGCCTCTTTCCTCCTCTTAAAACCTAGGGCACTGCCCGAGAAGCTCAGAGGGAGGGAGGGGAGGAGAAACAGGCACAGAAGAAGAAGAACTTGGAGAGAAAAGAGAAAGGGAAGAAGGAAGAAGGAAGGGAGGAAAAGGAGAGAGGAGAGAGAGAGAGGGCGAGGGTGGGGTGGGCGGCCAGCGTGGGGTGGGTGTCAGCGCCTCCCGGGTCAGGCACAGATCCGAGGCCTGCGTGCTCCACAGGGTTTTCTCCACAGTCATGTTCTGCCTCCTGTGTTTCCCTAGTTAATAGCTTCAAAATATGACTTGATGACCTTTTTTTTGAGACAGAAAAAAACAGAGTCTCAAGCTGTCACCCTGGGTAGAATGCTGTGGCATCATAGCTCACAGCAACCTCTAACTTGGGCTCAAGTGATCCTCTTGCCTCAGCTTTTCTATTTTTAGTAGAGACAGAGTCTCACGTTTGCTCAGGCTGGTCTCAAACTCATGAGCTCAAGGAATCCACCCACTTCGGCCTCCCAGAGTGCTGAGATTATAGGCATGAGCCACCACACCCAGCCAACTTCAATCACTTTTTTTTTTTTTTTGAGACAGAGCCTCAAGCTGTCCCCCTGGGCAGAGTGCCGTGGCATTACAGCTCACAGCAACCTCCAACTCCTGAGCTCAAGCGAGTCTCCTGCCTCCGCCTCCCAAGTAGCTGGGACCACAGGCGCCCGCCACAACACCCGGCTATTTTTTGGTTGCAGCCGTCATTGTTGTTTGGCGGGTCCGGGCTGGGGATTCGAACCCGCCACCTTAGGTGTACGTGGCTGGCGCCTTAGCCGGTTGAGCTATAGGCGCCAAGCCCCAACTTCAATAACTTTTGAAAAGAAAGTTCATGTCTCGGGTTTCATGTGCTCATAATATTTTTTCTGATACACATTCAAATATTTTCATGGCTATTAACATTTTGTTAAGTGTTGTTCATCCCGGCACTGGGCCCCACCCCTGGGGACACCTGCTTCAGAGAAAGGATCCTCTAGGTGGTGCAGGCAGTCCCGTGAGAGCAGGCACCAAGCATCTGAGATAGGCTCTGTTTTCTCATGTGTTGAAATTGCATTGCATTGCAAGACACAGAGTGATGAAACAGCTGTGATTCAGGCAGGCTAACGCCACAGTCAGACTTGGAGGGGCACTCACCTCGAACCTGCTTAATCCTTCTTTTTTTTGAGACAAAGTCTCACTTTGCATCCTGGGTAAAGTGCCGTGGCGTCATAGCTCATAGTAACCTCAAACTCTTGGGCTCAAGTCATCCTCTTGCCTCAGCTTCCCAGGTAGTTGGAACTACAGGTGCCTACCACAACGGCTGGCTATATTTTTAGAGATGGGTCTCGCTCATGCTCAAGCTGGTCCTAAAACTCCTCAGCTCAGGCAATCCACCCGCCTTGGCCTCCCAGAGTGCTGGGATTACAGGCATGAGCCACCACACCTAGCAAACCTGCTGAATTCTTAAAGGTAGTGGCAAGAACTTGGGATAAAGACTGTAGAATAAAAAGTAAATTGTCACCTAATATTCCAAGTTAACAGAAGATGCATGAGCAGGTTGACTACACCCCTTGGTAGAGCTGCCATCTAAAACTTTCATCTGGGTTCAGAGCAGGGATCTAAGGTGAGCAAGGAGGCCTCATCGGGATGCTGCCTGGCCTGAGGGAGCCTGGGGCATCTGAGCGCCTGGGAGTCAGCACCACAACTTCCCTTCTCTGGGCAGCCGGTCTCCACCGGGTTTTTAGCAATGTGTAAAACTTATTCTTCCCTGTACCTCTGAGGATAGGGAGATGCAATACAAGCCAAAAATGTTACAATGTAAACACGCCCAAGCCAACTTTTAATTTTCCTTTCAACTGGCTTTCAATCTTCTTAGTTTGAAGTTGTTTTTTTTTTTTTTTATTTCACTTTCTTTCTTTCTTTATTTTTTATTGAGACAGAGTCTCACTTTGTGGCCCTCAGTAGAGTACCTTGGAGTCATAGCTCACAGCAACCTCCAACTCTTGGGTTTAAGTGATTCTCTTGCTTCAGCCTCCCAAGTAGCTGGGACTATAGGCACCTGCCAGAATGCCCGGCTTTTTTTTTTTTTTTTTTTTTTGGTAGAGACGGGGTCTCACTCTGGCTCATGCTGGTCTCGAACCTCTGAGTTTAGGGCAATCCACCCGCCTCAGCCTCCCAGGGTGCTAGGAGTACAAGCACGGCCCCAAGTGCTACCATGCCCGGCCCCAAGCGCTACTTTTAAAAGAAACACAAAGGGCTCGGCACCCATAGCACAGTGGTTACGGTGTCAGCCACATACACCGAGGCTGGCGGGTTCAAACCCAGCCCGAGCCAGCTAAACAACAAATGACAACTGCAACCAAAAAATAGCTGGGTGTTGTGGCGGGTGCCTGTAGTCCCAGCTACTTGGAAGGCTGAGGCAAGAGAGTTGCTTAAGCCCAAGAGTTTGAGGTTGCTATGAGCTGTGACGCCACAGCACTCTACCCAGGGCAACATAGTGAGACTCTGTCTCAAAAAAAAAAAAAAAAGAAAAGAGAAAAAACACACAAAGAAACTCTATATTCCAGTGGAAACAGAAAAGAGAAAATAACTGAGAGGTCAGAAACAGATGCTAGAAAAGAAGGTAAGGGTGATTTAAATGTGAGTGAACAGCAGTCGTCATAACCGGCCAGGCTGTACGCACACGAAGGGCGACTCTTTCCATCTGCACTGGGAGCACAACATAAAAGGAACAGACTCCAGTCATCCCCAGGGCTAAAAAGGACAACTTTGACTTGTAGGGGTATCTCACTCTGAACCAAACTAACAAACGAAATAATGTGCTCTCCTTGGAAAGTATTTTTAATGGATAGCTTTTTAAAAAAAATCAGCCTAGCTCTATTAGGGGTTAGGGGAGGTTCTGGCTGGACATCAGAGGAAGAGTCTATGGTTCCTTTCAATCTGGCTATAAAAAGTTCCTAGGACCTCGGTCCAGTCTTGTACAATTAATATTGCCTGTCTAAATGGGCCATCAATGGGCTCGAGGCATATAGTTATTTCTGATTCTGTGCTTTAAAGAAAAGGAGTCCTGGCTCGGCGCCTATAGCTCAACCGGCTAAGGTGCCAGCCACGTACACCTAAGGTGGTGGCTTCGAATCCCCAGCCCAGACCCGCCAAACAACAATGACGGCTGCAACCAAAAAATAGCCGGGCGTTGTGGCGGGCGCCTGTGGTCCCAGCTACTTGGGAGGCGGAAGCAGGAGACTCGCTTGAGCCCAGGAGTTGGAGGTTGCTGTGAGCTGTAATGCCACGGCACTCTACCCAGGGGGACAGCTTGAGGCTCTGTCTCAAAAAAAAAAAAAAAGAAAAGGAGTCCTCAGCTCAGTGACCATAGCTCAGTGAGTAGGTCAACAGACATATATATCGAGGCTGGCAGGTTTGAAACTGGCCTGGGCCAGCTAAACAATGACAACTGCAACAAAAAGTAGCCAGGCGCTGTGGCAGGTGCCTGTAGTCCCAGCTACATGGGAAGCTGAAGCACGAGAATGCCTTAAGCCCAAGAGTTTGAGGTTGCAGTGAGCTGTGATGCCATGGACTCTACCCCGTGCCACAAGGTTATTAGGAGACCCAGCAACACATGGATGCTCTTATGATACTACTAGCAGCCTATTAGATGCTGCTGTTCTCTTAACCTCTCTTCTACTTAAGCACTAGCAGTGACCCAGGATCAGGATTTCATCTAAGAGGCTAGGCACAGTGGCTCACACCTATAATTCTAACACTTAAGGAGGCCAAGGCAGGGGGATCACTTAAGGCCAGAAGTTCAAGACCAGCCTGGTCCACATGGTGAGACTCTGCCTGTGCAAAAAATAAAAAATTACTGGGCATTGGCTTGGTGCCTGTAGCACAGTGGTTACTACGCCGGCCACATGCACCAAGGCTGTCGGGTTCAAACCCGGCCCCGGCCAGCTAAACAACAAGTACTACAACAACAACAACAAAAAAAAATAACTGGGCGTTGTGGCAGGTACCTGTAGTCCCAGCTACTTGGGAGGCTGAGGCAAGAGAATTGCTTAAGCCTAAGAGTTTGAGGTTGCTGTGAGCTGTGACACCATTCTACTATACTGAGGGTGACATAGTGAGACTCTGTCTCAAAAAAAAAAAAAAAATTACTGGGCATGGTGGCACAGGCCTATAGTCCCAGCTGCTCAGGAGGCTGAGGCAGGAGGATCACTAGAGCTTCTGGAGTTCAAGACTCTAGTAAGCTATGATCACACTGCTGCACTCCTGCCAGGAGGACAGACTGAGGCCTGGTCTCAAAAAAAACAAAATATTTTCTCTGGTGCTCATTAATATCTTTGTGTGTGTGTGTGTGGAGATGGAGTTTCATTCTGTTCTCCGGGCTGGCCTTGAACTCCTGCCCCAGGTGATGCTCCTGCCTTAGCCTCCCAAAGTGCTGGGATTATAGGGGTGTACACCACACCCTGCCTCACCAATCTCTGTTCAGAAACACTCAATGGCTCAAATCCAAGTCCCCACACCAGCAGCCAAAGTTCTCTCTAGCTGCCCCTAATCCTGCCCTCCTCTCCCTCCACTTGGGTCATGCTAACCTCCTCCCTATTCTCTGCAAAATTTCAGCTCCTTCCTACTAGTGTCTTTTCCACTCTCCTGAGAACAATGAGATGAAAATGAATGAGTTGAAAATAACTTCGATCAATTGCAAGTGGAGCTGAAATACGGGTTGAAGCTAACTGTGGAGGAAGCACAGGTGAATGAGCCCAAAGCCAGCCTGTCCTCTCTGCCTTCTGCTTCCTCAGTGTCCTTTGGAAAGTGATCAATAGTAAATGGTCCTCACAGTTTGGGAAGTATGAGGAGTTTGCACTTTTTCCATGAAACTCTTTCAGCGATTGTCTGAAAATGTATTGCAATTATCAGACATCTGGTTTACTAGAAGAATATTGTATACACACACAAATATATATTTGAGTACCATCTAATATAGAAGTCAGTTTTTATTGCTTTTGGTCAAAGGCCAGAGTAAGATTAAAGAGCAAAGAATAGCACAATGCAATCTCAAGTTAGAATCAGAGAGAATAACATTTCAGAGGAAATTTCAAAAGAGAAATTATTTCTGGGTCAATTTAACTGTAGAGTCTAAAATAACTTCAGCAGCCAGCTCAAAAGATAAACTCTTAAAAGTAATGTGCTTGTCTGTGTGAAAGAGTAACTAACCTTTTCTGAAACATCTTAAGTGAATACTCGTTAGAATTATCTCCAAGAACTTTGTGGTGAAAAGAGTTGATAGACCGGAAAAGTCTAGATGTGTCATCCATCAGACAAGACGTGGTGTGGAAAATGGGTTCCAGAAGAGGCTTGTCACAGTTTGGAAAGGACAGTGTTGGCCAGTAAGGGATGCCTGCAGTCACATCTAATCACTGTAAACCTTGTAGCCACCAGCCCGCCTATGGGACAGCTAGAGATTCAGCTAATCAGAGGTACACTAAGAATCTGTTTCATTTGTCTGCTTAGTCTGCCTTGCACCCTTTTGGGGGTTGAACTATGTCCCCCTAAAAGATATGTCAGAGCCCCAACCCCCACTTCCTGTAAACGAGACCTTATTTGGAAATAGAGTCTTTAGAGATATGATCAATTTAAAATGAGGTCATATCCAACTAGGGCAGGCCCGAATCCAATATGACTGAGGTCCTTATAAGAACAGAAAACAGAGACCGAGACACACAACCCACACAGAAGGAGGCAATGTGAAGAGATACAGGGAGTATGCCCTGTCATGACAGGGGCAGAGATTGGAGGGCTGTGTCTACAATCCAGGGATCACTCAGGACTATGGTGACACCACTAGCCAGAAGCGGCAAGGAAGGGCCCTCCCTGGAGCCTGCAGAGAAAGGCTGGTCCTGCAGGCACCTTGATTTCAGACTTCTGACCGCCAGAACTGTGAGAGAATAAATTTCCGTTATTGTAAGGCCCCCAGTTACACAGCTCTGACAAGGTAAGACATCGGCAAAGATGTCTTTATTTAAGGGCCGCCCCTCCAGGTTAACCCTCCCCGCCCTCGTCCTCAGAGATACACACACCTAGTGACAGCCACATGCAGGCCACAGGCACCACACTCCTTCCAGAGCTCCCCAAACAGAAGCACGCAAAATAACTACTGAACTACAGACGCTTTATCATTCTTTTATTATGGAAAAAAAGATTTTAACATTCACAAATTAGAGCAGTAGAATGAATGAATGCCCATGTACCCATGCCCAGCCTCAACAATTATCAGCGGTTTCCCCATTGTGCTCCTGCCAGGCCCTAGCCAAGGTTATTTCACAAGGAGAGCTCTATGGAACATTTTAAAGCAAACTCAACCCAACATGCCAGGTCATCTGTAAAGGTTTACTCTAAACTACTTCAGACACATTTTTTGGTCATCTTTGAGCATTGTGTATTTTATTATTTATGTGAAAGGATTGAAGAGCATTTTATTATTATAGCTAGGTCCTCTTTCTGTTCTGTTCTTTTACAGTTCAGTGATTTGGGTACTTTTTTCAATTTTTTGATTTAGTGGTTTTTAATATATTCAGAGTTGTACAACCATCACCACAATTTAATTTTAGAACATTTTCTAGCTGGGCATGGTGGCTCACCCCTATGATCCTAGCACTTTGGGAAGCTGAGGCAGGTGGATTGCTTGAGCTAAGGAATTCAAGACCAGCCTGTGCAAGAGTAAGACTCTGTCTTTACTAAAAATAGAAAAACTAAGCTTGGCACCCGTAGCACAGTGGTTATGGTGCCAGCCACATATACCAAAGTTGGTGGGTTCAAACCCAGTCCAAGCCAGCTAAACAACAATGACAACTGCAACAAAAAATAACTGGGTATTGTGGTGGGCACCTATAATCCCAGCTACTTGAAAGACTGAGGCAAGAGAATTGCATAAGCCCAAGAGTTTGAGGTTGCTGTAAGCTGTGGTGCCACAGCACTCTACCAAGGGCAACATAGTAAGACTCTGTCTTAAATAAATTAAATTAAATTAAAAGTAGAAAAACTAACTGGGCATCGTGGCAGGTGCCTATAGTCTCAACTACTCAGGAGTCTGAGACAAAAGGATCACTTGAGCCCAAGAGTTTGAGGTTGCTGTGAGCTATGACACCAGGTTCAAATTTCTCCATAAATTTACTAACACTTATTATTCCCCATCTTTTTAATTATAGCCATCCTAGTGGGCATGAAGTGATATCTCATGGGGTTTTGATTCGCATTTTCATAATAACTAAGAAACTGAGAGTTCTTGATGATGCTGTAATTAATGGCCATTTGTAAACCTTCTTTGGAGAAATACCTCTTTAGACCCTTCTCCTGTTTTTCTAATCAGGCCATGTCTTTACACTGTTGGGTTATAAGGAATCTTCATATATCCCTTATCATACATATGATTTGCAGATATTTCCTCCCATATGTAAGCTGTCTTTTTACTTTCTTTTTTTAATTATTTCAGATTAATTGAGGGTACAAAGAATTGGATTACAATGTTTGCATTTATTAGGGTCTTTTTACTTTCTTGAGGGTGTCCTTTGAAACCTGAAAGTTTTCAATTTGATAAAGTACACTTTGTCTATTTTATTCTTTTGTTGCCTGTGATTTTGGTGTGTATCTAAGAAACCACTGCCTAATTCAGTATCACAAATATTTAATCCTATATTTTCTCTTAAGAGTTGTACAGGGAAGCACCTGTGGCTCAGTGAGTAGGGCGCCGGCCCCATATACCAAAGGTGGTGGGTTCAAACCTGGCCCCAGCCAAACTGCAACAAAAAAATAGCCGGGTGTTGTGGTGGGCGTCTGTAGTCCCAGCTACTTGGGAGGCTGAGTCAGGAAAATCGCTCTTACATTCAGATGTATTATCCTTTTTTTTTTTTTTTTGAGACAGAGTCTCAATTTGTCACCTTTGGTAGAGTGCTCTGGCATCATAGCTCACAGCAACCTCAAACTCTTATGTTCAAGTGGTCCTCTTGCCTCAG
>NW_003852444.1:4523876-4542107 GCF_000181295.1 Otolemur garnettii | reverse complement strand
GCCACCTTAGGTGTATGTGGCTGGCGCCTTAGCCGCTTGAGCCACAGGCGCCGAGCCTCCAGTTTTCTATACATTACCTTTTAGATGACTTTTATCAGATTACAAGGAAGAGTAATAAAAAAGAAAACCCTAATGAAGAAATATTTTAGTACAGGCATGGTGGCTCACACCTATAATCCTCGCACCCTGGGAGGCTGAGGCAAGTGGATTGCATGAGCTGAGGAGTTCAAGACCAGCCTGAGAAAGAGGGAGACCTGTATCTACTAAAATAGAAAAAATTAACTGGGCATTGTGGAGAGTGCCTATAGTCCCAGCTACTTGGGAGGCTGAGGCAAAATGATCACTTGTGCCCAAGAATTTGAGGTTGCTGTGAGCTATAACACCAGGGGCCTTTATCCAGGGTGACAAAGCGAGACTCTGTCTCAAAAAAAGAAAAAAATTTTTTTCAAAAAAGGAAGTGGTTTGCCCTTCCCCCATTGCCTGTAATCTCTAACTCATTTCCCCAATTTCAGTTTTTCTTCCTTTTACAAAACATTTGACAGCACCGTCTAGTATTTGTTTGCTTCCATCAGTTGTAACTATGCCAATTAGTTCTGCCCTGAACCTTAGCAATTCAACTTGAAAGTTCAATTTGACAAAGACTCTGTGGACCAACGGTGTGTCCTCTGGTCCTGGGTAAATCGGAGAAGAAAAGGCAGGTGCCCTTCCCTGAAACAATGACATCCCAGGTGGAGAGAAGGATGGCACGTAAACAAGTAACATATAGTGAGCACAAACATAGGAGGGACAGACTGATTGTATGGGGGGCCTGAAGAGCCTCTGGGGGAGGGGGGGACCAGAGCAAAGGCCTAGAGAAGGGCCCCGCAGGGAACACCACCGTCTGCTACCGGCCAGGTGAAAGCCTTGTGAGCCGGATGCCAGCTGCCCCGTCTAGAGGAGCTTGTCCCTAATCGTCCCCAGCAGATCACATCCCTACAGAGAGGTAGACCCAGGAGTGCCAGGATTCCAATTTTTTCAAAAGAAGTCGGAAAAAATCTAATTTTTATGTATAATTCCTCATTTTTGAAAGTTGTTAACTCATTTGAATTTTAAAGACTCTACAGTGGGTTCCTCAAAAAGCTAAACACAGAATTACCATGTGATGCGGTGGCGGTTCCACTGCTAGGTGTATTCCCAGAAGAAGGGAAAACAGGGCTCAAGCAGATATTTGCATCCCAGTGGTCATTGTAGGTGGAAGGTGGAAACATCCCAGATGTCTATCAACAGACGAACGGGTAAACAAAATGTGACATAGCCACACAAGACAACCTTATGCGGCCATAAAAAAAATAATGACGTTCTGGGTAAAAGGCGGGACCACACCTATGGAGCATACTGCAAGGGTGCAAGTCAAATCTGTCAAGTGTAGAACATAAATGTCTTAACACAATAATCAAGTAAATGAGGCGAAAACTATGTGGATTGGTTTGATGTAACCACGTCAGATTGTATAAAAAAATCAACACATTGTACCCTACAAATGCATAGATGTATTCATGATCTATGTGTATTTGACTTAATAAAAAAAAATGAAGTTCTGATAAATGCTACAACATGGATGAAATTTCAAAACATTACATTGAGTGAAATAAGCCAGCCGCAAAAGGACAAATATTGTGTGATGACACTTATGTGAAATACCCAGAATTGGCAAATTCGGAGACCGACAATAGAGAAGAGGTTACCAGAGGCGGGGCCAGGGATGAGGGTGGGAGGTGACTCTACCGAGGGCGATAAAGTGAGACTCTGTCTCTAAAAAAAAAAGAGAAAAAAAAAGAAATTGGCGCCACTGAAGTATACACTTAATAATGGTTAAAAACACCTCCAGAGCGGTTGGACAACACACGTCAGTGTTGCTGTGTGAACTGTGGGCTCCCGGGTTGGGCCCTCGAGCTCGGAGTGACTGACACCCGGCATGTCATCTGCACTGAGCAGCTTCCCATGCAAGGACTCGGCGCAACGCGGCACTCGAGAAGAGACCGTGAGTGGGGTTGAGGAGGAGGAAAAAATTAAAAATACATATTCCCAATCCTCAAGGAGATTAAGGCAAAAATAGACCTCACAGTAGTAATGTGACAACACACTTTCAGAGGTGACAAAAATGTGCCTCAAGAGACTCAGGATGCTCCAGGGAAGAAACAGCACGTGCAAAGGTCAGGGGAAGGACACGGAGGACACATCTGAACCAAGTGGGATGGGAGCCACACCCAGGGAGACAGGCAGCTGGAAAGGGAGAGGGGCTGTTACTGCCAGATCGAGGATTCCCACTTCAATCTGAGCAGAACAGGAGCTTCTCAAAGCTGTCCCTGAGAGGATTAGCCAGGCATCCGGGTGTAATACAGATGGACAAGAGTGACATCAGGGCTGGGGTGGGGGGACCTGAGCAGTGGCCCAGAGGGGCTCTTGTGGAGGAGTGACAGATAGAAGCAGCTCCCTTGAGGGCAGGGAGCTTCTCCACGGGCCCTAGAACGGTGGCTACACACATGAGGAGAGATGGCTGTACACAGCTTCCATCTGATGGGAAGTTTTGGTCTGTTTTTTAGGTTAGGGGAGAGTGAAGGAGCAGAATCAGTGGGGAGTCGTGTGTGATGGAGATGGAGAGAGAATGTGGAGTGAATTGTCAGGGCAGAAGGCACAGGACAGTGCAGAGTGGACAGACCTGGTGAAGGAGGTCATAATTAAGGGAGGGAGGAGACTGGGAGTGACTCTGGTGGCTCGACAAGGGCACGTCACAGAGGAAGAAGTCAGTGGGGCCAGCCAAGGCTGGAGAGAGCTGCGAGCACTGTGCCGTGGCCGGCCAGCCACACTCAGCACCGTGAGGGGTGCTGGCCAAGGGCCCTGAGGATCAGTATTATAAAAGCCCAGGAGGAGGCGACTCTCCAGCAGAGAAGGCATCTCATGAGACTGTTTCGGTTCAAAGTCTTTTTTCCCTGAAGTGCACTTTCTTTAAACTGACAAATAGGCAGGACGTGGTGGCTCATGCCTGTATTTCCAGCACACTGAGAGGCCAAGGCAGGTGAATTGCTTGAGTTCAGGAGTTCAAGACCAGCCTGAGCAAGAGCGAGACCCTGTCTCCACTAAAAATAGAAAAACTAACTGGGTGTTGTGGTGTGTGCCTATAGTTCCAGTTACTCAGGAGGCCAAGGCAAGAGGATCACTTGAGTTCAAAGACTGAGGTTGCTGTGAGCTATGATGATGCCACATCACTCTACCCAGGGCAACTGAGTGAGATTCTGTCTCAAAATAAAATAAAATAAAATACTGACAAATAATAATTGCATAGTATGTATTTATGAATGTAATGGGATGTTTTGATATATATGTTGTTGATTAAGCTAAACTGATTAACATATCCATCACCTTCAATACTTATTTTTTTGTATTGAGAATATTTAAAATTTGCTCTGGTGGTGCCCATAGCTCAGTGGGTAGGACGCCAGCCACATACACCAAAACTGGCAGGTTCGAACCTGGCCTGGGCCTGCTAAAAAACAATGACAACTACAACAAAGAAATAGCTGGGCACTGTGGTGGGCGCCTGTAGTCCCAGCTACTTGGGAGGCTGAAGCAAGAGAATTGCTTAAGTCCAAGAGTTTGAAGTTGCTGTGAGCTGTGATGCCACAGCACTCTACCCAGGGCAACAACTTGAGACTCTTTCAAAATTTAGATAAAATAATTTGCTCTTTTAGCAATTTTGAAATATGCATTATTATTAGCAGAAGGCACATCTTTGAAATAACCAATCACAAGGTTTTCTGAGTTTTGCAGAGAAATGAAGAGAAGGTAGCCTTGGAGCAGCTGGGAGGATGAGAGAGAGAGATTTTGAGCTGAATGTGTTAGAGGAGGAACAGTCCTATGTGACTCTGAAGTCCAGTAAACCTAACTGCACTGTGGACTGAAGCATCCTGTAAGTGGAGCGGCCATAGCTAAGAACTGAACAAGGATGGCAGTGAAGAGGGCAGGAGCCCTTCAGTCCAGTACTAATACCACTGCAGGGAGAGAGCTTCCCAGAAGTCAGAAGATGGATTAGGCAATGAGTAATGATACAATCACAATTCAGAATTTGCAAGGGAAGAGACTGTTGAATAATGGTAATGGAATCCAATTTGTTTCCAACACTAAACTCTAAGTCCTCAAGGACAGGACCTATGCCTTCTCCCATCCAAGTCCTAACCAGCTTTTGAAACCAGACACGTCCAGGGCTGTATGGCCACACACCTGTGTCTGATCAGACAGGCCAGTGTGGTACGGCAGCAGATCTACACCTGACAGGCAGACTGGTCCAGAGTGTGGGACTGCAGACCTGAATCTGATCACATCTGTTAGGGTGATATGGCTGTAGACCTGTGTCTTCTCTTTGTACCTTCAGACCTGCACAGAATCTAATGCATGGCAGGTGCTCTGTAAAATGCAGGATGAAGGGACGCCTCTAGGGAACATGAAGCACATCATTCCCCACATGTCAAGGACAAGGTGAGAAAAGGGAAGTGACAGTCGGGCGTGTGGCTCACACCTATAGCACTCTGGGAGGCTGAGGCAAGTGGAGTTCGAGACCACCCTGAGCCAGAGCTAGATCTCATCTCTAAAGAAAAAATAACCAGGCCGTGGTGGAGGGTACCTGTAGTTCCAGCTACTCAGGAGGCTGAGGCAAGAGAATCACTTGAGCCCAAGGGTTAAGGTTGCTGTGAGCTATGATGCGACAGCACTCTACCAAGAGCGACAAAGTGAGACTCTGTTGCAAATAAAAAAAAAAGGAAAGAAAGAAAAGGGAAGTGGCTCGGTGCCTATAGCTCAACAGGCTAAGGCGCCAGCCACGTACACCTAAGGTGGCGGGTTCGAATCCCCAGCCCGGACCCGCCAAACAACAATGATGGCTGCAACCAAAAAATAGCCGGGCGTTGTGGCGGGCGCCTGTGGTCCTAGCTACTTGGGAGGCGGAGGCAAGAGACTCGCTTGAGCCCAGGAGTTGGAGGTTGCTGTGAGCTGTAATGCCATGGCACTCTACCCAGGGGGACAGCTTGAGGCTCTGTCTCAAAAAAAAAAAAAAAAAAAAAAAAAAAAAAAAAGAAAGAAAAGGGAAGTGTCACAGTCCAGAGAAAGCCAGGTAAATACAACCAGGAAGGGTCTGGGAAGGTGTGGGCTACGCCAGGGGAGTTGAGTCCTGAATAATTATAGAGAGGAAGCCTGCTACTAGGATTTAGTGTAAATTCCAGATAAAATATACATAGTTCTAAGGAAGAGCATGTGAATAACTTGGTGAAACCCATTTCTACTTTGTTTAAAAAAAAATGAACAAAAAAAAACCCCAAAATTCTTTTACTTGCAGATACATACATACACACACACACACACACACACATATAAACACATATATACATATATATTTTTTTCTTTCTTTAGAGAGAGGGGGTCTGTTCTTTCACCCCAGCTGGAGTGTAGTACCATGATCCTAGCTCATTGTAGCCTCAAACTCCTAGGATCAAGCAATCCTCCTGCTTCAGCCTCCCAAGTAGCTGGGATGACTGGCAGGAGTGACCACATGTGGCCCCATTTCAACTTCAATAAACCAACTCAGAACACTGGCCTTATTGGAGGTGGATAGGTTTCATTTCATATGTGAAAGAGGTTTGCTGAAAAAAAGAGCAGCATATTGGAGATCAAACAGATCGGGGACTAATCCCAACGGTGCTACCACGCCTGTGTCCTTTTGACGCGACCCTGAATGACCACCTCACTGTCCTCGGTGTCCTCACTTTTTACAGGGCTAAATCTCTGATCTCCCATTTCATGGGATTTCTGTGATGGGAAGAATGGAAGATATTTCAATGCATTTCACATTTAAGTGCCCCAAATTATCACATGGCCTTGAATTTTAGTAACTGTCCCTTGTGCTTTAAAATGTTATGTAACATGTTTGAAATAAGTGGGTCATCCGCTGGGGGTTGGAATTTGCTGTGATCTGGAGACCTGGCTGTATTTATTCTACGTTTTGAGTCCTGTATGAAAGTGAAGCATTGTTCATACCCAGCCCCCTTCTGTGTTCTGCCCTCGTGCATCTCCCAGCATGATGCTCCTCCTCTGGTGCTGCTCTTTTGGACCTCAGTATATTTGGATGCCTTGTTACCAAAGCTGCCTTCTCCCCAGAGCACATGTGCTGCATGGCGACAAGGAAGGGAAGACAGGAAACCTCCAAAGCAATCAATTCTCCTTCCCACCCAGACAGGGCCTCATCATCCCAGCCAAGGCCCAGAGCCTGGATTTCCACAGTGTCCTGGAACCACACGGGTAGATGATGGACCCATGCTGAGCTATAAGCCAAAGAGCTCCTTCTGTGAGGGAGGAACGGGGACAATTCACAGATTTAACTTCAGTGAATCCAAGAAAATCAGTTTTGTGAAAGTGGCCAAGGAGGTAAAAGGCTTGCTGCACAAGCAAAGGGGACACACAGCAAGAGCTGTGCCCTGATCAATGCGAGCCGAGCTGAAGGGGAGCATCAGACCTGGGGCTCAGCTCTGGTTGGCCAGATGAAGAATGAGCCATTTCTGAGCATGATAAGGAGCTAGGGTGAGGTTTTAACTACTGATTGTGTTGCAGGTCAAAGGGGGGTCAGACGTGGTGACCTCTGGGCCTGGATCCACACTGAGGGGTCTGCAGTTGATGACAATGGGCCACCCTCTTCAGCACCGGCTGGCAGTGGGTGAGGACCAACCAGAAGGCAGGGATACACCTGGCTGAAAAACTACCCCACGAGGCAAATGACGGCTGTGATGTCATCAGTAAATGTAATTCTTGCTGAGCAAGGGAAGAAAGAAAAGAATAAAGAAGAAAGGGTAGAACAAAGAGAACAGTACGCAGATTTAAGAGGGACAGCATATGACAATGAGGGACGGTGTGGAGATGGGAGAGGGAGCTCTGCTGGGCTCACCAGGACAAAGCAGTCCCTAAAACTGGCAGTGAGGACCTCTCTCCTCCTTCCCCACTGTGCCTAGGGCTCCATGTACAGGGGAACAGAAAGTCCTTCGAGAAGCCACTAAGACGTAGCCCCAGGACAGACCCAGAGTGGGCACCCTCTCCTGACTGGCACCTCCTGCATCACTGGCCTTCCCTCTGCTCAGCTGCCCGGGGAACCTGGGCAAGGCCAGGAATCTGAGCCACAGGAGGAAGCTGGGGTGGGGGAGCTGGCTGCCTGACTCACCCGTCCTCAGTCACTCGGATCACGGGTGGGCCGGCCTGCGAATGATGAATCACCAAGAGCTGTGAACGCTATTCTGGGCTCTGCCAAGGACACGGGTGCTCCCGTTGGCACTCTGGCAGCCTTCACAGTTTCTCTCCTTCCTGGTCTGGCTGCCAGGAGACAAGCATTGTAGGAACTGGGTATTTGAGCATTTTTAGCCCAAGACAGAAAGCATCTAATTCTTTCTATTCTTCCTGCTTCCTTCTCAGTTCCTGGAAATCACTGATAGGAAATTGGAACTGAGATTCCCCTTCTGGCCCAGCCCTATAGAGGCAGCCATGCTGAGAAGCACTTCCGGGGCAGGGCAGGGCAGGGCAGACCTTGCAGAATTTACCAAATGAATCACCTGCCTCTTTATTTGACTGAAAGTACCCAAGAAATAGGTTATGTTTTTCATTCTATAAGGAAAAATCAGAGTGGTAAAATTGCATTTCTCAACCCATCTGGCTCCACTCAGCCCACAACGACTGTCATCCACATAAGCCACAGAGAGTTAGTCTCGGTGGTTTCTGTCAAACCCACCAAATGCTGCTGGGCTCAGTTATCCAGAATTTAAGTAAGAACCTGTCTATGTAACATTACAGCACATTAAACTGCAAAAGGACCCACAGCAGAAAGTTGCTCTTGTCCATCCTCTCACTGTCTGGGGTCACGGCCCCTTGTAGATGGGCGTGTGGAATAGCAAAGACTGTGCCTGTATACTCTAGGAAGATACAGGCTGGAAGACACTCCACTAACAAACCTTTACTAAACACGAGAAAGTAGCCAGGCATTGTGGCGGGTACCTGTAGTCCCAGCTACTCAGGAGGCTGAGGCAAGAGACTCATCTAAGCCCAGGAGTTGGAGGTTGCCGTGAGCTGTGATGTCACAGCACTCTACCGAGGGTGACAATAAGACTCTGTCTCAAAAAAAAAAAAAAAACATTTTCAGGGTTACAGAGATGACAGAGGCCCCCTCAAGGAAACCAAATCTAGTAGGAGAGAAAAGATATGTCCATAGATCATTGTAAATAAACACTAAGTCCTTTGTGATAGAAGGAAGGAAAATTATCTGGTTTGATGAGAGTCAGGTAGGATTCATGCTCTTTGAAGAACAAGCAGTTTCTACAGAGAAGACACAGAGGTGATGCTAAAGGTGCAGAGAACTGTCCTATATTTTTCCAAGGATGTAGGGAGATAAAACTGGAGAGGCACATGGGGTTTGGGCATGCAGTGCCTTAAATGAGAAGCCTAAGGAGCTTGGCTTGATCCAGTGGGTGTTGAAACCCCACTGAAGGCCATCGACATGGTAATCCTCTAATCAGAGCTTCTAGAAGCTCAGTCTAGCAATTTCGTTCTCTTCTCAAAAGGAAGAGAATCCAGAGATAGAGAAGCAGGGGTTTAATACAGATGGGAGTAATGAAGCCCCAAACAAGGGGACTAACAATGGGAAGAAAAGTAAACTGGTGGGTAACGTTACCGAGGTGACTGAACAGAGGCCGAACATTCACTGGAAGTAAAATGAGAGGGGAAAAGGGCATCAAAATGAAAAACTCATGTCAAAGCTGGGATGCCTAAGATGACAGTGCCATTCATAGGCACATGGACTTTGGGAGGAGGAAGAGATTTGGGAATGGTTCTCCCTTGGGAGCATGAGGGCCCAGGAGTTGACCAGAACACAGTCCAAAATGCTTACAAGACAATCAAGGCTGGACAGAGACATCTGGGAGTCATCCATATAGGGGCCATAATGGGAAGTTGGATACAGCAAAGAAAAGCTTTGAAGAGGAAACACATATTTCTTGAGCCACAATCATATGCCTGTGCTAAGAGATCTGCACGTGTTATCTGTAAAGTATTTTTCCCATTCCACAGATGAGAAAACTGAATCTTAGTTTGATAGGTTAGCCAACGACCCAGATCCCCATGTCAGAAACCCAAGAGTCATCCTCTGCAAATCTATACATCTCTCCCTTCACCTCTCACAGTCCATTGCAACATGCCTTGTTAAATCTACCTCCGAATCTTCCTTGGCTTTATTCCCTTCTTCCAACCTGACTGTAGGGCCTCAATTGCTCTCTGCTTGGGCAAGAGCTTCCTAACTCTAGGTCTCTCTGTTCATGGGCTCACCCACTACTAATCCATCCCTCCTACCACCCAGTGTTCTAACACACAAATCCAGTTCTAACTATGCCTTCAGGAGCTTGCAAGGTCCTTGGTGAGGTATCTCTGCTCACTTGCTGGGATCACCTCAAGCCCCTTCCCTGCAGGCACCCCATACTCCAGCCTCAATGTCTCATCTGTGGCTTACAGAATATAGCTATCTTCCCATCTCCGCACATGTTCCTCACTTCTAAGACTGCTGTTGGGGGTTGTTTGTTTGTCTTTTTTTTTTTTTTTTTTTTTTTGAGACAGAGTCTCACTCTGTTGCCCAGGCTAGAGTGCTCTGGCATCAGCCTCGCTCATAGCAACAAAAAACTAGACTCAAGCAATCCTCCTGCCTAAGCCAACTGAGTAGCTGTGACTACAGGTTCCTGCCACAATACCCAGCTTATTTTTCTATTTTTAGTAGAGATGGGATCTCACTCTTGCTCAGGCTGGTCTCAAACTTCTGGTTTCAAGCAATCCTCCTGCCTTAGACTCCTCGAGTGATAGGATTACAGGCATGAATGACCATGCCCGGCTTCCCCACTGGTTTTTTTGACAGCAATTCAGGCACTATATCCTCAAGTTATTCTGATCTGCCAGGGTCCTGTTTTCTGTGCCCGTCTCTGCCTTGGCAGTACCCTCAGCACAGTACTTATCATACTATGGTGTTTGATCCATATGACAATGTCTCTCATTTTATTATCAGGGGTTTAGAAGCAGGAACTTCCTTTTATACATAGGTGTCTAACACGCAACACTTCCTGGTTGAAGTAATAAACTAATCAATTCAAATCAAGCCTGATTCTGACCACTATACAAAGTAGAAAGAAAAACAGGATATGGCTTGGCGCCTGTGGCTCAAGTGCCTAAGGCGCCAGCCACACACACCTAAGGTGGTGGGTTCGAATCCAGCCCAGCAACAATGCCAAGCAACAATGATGGCTGCAACCAAAAAATAGCCGGGCAGAAAGAAAGAAAGAAAAACAGGATAGTGCAGAATGACAAAAAGGCAAGAGGCCAACCCCCCAAAACTCACAGCTAACACCATACTTAGTGGTGAAAGACTAGATGCTTTATTCCCAAGATGAGGAGCAAGACAAAGGGTCTGCTCTCACTACTTCTACACGACACCATGCTAGGGTTCTACCCAAGGAAATAGGGCAAGAAAAAGAAATAAAACACATCCAGATTGAAAAAGAAGAAGTAGGACAGCATCTGTGGCTCAGTGGGTAGGGCGTTGGCCCAATATATGGAGGGTGTCGGGTTCACACCTGGCCCTGGCCAAACTGCAACAACAACAACAACAAAAAAAACCCAAAAATAGCTGGGTGTTGTGGCAGGTGCCTGTAGTCCCAGCTACTTGGGAGGCTAAGGCAAGAGAATTGCCTAAGCCCAGGAATGGAGGTTGCTGTGAGCTGTGACACTACAGCACTCTACTGAGGTGATAAAGTGAGACTCTGTGTCTACCAAAAAAAAAAAAGAAGAAGTAAAACTATCTCTATTTCCAGATGATGTGATCTTTTATATAAAAGCATACTAAGAAGGCCGAGTGCACTGGCTCATGGCCTGTAATCCCCACACTCTGGAAGGCTGAGCCAGGTGGATTGCTTGCAATCAGGAGTTCAAGACCAGCTTGAGCAAGAGCGAGACCCCATCTCTACTAAAATAGAAAAAATTAGCTAGGCATTGTTGTACGTGCCTGTAGTCCCAGCTACTTGGGAGACTGAGCCAAGAGGATCGCCTGAACCCAAGAGTTTGAGGTTGCTATGAGCTATGATGCCATATCACTCACTGAGGGTGACAAAGTCTATCTCAAAAAAAAAAAAAAAAAACCAGCATCAAGAAAGTGTAAAGACAATAGAAGAAAAAGTTTGCAAATCATAAATCTGATAAGGGATTTGTTCTGAAATACATGAAGAACTCTTACAACTCAACAATAAAAAGATAACCCAATTTTAAAAATAAGCAAAGGTGATATTTGTCTAAAGAAGATATACAAGCTGGGCATGGTGGCTCACACCTGTAATCCTAGTATTCTGGGAGGCCCAGGCAGGTGGATTGCTTGAGTTCATGAGTTCAAGACCAGTCTGAGCAAAAGTGACTCCTGCCTCTACTAAAATAGAAAAACTGAGGCAAGAGGATCGCTTGAGCCCAGTTGGGGGTTGTTGTGAGCTATGACACCATGGCACTCTACCTAAGGTGACAGCTTGAGACTCTGTCTCAAAAAAAAAGAAGATCTACAAATGCCAATAAGTGCCTGGACAGATGCTGAACACCATTAGTTATTAATGGAGTAACACCACTTCAAATCTATAAGGATTATTAAAATTTTAAAAAGACGGGCAATAACAAGTGTTGGTGAAGACACAGAGAAACTAGAGCCTTCACAGACCACTGGTGGGACTGTAAAATAATGCAGCTACTTGGGAAAACAGTTTGGTTGTCCTGCAAAATGTTAAACATGGAATTACCACATGACCCAGCAATTCCACACCTAGATATATACCCAAAAGTGTTTGGTACACACATTCACAAACTTACATGTGAATGCTCAAAGAAGCATTATTCAAAATAGCCAAAAAGTAGGAATAACCCAAATGTCAAAACTGATGAATGAACAAAACATGGCCTAGCCCTATAATGCAAAATTATTCAAGCCATAGCAGGAACGAAGAACTGACACACATCACAACATAAACAAGCCTTTGTCTCAATTGTACCCACAGGATTTTAATTTATGGAGGTGACTGAGTGACAACATGGGAGGTCAATGCCACTGAAAGAAGGCTTTTATTATCTACAGCTCCAGAGAGGAGGGGCATGTCCTGCCAAGCAGGGCCATGTGAGAAGCGCCAATTTTGGTTAGAAGGCAGAAGGGGCAAGGGGAAAGCCTGGGCCAGAGGGACAAGCAGGCCCAGGATTTTTCAACTTCAACTTCAATGCCTGAATCCAATTGAACTGGACTGACCAGTTTGGGTTATTCTGGCAGGCTTTGGGGAGTAGGGATTACCTGTAATTGTCTGTCCTATACCTGTCCCTGGCTGGTTTAGTTCACATATGAAAAGTGTTCTCCTGAGAGGGTCCACTGCTATCTCTAAGAATGGGCCAGCTCTGGAGGGATGGTCTCCTCTCAGTCAGGGAGGCCACAAATAATAGAATATTAAGGTGACAGAAAATAAGAAAATACAGTTAATATAGCTGGCTCTGTGATGAGCAGATGCCAAACAGACAAATACAGATTGTAAGAATACAGTTAGATCTCACTGGAGGTCATCAGGAAGTAAAAAAAAAGTTAGAACAGCCTTACAAACATCATGTAAGGAAAAGCAGCCGTCACAGAAGACCAACCTCGTATGATCCCGTATGTGTGGCACGTCCAGAACAGGGAAATCCATGCAGAATGTAAACCGGTATTTGCCAGGAGCAGGGAGTCAGGGAGAATGGTGTAGAGTTCCTTTGGGGGGCATAAAAACATACCCAAATCAGAAAATGGTGATGGTTGCACAACTCTATGAAGAAACTTTAAAAAAATTAATGAATTGTACAAACAAGTAGCTTTTAAAGTATGTGTATCATATAAAATAAAGACAAACCACCCAATGTTCATTAACTGGTGACATAAAATGTGGTGTAAACATGCAATCTAACATTTTTTGTACAATAAAAAGATATGCTTCAACATAGCTGAACCTTGAAAATATCATGCTATGGGAAAGAAGCCACTCAGGAAAGGCCACAGTGTTCAATTCCATTTGGAGGAAACGTCCTGGATAAGCAAAATCTATAGCGACAGAAGGTTGACAGGTGTTTGCGAGAGTTTGGGGGCTCGGAGGGAATGAGGAGTGACCACTTGCTAATAGACAGGGAGTTTATTGGGGGTGGTGGTGAAACTGTCCTAAAATTGATGGCACCTGTAGCTCAGTGGGTAGGGCGCCGGCCACATACACTGAGGGTGGCGGGTTTGAACCCGGCCCGGGTCGGCTAAAACAACAATGACAACTGCAACAAAAAACATAGCTGGGAGTTGTGGCAGGTGCCTATAGTCACAGCTACTCGGGAGGCTGAGGCAAGAGAATCGTTTAAGCCCAAGAGTTTGAGGTTGCTGTGAGCTGTGACGCCATAGCACTCTACCCAAGACAACAACTTGTGACTCTGTCTCAAAAAAAAGAAGAAAGAAAGAAAATGTCCTGAAATTGACTATCATAATAGTTGCATAGCTCTGTAAATGTTCCAAAACCACTGTACACTTTAATGGGCTACTTGTATGACACATGTGAATTATATCTCAATACAGTTATGTAAACTGGGCATGGTGGTGTGTGCCTTGGGAGGCTGACGCAGGAAGATCACTTGAGCCCAGGACTTTGAGACTCTGTCTCAAAAGAAAAAGAATCAGAAAATGAGTAATAAATTGGGACTAGAGCTAAATATTTGATAAGCATCTGTGTGATTCACAAAATAGGAAAAAGTAAACTTTTTAAAGGAAGTAGTAGAACTAGGAGAGAGAAAATTAAATATTTACTAATACTCTACCTCCCTTTCATAAGGTTTTACACAAAGGGGTTTTAAAAAAAAAATTAGAATGTAGTCCTAACTTTCTAGAGCATTGTAGACTGGAGAAGACACCGGGGAGGAGGCAGACTGAGCTCCCTTTCTGTTCTAAACTCCTAATTCAAAGCTGGGTTCCAGATTAGGGAAGGAAGAGTTGGTGAGGAGAAAATGAGGTTTGCACAGATGGATCATCCCTGTGAAGAATCTGTTCACTAGTCAAAGCAGGATGCAGTTGCCATGGATAGAGGTGATGGCCGAGGGTCTCCCCTTTCTCCCACAGCTCCAATTTAGAGGCCTGTGGACATAAGACTGAAGAAAAACGGTGGAGAGAAGCTAATTAATGGGAATAGAATTCAGAGTGAAGCTAAGCCAACAGGTCTTCCCCAGACATCAGCCGGGGCAGAGATTGGGGACTCAAGTGGAAGACCTCCAGGTAATTCTGATCTTTCAGAACAGCAGGCTAGGAGGTTCTCGGCCATACAGGAGGCTGGGGAGGGAACTGAGGACTGAGAGAGCTGGGAGGAGGGGGGATATTAAGCCAAGAGGGCTTCCCAACAGATAAGGAAAAGGAGAAGTGGCACTTCCCGGGCTGACAAGTGCAGCGGGGTGTCTTTGGCACTCTGTCTCCCCCTGCTGAGTCAAGAGGTCTCAACGGCCTGGCCTGTGACCAGGAAAGGCCCTCCAAGGTGCAAGGACTGTTTTTGAGGGGAAAGAGGGAGGAAAGCAAAACTGACAATATAAAAAGCTTATAAATCGGCAATCTCACAATCCCGCAGCATTAAATGAGCTCATAGAAAGTGACACAGCTTGCTCCACAGCCAAAGACCAGACACACTTGGAAAGAGGACAGCCCTGGTTGTCCCCAGGGGGGCACTCTTGCTGGGCTTCTCTCTGTAACCACAGATCCCATCCCTTTATCCAGAGGCTGTTTCCCGGCCTATAATTGATTGCAGAGGCTCAGGGTGGGGGTGGTCTTGTTTTAACTTAATTAGGGATCTTCCTTCAGGCACACACTGGCTTGTTTCTCCAAAGACATGCTCTCTCCAAGAGCCTGTTCACAGATCACCCCAACAGTCATCAAACCTCTCCCTCCAGGAGCACTGGGGAGGGAGCTCTGTGCTGCTGTCCTCTCCCCAGGGTCCCTTCCCTCCCAGCCCTGCCCTCCTGGCTCCACTGTGGTTGTTCTTTCTCAATTTTACAACCCAATTAACATCTTCCACAAAACAGAGGGAAGTTTCACATGCTATTTGTTAGGGACTATTTTTAATGGAAATCAACAGCAGTGCTAACTACCTGAAACTTTCTATCCTGCGGCTAAGAAAACAAACAGAATGCTAAACAAACAAACAAATGCACACACACAAAAACCTAGCTAGGACTATGGTATCCTGATGTCACTCTCAGGGTGTGATAATAACTATGAACCAAGGTGAAGGTCTTTGAAGTCCTCAGATGAAAGGTTTTACCTAAAAACAATATCCCATTAAATCCCTTAACAGCATTCCTGGGAAACAGGGTGGCCCTTTTATCTGCATTTCTCTGATGAGGAAGTCCTGAGATGAAAACTTCCTTGAGCCACAGAGATAAAGGAAAGTGAAAAGTGTCAAATGATTTTTTTTTCTCTTTTTGAGACAGAATCTTAAGCTGTTGCCCTGGGTAGAGTGCGGTACCATCATAGCTCACAGCAACCTCCAACTCTTGGGCTCAAGCAATCCTTTTGCCTCAGTTTTTCTATTTTTAATAGAGACAAGGTCTCACTTTTGCTCAGGCTGGTCTCGAACTCGTGAGCTCAAGCAATCCACCTGCCTCGGCCTCCCAGAATTCGAGGATTACAGATGTGAACCACTGCACTCAGCCATTCGGAATAATTTTGCTACTTATCTAATTTCTGCAAGGACAAATTCCTTCATCAGAAGGCAAGAGCAAGCAGGAAAAAGCTAATGGCATTTTAGAAGCAAGAATCTCATTCAGAATTAGTCAAATATTCGTTAGGAGAAAGGGTACCTGAGCAGGGACCTACGCAGGAGAAGCAAGTCACACCTGGCTCAGTTGGGTACATGAAATGAGCACTGTGCTCCAAGGACACAGACTGAGGGAAGGAATTACAACACAAGTCTGTGAGAGGGGGGAATTCTCAGACTCACAAGGAAGCATCAGAAAGAGTGCAGAAGTGCTTTTATAAAGGCAAAGCTAGTGGAGAACCACCTAGAGACAGGCTAAGACCCCAGGGCAAGGCCAGCCAGCTGGAGTGGACCCAAGCCTGAAGCAGGAGCTGGGCTGCAGGTGGTTTCCACATGGAGCCTCACAAGATCTGACAGTTCTGAGACTCTGGCCCTTGAGAAAGACAAGAGTGGCTGAATGATTTATTTCTTGGAAGTAAGCCTAGAGTAAGACCCAGTCAAAAGAGAGGCAAGTGGCAGAACAGACAAAACACTGAAGTTAAGTGGACAGAACTAGGTTTTATTTTTATTTTTATTTTTATTTTGAGACAGAGCCTCAAGCTGTTGCCCTGGGTAGAGTGCCATGACATCACAGCTCAGAGCAACCTCCAACTTCTGGGTTCAAGCAATTCTCTTGCCTCAACCTCCCAAGTAGCTAGGACTTCCTGGGCTCAAGTGATTCTCCTGCCTCTACCTCCCAAGTAGCTGGGACTACAGGCACCCGCCACAATGCCTGGCTATTTTTTGGTTGCAGCCATCATTGTTGAGTGGGGGGCTTGGGTTGGATTCAAATCCACCAGCTCTGGTGTATGTGGCTGGCGCCTTAGGTGCTTGAGCTACAAGTGCCAAGCCAGAGCTGGGTTTTAATTCAGACCTGGTTCTGTCATTTAGATGACATGATGCTGGGTAAAGACTTAAAGTACTGAGTCTCGATTCTCACCTGTAAATTACAGAACCACATGCTGACCTCACAGAATATGGAGGGGATAAATAAGAGCAGAGAATGGAACAGCAGATTTGAAAGATTTACACATATATGAAGCATTAGTTTACCAATGATTGAAGGCCACATCACTGGGCATCCCAGTCCAGAACTGCCTTTCAAGAATGAGACTTGTTTAACCATATATTAATATATGAAAACATATGTACTATATTATATATAACTATGTGTTATGTTACAAAGACATGTAACATGAATGTTCTTGCTCCTAAAATGTCGTGTAGTAACAAGTAACTACATGTATGTTACATATAACATACATACACATACATAAAACACCTTAAGCAGTTTGCATTATATATGGTCACATACATATATTTTATATTTAATCTGATTTGTTCTAGACATACGCTGAAACAAACTTTGTCACCAGAAATAATTGGGGCAAGAAAGGGAAAGCAAAAGGAGGATGACACTGAATCTAGAAGCACCAAAGAGGCAATATGGGAAGCCTGTCTTGATGAAGCAGCCGCTATGTCCTTGGACATGGTGCTGACTCCCATGAGTCTCACACTTAATTAAGGAAATGACAACAAAATAAGGCAGTAAGACCAATCTACCTGGGGCAGACTGTGTGGCCTAAGGATAAGGGCTCTAGAAGTTCCCAGAAGGAAATGAACATTATATTACACCAACAAGGTAATCAAGGAAAGCTTCACCAGATGGGTGTGGTGGCTCACACCTATAATCCCAGCACTCTAGGAGGCCTAGGCCGGAGGATCACTTGAGCTCAGGAGTTTGAGACCAGAGCATGCAAGAGTGAGACCCCGTCTCTACGAAAAAACTAGAAAAACTAGCCAGGCATAGTGGCACATGCCTGTAGTCTAGCTACTCAGGAGCCTGAGGCAAGAAGATTACTGAAACCTAAGAGTTTGAGGTTGCTGTGAGCCATGATGACTCTATGGCACTCAACCCAGGGTGAGAGTGAGACTCTGTCTCAAAAAAGAAAAAAAAAGAAAGCAGCTTTACGGGCAAGGTACAGAAGCTCATGCCTATAATCCTAGCACTCTGGGAGGCTGAGCGTGGATATCACTTGAGCTTAGGAGTTTGAGACCAGCCTGAGCAAGAGAAAAACCCTATCTCTATTATAAATAGAAAAAAAAATTAGCCAGGTATTAGTTGGGATGCCTGTAGTCCCAACTACCTGGGAGGCTGAGGCTGGAGGATCACTTGAGCCCAGGAGTTTGAGGTTGCCATGACCTAGGCTGATGCCATGGCACTCTAGCCTGGATGACAGAGTAAGACTCTACAGAAAAAAATTTTTTTAAAAAGCCTCATGGCTCGGCGCCTGTGGCTCAAGTGGCTAAGGCGCCAGCCATGTACACCCAAGGTGGCGGG
>NW_003852444.1:4515978-4523399 GCF_000181295.1 Otolemur garnettii | reverse complement strand
GGAGACTCGCTTGAGCCCAGGAGTTGGAGGTTGCTATGAGCTGTGATGCCATAGCACTCTACCCAGGGGGACAGCTTGAGGCTCTGTCTCAAAAAAATAAAAGAAAATAAAAATAAATAAATAAATAAATAGGCACTCTACCTAGGGGAACAGCTTGAGGCTCCTGTCTCCAATAAATAAATAAATAAATAAATAAATAAATAAATAAATACCTCATGGAGATGGGGCACCAAGGAGGGCTGGAGTGGACTAAAGGAATCTGAATGAATGCAGAAGGCAGGCAGTCCAGGGGGAAACACGCAGCAGGAAAGAAGACAGTAGCCTGAGTAACACGAAGCTCATACTAGAATGAAAAGCTCACCATCCACTGCTGCTCAGCTCCAGGGAGGCCTGACAGAGCCTGAAGGACAAGAGAACACATCGAAAGCTACACAGTCTGAGAACTGGGCGGCCGACAGTCTGAAGCCACTTAGCGCAGGGGGGCAGTGTCGCACGCGGAGCACCCGGGAGGGCGACTGGCAGGGCCAGGGAGCTGCAGCCTGCTTTGCCCCCACCCACTCTCTCACCTTCCTCCCACCTTTGCAGACAACCCACATATTCAGCATCAGCCATACGAGGAACCAGGCACTGAAGAAAAAGAACAACCATTTCCTTGGGGAGTTAGATATAAAAATAGGGAAGGCGGGAACCACTAAGCCACAAAGAAATAACACGGCCATTACCACCAAAGGAAAGAGAGAAGGCAGAGGGCCAGGAAGGCTGGTTGGGAAAGGTTTCTCAAATGAGGTCAAGCTCTGAAGGAAAATTAAGGTTCAGAAAGCTGATAGTATAAAAAGGGCATTTCGGAGGGGTGTGAAGCCACGGAGTGAGAACACACACCGCCACTGGAGTGAGCAGCGAGCTCCCCAGTCTGATTCTGCAGGTTCATCTAGAAAGGAAATGGGAGTCAGTAAGGAACTCAACCGAAGTGGACTGTGGAGAACCTCAGTGCCAGGCCCTTGATCCTCTTGACCAAGGCTTTGTGGTCCAACAATGGGCTTCAAGGTTTGGCCTATGAAGGCCCAATATGAAAATTTTGAATGTTTTTTCATATGTGTATCTTGATCTGGGAAGAAGATAAGTAGCTTTCAGATTCTCAAAAGGTTTTATGACCTAAAACAGTTGAAAACTATGAATGCAACAATTGGCAGAGTGGGAGGGGGGCCTGAGGTCACACACGGAGCCCACTGCTCTCCCTGGAGACCTGCTCTTAACCATATGACAGACTGTAGCTAAACTGATGCCGTTTCTCTGTTAAGCATCCCATGTAGATGTGGACGTGGCACTCTGCTCCCTCAGGAAAGGACAGAATGCCCAGGAAAGAGGAGAGACATTTCCTCCTTTGAAAGCATAAGGAAGGAGAAAACAGCTTTTGAAAAGACAGGTCACAGCATTTTATTTCAACCTACTGAGTAGCAGCAGCAATCTGTCAGGGAAGAACGCATTTTCTAATTAGCTTTTGCTATGGCCTTTTCTTCAAAGGAAATAAATTAACACGAAAGTGAAGTGAACTCTTAGATGTTGTTCCAGTTCATTCCTATACAGATTGACAGGACTAGAATAAAGAAATATATCCATAGGGCAACATATCATTTTTGTCCAGGGCTAGGTGCTTATTTATAATTTCATTTCATGGATAGCTTGGGGCCCCTGGAGAGGTCAGAATTCTCCCCCACCTAAAGTGAAACTGGGTATAAGACACTGGTTGGTGTCAGGACACAAAGATGCAATCATATTGATAGTGGGGGACAGGAAACTCTTTGAATCAAATGTCAGCAAGAGGTTCAATGATAAAATGGGGTTCATCCACAGACAGATCTTAAATCACAACTAAGCAATTCACTCAAATTGAGCACAGTTCTTTCACAAAGAAAAAGTAGTTTTCACAGAACAGAAACAGAGGCACCTAGCACCTCATGTGGAGAAGCTGTGTGACCCAGCAGTGCAGTGGGGTCAATGCCAGCTTGCCCAGGAGTCCTTGGTACCACTCAGTATCAGGAAACCAAAGGCACTGATCACAGACTCAATCTCAAAACTCACTGTACAGATTTAAATAACCAAATGCACACAGATTTATTACGAAAGTCAGTTTATTTTCCCTTCCTGTGTTTCATATTTTCCCTTTTTGTCAGTAAATGAGAAATACACTGATTGGAAATCTGCATGATTAAATATCATTAACAAGTTCATAAACACACCACATTTCAGAGTGTAAAGCAAGGGGTTGAAAAATATTCCCTAACCCAATGCAAATTAAGTACTCCTCAAAATTGCACACTCCCCCCCTTGTTCACTTACATAATTTAGAATATATATATATGTATATATATATAGGATGATCCTAAAAATATTGGTAATTAGTATAGAATTCACAGCCCTGGAGACACACACTCTACAATCTTCTAAAGAACGGACACCCCTCAGGGCCTTAGCAATCCACAGATGTGATTCAATGTCACGGGAGCCCGTCCTAGACTTCTTTTTTACTTTACAGTGATGTAAACTGTTGTGATTTTGACATAATGTATTGTATTTGATAAATTACGTAAGATATTCAAGGCTTCATTGTAACATAAGGTTTGTGTTAAATGACTTAGGCCACCTGTGAGCACATGTACGGTAGGCTGTTTGGAAGCTCGGCTGTATTATATGCATTTTCAACTTAGAATATTTTCAACTTACAATGGGTTTACTGGGGCATAACCCCACCATAATTTGAGGGTCATTTGTACTTAACACTGGGACAAAAGGGCTTTCCCTTTTCTCTAATTCTAGTCTCCTGCTGAGGTAACTCCAGGAACCCAGTTGAGAGTAAGCAGATTAGCGTCCTAGAGGACCCCAAAGTTCCTAGACAGCAAATGTGGGGTTGAGTGCTTCAGCTGTGAGTTACACAATGGAATGTTCGAGTTAACTGATGTACCTTCTGGTCTTTAAAAGGAAGACTAAACACTTCCCAGGAGTTGAAGTTAATCTTGAAGGAAGACAAAGGAAAACAAGTTGACAGTAATTTGAAGATATTTCAGTTTCTCACCCTGAATGACGTTTAGACCAGACCAAGTGACTAAGCCAGCAGGCATGTAGTGTGATCTTTCCCACTAGAGTTAACAGAGGGATTCTTTGTCCAAAGCAAGCGTACAGCTTGATCCAGCTTGAGCAGTTTATCAAAATCTGATGCTTCAAAGATGAGCCACTTTCTACAAACTTATTACCAAAGCAAAATGCCACGACCCTTCCTGTTAGAGAACACACAAACCACGTGTGGCTCCACCTTCTGTTTTCTCAATTTTCGAAGCTGAAGAACAAGGGTGCAGGGCCAATACAACATTCAATGTAAAGGGATAAATCTGAACAGGCCAAACAAAGATGCTGGCAGATCCATCAGCCATTCAGTACATTCATGAAACAACAGTAAAAATCACCAACAATAATTCCTGTAGTGTAGAAAAATAGCCCAGCCTTCATTACTGGTCAGCATCCCGGGTGGTGGGCAGTGTTCAGAGACGCCTGACAACCTGAGGTTATGTTGCACTCCTAGCCTTAAACAAGGTGAATTAAAAACCTACTAGTCCTGATATGTTTCCCGTTGCTCTTTCTGCCTTGGGAGCACCAGTCACTCACTCAATATGTGAGTTTGTCTCCTTCGCACAAGATAGAGTATTTCCCTCACTATTAATGGTGAGATAAAGAGAACTGTACAACTTGTCTGCGAAGAGAAAAAAGTATTAAATACACAGTGACATTCAATTACTTTTGTTAGAGCATCACATTTTGAACATAATAATGGATTTGGACAATTACATTCATTTTGACTTCAAAGATAATTTTTCATCTTCAATGAATCAGAAAATGATTTTGAAAATTATAGTTAATAATTCAAAATAATGTCACATTACAGTTGTCAAAAAGAGAATGAAGTACACAAATAATTTGCCATAGATAGAACAGAAAATTGATCCTGGAGCTCAGATTAAAAACAGTGATTCTTATGATCCAGTTTTCTTTTACTACAATTCCTAGTGTGGTCACACACCACCAGGATCATCAGAGGGTGCCTCCCTCTACTCAGCATGGATGTCAGAAATTAACACAAGAGTTATATGGCCCAGTCTCTGAAGCTAAATGGCAATTAGAAGAAAGCTCCAGGGAATTCCTAGAGTTGGACCATCCCAGGGCTCCTTGGATAAAGCAAGAGGACAGCTTTCTGGACTCAGGATAACTAAAGCTGCCTCTAGTTAGGATGCCCTGGATTTGAGGACAGGATACTAAATGCATCCCTGGTGGGCAAGGCCACCACTAGACTCTTTCTTTCTTTTTTTTTTTTGAGACAGAGCCTCAAGTTGTCACCCTGGGTAGAGTGCTGTGGCATCACAGCTCACAGCAACCTCCAACTCCTAGGCTTAAGCAATTCTCTTGCCTCAGCTCCCCAAGCAGTTGGGACTACAGGCACCCTCCACAACACCCGGTGACTTTTTGGTTGTAGTTGTCATTGTTGTTTGGCAGGCCCGGGCTGGATTTGAACCCGCCGACTCTGGTGCATGCGGCTGGCACATTAGCCATTCGAGCTACAGCCACCGAGCCTCACTAGACTCTTTCAAGTCGAGAGTTTCAACATGTCTTGAGCACTGTCTCACCAATAATGTGATCAAGTCCATCAACATTTTAAAAGCACAGGCCTTCTTCTGTTTGGGGTATTTCCTTCTGTTCTAGGATTTCCACAGAATCCCAGCCAACAATGGGATAAACTTCCTCAAGGCATAAGGCATAAACTTCCTCAAGAAGCTACCGCTATTTTAGAAGTGACACACAGGACAGTGTTAATTGTAGCAATGCTTCTTTTTTAATTCTACAATGTTTCCTTTTTAACCCTGTGGTGCTTGGCTTACATTGTAATTTCCTTCAGAATTCTCAAATTATGGTGGCGCCTGTGGCTCAATGGGTAGGGCACCAGCCACATATACTGAGGCTGGCGGGTTTGAACCCAGCCCAGGCCAGCTAAAGCAACAATAACAATCGCAACAACCGCAAAAAAAAAAACCCAGGCATCGTGGCAGATGCTGTAGTCCCAGCTACCTGGGAGGCTGAAGCAAAAGAATTGCTTAAGCCCCAAGAGTTGGAGGTTGCCGTGAGCTGTGACACCACAGCACTCTACCCAAGGTGACAGCTTGAGACTCTATCTAAAAAAAAAAAATGAATTCTCAAATTATATTTAGCAGATATACACAGCCTGGAAAAGTATACTGATTAATGGCTGGCAATGCTTTAAACAAGTCTCTTGTTGTTTTTCTGGAATTATAAATGGCAATGCTCATGAAACTCAGGCCAAGGGCAAACTGAGGGCCCTTTTCCTCCTTCAAAAGAGAATGTGTCTTTAGACTAATAAAATGTTACTTTTTTACAAAAGGGTCTTTAAAAGCAATCAGCAATTCTGTTGGTTTCAAGAAGTGACTTAAGTAAATGCTTTGAACTAAATTAATAGGAAAAATGACTAGTTTAAAAAAAAAAAGAGCACACACTTACCATGAGAATAAAAAAGTAGAAAACCCACATCCATCCTAGCTTGTCCTGGATCAAAGACACTAAATACTAAAAGGAAGAAAAAGAAATTACAATATAATTCTTTATAAGTTAATACAATGGAGCAGCTAAAAATCAGATTAAACGAGGCTATTTTAGAGAGTAACGAGGGAGTCAGGAGTTTGGATTGTGCTTTACAGATTACAAAACTCTTCCACATACATGTTCCCATATCTGCTTTATTAACGGCCTCATTCTGTAAGTTTGCAGAATTCAAATGCAAAACTGTACACTGGAAGCTGTGAGACCATAATTTTTTCTTTTTTCCTTTTTTTTCTTGTGTAGGTGACGGGTTATGTGCTCCTTGGCAGATTCCAACTTCCATGGCCACTGTCCTGCTCTGAAGGTTTATCTTTATTCACTTTGCTATTTGGAGAGGAAAAGGAGCATCCATGAGCCACTCCTGTTTATTCTTTCTTCCAATGAGAAGTACTATAAATTGATGCTTCAAAAAGAGTTTTGTCTTTTAAGTATGCCGCTCATTTCTCAATTATGCTGTGTGCTTGCAGGCCTGCTGTATTACTTTAGCAAATTTTTTTTTTTTTTGAGACAGTGTCTCAAGTTGTCACCCTTGGTAGAGTGCTGTGGTATCACATCTCACAGCAACCTCCAACTCTTGGGTGTAAATGATTCTCTTGCCTCAGCCTCCCAAGTAGCTGGGACTACAGGCACCAGGCACAACACCTGGCTATTTTTTTGTTGCAGTTGTCATTGCTGTTTAGCAGGCCCAGGCTGGGTTTGAACCTGACAGCCCCGGTGTATATGGCCAACGCCCTAACCACTGAGTTATGAGGGCTGAGCCAACAGCAATTTTTTCTTACTTTACTTATAATTACTGAAAGTGATCTAACAGCATACAATCCATTTTCTTTTTCTATTATGCTAAAATATGTCATAAAATTTGCCATTTTCAGTGTACAATCCAGTGGCATCAGTTACAATTACAACGTTGTACAACCATTAGCACTATCTCCAAACTTTTCATCACCCACATAAAAATTCTCAACCTATTAAGGAATTGACTGCCCATTACACTCTCTCTCCAGACCATGAGCATGTAATCACATAGCTACTATGAATTTGCTATCTCTATGAATTGGCCTATTCTAGATATTTCACATAAATGGAACACAACATTTGTTCTTTTGTGTCTGGCTTACTTCACTTAGCAAGGTTTTTTTTTTGTTTTTTTTTTTTTGAGACTCTGACAGAGTCTCACTATGTCACCCTCAGCACAGTGCCATGGCATCACAGCTCACAGCAACCTCAAAATCTTGGATTGATTCTCTGCCTCAGTCTCCCAAGTAGCTAGAACTACAGGCGCCCACCACAATGCCCCACTAATTTTTGGTTGTAGTTATCATTGTTGTTTGGCAGGCCTGGGCTAGATTCAAACCTGCCAGCCCTGGTGTATGTGGCTGGCACCCTAGCTGCTAAGCTACAGGCGCCAAGCCTCACTTAGCATGTTTTAAGGTGGTAGAATATATGGGAATTTCCTTTTTATGGTGGAGTAGTATTATTATTGCATAACTATGCCACACTTTGTTTATCCATTCATCTGTTGATGGACACGAGTTGTCTCCATCTTTTGGCTTTTATGACTAATGCTACAATAACACAGACATACAAGTATCTGAGTCCTTGGCTCGGTGCCTGTAGCTCAAGCAGCTAAGGCGCTAGCCACATGCACCAGAGCTAGCAGGTTTGAATCCAGCTTGGGCCTGCCAAACAACAATGACAACTACAACCAAAAAATAGCCAGGCATTGTGGCAGGTGCCTGTAGTCCCAGCTACTTGGGAGGCTGAGG
>NW_003852444.1:4509892-4515552 GCF_000181295.1 Otolemur garnettii | reverse complement strand
TGTACGTGGCTGGCGCCTTAGCCGGTTGAGCTATAGGCGCCGAGCCCATTCCTTCTTAACTGTTAAATAATACTCCATTGTGTGGCCATGTTACATTTTGTTTATCCATTTATCAGTTAATGGCCATTTGGGCTATTTTTCCTTTTATAGTTGTTATGAATGATGCAGCTGTGAACTTTTGTGTACAAATTCATTTTTTTGTTTTGTTTGGATTTAAGATATATTTTAGTGTAATAAAAAAAGGAAAATAGGTTGTATGCGGGTTTTTTTTTTTTAAGACAGAGTCTCACTTTGTCACTCCCAGTAGAGTACCATAGCATCATAGCTCATAGGAACCTCCATCTCTTGGGCTCAAGCAATTCTCTTGCCTCAGCCTTTCTGGTAGCTGGGATTAAAGGTGCCTGCCATAACGCCCAGCTATTTTTAGAGGTGGAGTCTCACTCTGGCTCAGGATGGTCTCGAACCTGTGAGCTCAGGCAATCTACCCACCTCAGCCTCCCAGAGGGCTGGGATTACAAGTGTGAGCCACTGCACCTGGCCGGGGTCCTATGCTTTTAGATTATTTTTAGTAATTGAAAGTAAAGTAAGGGGGCTTGGCGCCTGTAGCTCAGCAGCTAGTGCACCGGCCACATACACTGGAGATGGCAGGTTCGAATCCAGCCCAGGCCTACCAAACAACAACGACAACTACAACCAAAAAAACAGCCAGGTGTTGTGGAGGCTGCCTGTAGTCCTAGCTACCTGGGAGGCTGAGGCAAGAGAATCGCTGAAGCCCAAGAGTTTGAGGTTGCTGTGAACTCAAAATAAATAAATAAATAAAAATTAGAAAGTAAAGTAAGGGCTCATCGCCCGCATCTCAATGGTTAGGGTGCTGGCCACATACACTGAGACTGGCAAACCCAGCCTGGGTCTGCTAAACAACAACAAAAAATAGCCAGGCATTATGATGGGCACCTATAGTCCCAGCTATGGGGAGGCTGAGGCAAGATGATTGCTTAAGTCTAAGAGTTAGAGATAGCTGTAAGCTGTGACACAATTGCACTCTACCAAGGGTGACATAGTAAACTCTGTCTCAAAAAAAAAAAAGTAAGAAAAAAATGCTGCAGAATGCTAAAGTAATACAGCAGTCCTGTGAACATATAGCATAATTGAAAAATGATCAGCATACTTAAAAGACAAAATTCTCTTTGAAGCATCAATTTATAGTACTTCTCATTGGAAGAAAGAATAATTAAACAGGGTTCAGCGCCTGTAGCACAGTGGTTATGGCACCAGCCACATGCACCAAGGCTGGCAGGTTTGAACCCTGCCCGGGCCAGCTAAAGAACAATGACAACTGTAATAACAACAACAAAAATAGCCAGGCATTGTGGCAGGGGCCTGTAGTCCCATCTACTTGGGAGGCTGAGGCAAGAGAATTGCTTAAGCCTAAGAGTTTGAGGTTTCTGTGAGATGTGACACCATGGGCACATAATGAGACTCTTGTCTCAAAAAAAAAAAAAGCATAATTAAACAGGAGTGGCTCATAGATATTCACTACCACCCAGGCTAGAATGCAGCAATACGATCATAGCTCACTGTAATACTCCTGCCTCAGACTCTTGAGTATCTGAGACTACTGGCCACTATTTTCTATTTTTTTTTTTTTTTTTTGAGACAGAGCCTCAAGCTGTCCCCCTGGGCAGAGTGCCATGGCACTACAGCTCACAGCAACCTCCAACTCCTGGGCTCAAGCGAGTCTCCTGCCTCCGCCTCCCAAGTAGCTGGGACCACAGGCGCCCGCCACAACGCCCGGCTATTTTTTGGTTGCAGCCATCATCGTTGTTTGGCGGGTCCGGGCTGGGGATTCGAACCCGACAGCTTAGGTGTACGTGGCTGGCGCCTTAGCTGGTTGAGCTATAGGCGCCGAGCCACTATTTTCTATTTTTTATAGAGACAGCATCTCTCTATGTTGCCCAAGCTGGTCTCAATTTCCTGGCCTCAAGCAATGCTCCTACCTAGGCCTCCCAAAGTGCTGGGATTACAGGCATGAGCTACCACACCCAGCCACGTACAAGTTTTAATACAGACATTTGTTCTTATTTCTCTTGAGTAGATATCACAACTTAACCTTCCTGAGCCCTTACATTACGTCAAAAATGCACTAAGCACTGGGCACACAAAGATGAAGGAGACAGTGTTCTTGTTCTCAAGGAATGCAGAGTCCAGAGGACAGAGAGAGAAACATGTGAAGGTGATACACCAAGGCAGGTGCTCTGCTAGGCAGAAGTGTGCGCCAACTGCAATGGTGACCTGGGGGAAACAATTAACTCTTCTCGGGAAGTCAGAGAAAGGTGGGGGCAACAAAGTTACTCCAGGTGAGTTAGGCAAGGGGCTGAGGACAAGACTGATCGAGTTTTAAGCTTAGGATTTCACCCCTTAGGCAATGGGAAATCATTTAGAAATCAACAAGGAAGCAGACTGACTTACTCTGCATATAATTCCTCAACCATGAAGGTTAGTTTAATGTTGACCCAAGTTCAACGTTAGAGGTCTGAACACTGGCAGGTGAGGCATTCCAAATAAAAGTAAATTCCCTGAAATGCTCACTATAATCCACCATTTAGTTAATGAAGAAAACAGTCATGCGGAAGGGTAATTTGAAATCTAGTAATGTCAGAAAAGGATACCCAGAGTTACAGTCGTCCTTTATGTCATGTATGAAGACATGTGGAATGGGGCCAAGGGCATTTCTGATTCTAACGCAAGAGCATGATCTTACTTCTTCAATAGTCATTTGTATTTTAACATTTTTAAGTAATGCTACCAAAAAAAGCTTTCTTTTTTTCTTTTTTAAAAAAAAGCACAATCAGATTAGCAAATTTCTCCTACATCTAAGTTTTTTTTGTCCTTTAGTATTATGATCAAATATGCTAAGCATATCAATCATTCATTCCACAATCCCTCGATAAATATTTGAATATCTACTATGAGCCAGGCACTGCTCTAGGTACTAGAGCCAGAGGAACACAGAAAATGCTGCCCTCATGAAGCTTACATTATAGTGAGAGACAGACATTAACAAATGAATATGGGGGCACCCATAGCTCAGTGGTTAGGGTGCCGGCCACATGTTCTAGGGCTGGTGGCTTTGAACCCAGCCAGGCCTGCTAGACAAAAAAAATAGCCAGGCATTGTGATGGGTGACTGACTATAGTCCCAGCTACCTGAGATTTTGAGACAAGAGAATCACTTAAACCCAAGAGTTTGAGGTTGGTGTGAGCTAAGATGTCACAGCACTGTACCAAGGGTAACTGAGATTCTGTCTTTAAAAAAAACAAATGAATACATAGTAGGATGGTTTACTTGTTCTCTCATTAGTCACTAGTGATGAGATATCAGCAATCCACTGCTGCTTACCAAGCAAAACAGCAATCTTCAAGGCCATTACACACCTTGTCAAAGACAAAACTAAGTCCTTTGTCCTTCAGTTTTCCTCCTGACTTCTACATCTATCACCTGACTAACACCTTATCAAATATTATTCCCTTGACTGTTACTTTTGGCTTTCTGTCTCTCTCACCACTGGGCATTCCCTGAGGTTCTGCCTCCACTCTCTCTCCCCATTAAATGACTCATCCACTTCTGTAAGTTCAACTGTTTCATCTAGGCACATGATTTCCAAATCCATATATTTGCAAAATCAGCATCCCATGACCTGGAGTGGTACACTCTAGAAAAGGCATGACTCATGACTGTCCCAGACAAGAAGTACATTTCTGAGAGAAGGCCTAAAATTATGCCATAGATGCTGCCTTCAATAGTTCTGACTGGGTGGCGCCTGTGGCTTAGTGAGTAGGGTGCCAGCCCCATATACCCAGCAACACAGGTTCAAACCCAGCCCCAGCCAAACTGCAATAAAAAAACAGCTGGGCGTTATGGCGAGCACCTGTAGTCCCAGCTACTTGGGAGGCTGAGGCAAGAGAATTGCCTAAGTCCAAGAGCTAGCTGGAGGTTGCTGTGAGCTGTGATGCCATGGCACTCTACCAAGGGCAACAAAGTAAGACTCCTGTCTCTAAAAAAAAAAAATGAATAGTTTTAACTACATATAACAGGCCAATCTCAGCTCAGTGGATCTCAAACATCAGCGGGCATAAGAATCACCAACAAGTCTCATTGAAAACACAGATCCCTAGGCTCTAACTCAGCAAGTATGCAGTAAGCTCAGTGTTCTCTACTTTAATGAGTATCTCAGACAGGGGTGGCAGCTGTGGCTCAGTGAGTAGGGCGCCGGCCCCATATACCCAGGGTGGTGGGTTTGAACCTGGCCCCTGCCAAACTGCAACAAAAAAACAGCCAGGCATAGTGGCGGGCACTTGTAGTCCCAGCTACTTGGGAGGCTGAGGTAAGAGAATCACCTAAGCCCAGGAGGTGGAAGCTGTTGTGAGCTGTGACGCCACAGCACTCTACCAAGGGCAATAAAGTGAGACACTGTCACTAGGAAAAAAAAAAAAGAGTATCTCAGATGATTCTGATACGAGGCATTTATGAACTACCCTTTGAAATACAATCATAAATTTTTAGACATGGAGGAACCAGAAAAAGTAACTCAGAGGCAGTTGCAGAGTGCATGGCCATGTGTCCACGCGTAATGGTGACCTATGTCAAAAGCCTGTGTACCCATGAGTTCTCGGTAGAGAGAGACAGGAGAGAGGATAAAAGGTGGGGTTTGAATAGCAGGTGGGGATAACGAGAAGCACGTGTCTCACTCACCACCCCACCACCTCCCTCACCCTGCAGACCACCAAGCTAGGACTGGAAAAGTGGGGTGGGGGCTGGTGCAGAGTGATCTGTCTTACAAGATCTTAAGCTTATTTGTAGGCAAGAAGAATCTGGAAGTAAGAATGAAAAGAAACTAAAAAAGGTAGGGAGCCCTTCCATATTAGGGCACCTGAGCTAGACCTCAGAGACTAAAACCCTGGGCTGTCAGTACAGAACTCTACAGCACAAGAGTGCCACCTACTGTGGGCCAACAGGCAGGTAAAATTCTTCCACCTTTGCAGGAGAAAGACATTGGAATCCCTGCCCCCTCCTGTTCTCTCACCTGACCCACGGCAGCTCCAATGCTCCCAGTTCCATCCACAATCCCTGTGACGGTTGCCAAAGCCTCACTGCTCCCTTGGATCAGCTCCTGACGACCCAGGTCCGCAGAAATAGCAGAACTAATCATATTAGAAGGTCCGCCAATAAAAAATCCTGAAGTCATAAACAGAACAGTTTCTTAGTAAAACATGATTCATAATGCCACCAGGAATCTACTACATAAGGCAAAATATTATCTCAATATTTTACTGAATATGTTGGAGAGAAATGGAAAGAGCAGGGACTCTCCCAGATAGTATCATCTTCAAACTAGTCAGCATCCACTTTTCTGAAATCCCTTCTTGAATTATGTATAATTCTAGTATATTTTAGAGAACCCAAAGATATAAAAAAATAGGGAAACATGTAGCTTTTCTAATCCTGGAAGTATGCATTCATTAATAACTGACTGCACGGCTCGGCGCCTGTGGCTCAAGTGGCTGGGGCGCCAGCCACGTATACCTAAGGTGGCGGGTTCGAATCCAACCCGGGCCCACCAAACAACAATGATGGCTGCAACCAAAAAAATAGCCAGGCGT
>NW_003852444.1:4504345-4509231 GCF_000181295.1 Otolemur garnettii | reverse complement strand
TGGCACTCTACCCAGGGGGATAGCTTGAGGCTCTGTCTCAAAAAAAAAAAAAAGTAAGTCATTTTGCTATAATATGATCTGTAACAGCACCCAACTGTTTCATCTAGCCCACAAGGGACAAAACACTGACCAAGTCCAATCCAAGAGGAAAAATCAACTATAGTGTTTTCAAAGCTGGTGAACTGGTTTCCAATGTGGCATCTTTCTAAGTCACTTCCAGAAATAACATGGAAACCGGGGTGGTAATAAAGAATTTTAGAAAGTCTCTGTCAATAGAGACTGCTCCTGTCACAACGGGACTGAGGAGGTCATTTAACAGGAGGGAAAGGAGCCGGCTTGGCTTTCCGTTTACCGTTTGAGTTCTCTGTAATTAAGATTTCAGTATTACTTAGGCTGGGGGAGAAAGCAGCTTCCCTTCTACTCTGAATTTATAGTAATAGCACAGTGAAGCAGATTCAAACGTCATACCTGTGACAGTCATCAGAAGAGCATTCACGGACTTATCATCTGGAGAACCTGTCAAAGCAAACACAGACATGCACAGTGTCTTGAAAAGCAGATGCCATGTGCCTCAACTGAACAGTACACAAAGATCTAAACCCTGCCCCTCACAGATCACTCTCAGAGGCAACAGACAGACACAACACTTTCACTGCCTCTTCCAACTTTTACTTGTGTTGTCTGTTTCTTGCTGCTGTTCAAGGTAATGAGACTTCTAAAAGCTACAGAAAAACTCTACTCCTATCTTGCAACATCCTAAGGGGCATATACGAAACCTACTGATTACCATCTTTCTGCTTTTAAAAAGGGGAGAAAACTGTCCTCCTTTTATTGTTTTATTGGCTCTAATGCTGTCCCCCGGAGCCTCCCCTCAAACAAAGCATATACACTCCCAAGCAAGCTTTTAAACAAATCAACAAAGCAGAAGAAATGCCAGTTTCCCCCCTACACAAATAAAAGGATGTGATGACAGTTCTCCCAGGCATTCACAGGACAACACAAAGATAGCTGGTCCTGAGGCTTTCCCCCTGGCACCTATTCCTAAGAGATTAGGGAGAAAATATAACTGTATAGAAATACTCACGACTATACCCGATGAGGGACCCAATTGCTAGAAGCAGACTTAGCGCTAAAACCGGTGCTCTCTTCTGTAGTATGTCAGAGATGAAGCCTAGCAAAGTTCCACCTTCAAGCACAAAGAGCATACCACTGTCAAAATCATTTCTAATTAGCTCAGTGACCTGAGACACGCTCCCCAGTGGTACCCTCTGGTCTTGCTACCAGGACTTAACACTTGGTCTATCAGAAAAGTTGGCTGACTTTCCAAAATATTTTCTTCTTTAAAACTATTAAATTGCAGGCTCGGCGCCTGTGGCTCAAGCGGCTAAGGTACCAGCCATATACACCTAAGGTGGCGAGTTCGAATCCCCAGCCCAGGCCCGCCAAACAACAATGATGGCTGCAACCAAAAAATGGTCAGACATTGTGGCAGGTGCCTGTGGTCCCAGCTACTTGGGAGGCTGAGGCAGGAGACTCAGTTGAGCCCAGGAGTTGGAGGTTGTTGTGAGCTGTGATGCCATGGCACTCTACCCAGGGGGATAGCTTGAGGCTCCATCTCAAAAAAAAAAAGAACTATTAAATTGCCATGATGGCCAATGGGGACAGGCTACCACAAATAGGAAAAGTCATCAAAATCACCCACTATCCCATGCAAAACAAGCTGTGGATGCTATTCCTGACTTCTTTGCTTTTTAATTTAAAAGATGATTAAGGCTCGGCGCCTGAGGCTCAAGTGGCTAAGGTGCCAGCCACATACACCTAAGATGGCGGGTTCGAATCCAGCCCCAGCCCACCAAACAACGATGGCTGCAACCAAAAAAAAAAAAAAAATAGCCAGGCATTGTGGCAGGCGCCTGTGGTCCCAGCAACTTGGGAAGTGGAGGAAGGAGACTCGCTTGAGCCCAGGAGTTGGAGGTTACTGTGAGCTATGCCATGGCACTCTACCCAGGGGGACAGCTTGAGGCTCTGTCTCAAAAAAAAAACAAAAGATGATTAAAACCGTGCCTCACAGGCTATTAAGAGCAGCCAATAAATATTCACTAAAATTAAATACAGCAATTATGGTTTCATAATGACTAATAGGTCAGGATATTTAAAAAGAGGTGATATGAATCCTTCAAGCAACACTGCCACATTTAGATAAGTTCCACTCTGAGTTCTACGAGCGACAAGACATCTGATACATCCATTTCAGGCAGTAACACTTAGGCAATTTTAACTTCAGAGGACACAGAAGTATGGTCAGGTCTAAAGATGGCCACCTCACCTTTGGCTCTAGATCTAAGAATATGGACAGCAAGTTCAAATACAATAACAGTATATCTCCTAAGGATGTACGTGTGGTTTTGTGTGCTCAGAGCAGTTGAGCTGTCCCATAGTTCTAAATATAAACATTGAGAACCAGCACAGTGGCTCATGCCTGTAATCCTAGCACTCTGGGAGGCCCAGGTGGGTGGACTGCTTGAGGTCAGGAGTTCAAGACCAGCCTGAACAAGAGCAAGACCTAATCTCTAAAAAAAAACTAGCCAGTGATAGACAGCGGCTGTGGCTCAGTGAGTAGGGCTCCAGCCCATATACCGAAGGTGGCAGGTTCAAACCCAGCCCCGGCAAAACTACAACAAAAAAAATAGCCGAGCATTGTGGTAGGCACCTGTAGTCCCAGCTACTTGGGAGGCTGAAGCAAAAAGATCACTTGAGCCCATGAGTTTCAGGTTGCTGTAAGCCATGATGTCACGGCACTCTACCAAGGGTGACAAAGTAAGACTCTGTTTCAAAAAACAAAAAGTAAACATTATAGAAAGGATTTTAAGGTTTTACTAGAGGCATATGAGTAGCCTCCACTAAAATGTATTATCTTATTTAAGTGTCTTACTTCCTTGCCCCTATTCCTGGCTACAGCAAAAAGTCACTCCTAAAATCTGTTTACAGTGAAGCAATTCCAAAACATAAAAATTAATCCCTGCTGTTACTTCTACTTCTATGATCTGACAATCTATAACTAAGGTATGACAATGGTTCCCCCATCAGTGGGAGACATGTTCCCAGGCCCCTCAGTGAATGCCTGAAACCATGGATAATACCAAACCCTATTTTTTTTGTTATACATACATACCCATAATACAGTTTAATTGAAAAATTAAGCATAGCAATAAATTAAAAAATAAAAAAATATAATGATATGCTAAAATAAAAGTTATGTGAATGGTTTCTCTCTCTCTGTCAAAATATCTACTGCACTGTATGCTGAGTAATGAAACTTTGGAAAGCACAATGATAGATAAGAGGGGACTACTATATTCTCCCTGTGGCCAGGGGTGGTGGGCAAGGTGGGAGGTAGAGAAAATGAACATTTCACATTTTAACTTGGATCTCTGACATATATTAGCTTTAGAACTAGGATATTAGTGAAAAGGTATAAAAGGGTTCTATTATAAGAGATATTCGTGTGTTTTCCAAGACAAAAGAACTGATCCATCAACAGAGAACTAAGAAATGAGAGCTGTATAAACCATAGCCCTGCCTTGGGTTGGGGCTTCCTTTCTATGGACTTCTGCTTTTGTTGTTTTTAAAAGTTTGGCTGTTTACTAGCAGGATAGTTTAGGAAAAATGGCTGTGAAATAAGTAATAAACCTTTAAACGAAGCCAGATTTCATAATTCAATAAAAAATGACTAGTGACTCACTCTTATGGAAAAAGATTCATCACTGGCATACCTATGATTCCCCCAACGTCGTACCAAATGGACAGCTTGTCGGCTTCAGCCTCCTTCCATCTAAAGTTGTTACTCAGATAAAACGGCAACCAGAAGAAGAAGGAGTAATTGACTAGCTTCAAGCAGGCGTAGGCCAGTGAATACTACAAGAGAAACATCTAATTATCGGTAAGAGACAAAGAGTACAGGACAACCACAATTTTTAATGTAATTAAAAAGCAAAATGAAATAAAGCAGCTTGAGATGAATGGTACCTGATTTTACAATTAAACATCTCTACAAATTCCCACATATTATGACTTCACTTAATCTCTCCTGCTCCTCATCCCCGTTAGCTCTAGATACCATCCCCAACTGTTAGCTTTCAGACAGGCATGGGCAACAGGCCTTTGAAATAAAAAACACAGATGACTATTTCTTAATTGTCCCTAGTTTCTTCTCCTATCAGTTCTCTGGTAGAAGCAAACCAGTGTTTTGAAGGCAGGTCACATACCCATATTTCTTTATTCACACAAAATAGGGGGTCTGCATGCTGCTAACCAGCATTAACCATAGACAAGTAAGTCCAGGAAACACCACAGCCTTTTTACTGCAAGCAGCCAATTGTTTGGTTATTCCACTTCCTGCAAAGTTAGCAGTGTAAACGACAGAGGGCAAGGGGACTACGGTGTATTTTCAAGATCTAAAAAAAGCATCGACATTAAAACTACTTTCACTTCAGAACTTTCAAAAGCCCTATTTTGCCCCATCCAGTGGAAAAGACAAGTATATCTCTTGTGAGTCAAAAACAAAAGAGCAGACAGGTGCTCACGACTGTAATCCTAGCACTCTAGGAGGGCGAGGCGCGTAGATAACTTGAGTTCACGGATTCAAGACCAGGCTCAGCAAGATGGAGATCCCCTCTCTAAAAAAATAGCTGGGCGCTGTGGTGGGTGCCTGTAGTCCCAGCTACTTGGGAGGCTGAGGCAGGAGGATCACTTGAGCCCAGGAGTTTGAGGTTGCTGTGAGCTGTAATGCCTCGACACTCTGCCCAGGGGGACAGCTTGAGGCTCTGTCTCAAAAAAAAAAAAGAAAAAAAGAAAAAAAAAAAAGTCATAAAGAAAGCAGTTCAGGA
>NW_003852444.1:4494936-4502521 GCF_000181295.1 Otolemur garnettii | reverse complement strand
AAAAAAAAAAAAGAACTGAGCAGTTGTGACAGCAATTATATAGTTCCCCCAGAGCTGAAAATTATTTACTCCCTGGCTCTTCATGGAAAAGGTTTTCCAACCCCTGCGTTAGGCATCAGATAAGCTGAGGAGCACTACGCAATATTTCTCTGAATGTATTTTCCTAAAATAAGGTATCAAAGAGAAGCTAAATACTTACCGAAGCTTTAACCCAGGCAAAGTAAATATCAAGTGTGGTCACAGCTCCCTGGCTGTGATAAGGAGGTTTGAGCAGACCTTACCGGTATGACTCCAGGAAGGCAACAAGCCTGATAGAAGCTTATAGCCTTGACTTGGGGAATAGTACTGTCTTCTTGGATTGAATAATTAGGCTCATATTCATCTTCATTTTCAGCACCATTAATTAATGGCCTGTGGGAGTCTTCTTCAAAATTTTCTTCTGCCTCAATACCTGACAGACCTAAAACAACAACAGCAGCGACCATTTACAGAGAATCTCCGGTGTGGCTGGCACTACAGCTGGCATACATCACTACTTATGGGGTCAATATTATTTTTATTTCCATTTTATGGTAGAAGCAACAAAGGTTCAGAGACCAAGGTCAACTAAGGTCAATTAAGTTCACATAGCTTGTTTAAAAATACTCAAAAACAAGAATTGCACATCTCTTTGCTTCTGTGGTTTTACTTACACACATTCTGTATTTAATTGTAAATAAGGATCAAACTGAATTATTTTTATGAACAAAAAGAAATCTGACTCAAGAAGTGAAATTAGAAGTACATCCATGCTAATTCCTAGCCAGGCTGATGATGGTAAAAATTTGCAAATGCTAAGCTATTCCTGTTATCTATAAAAGGCAGGCACCACTCCCTCAAAGACCTGCAGCTGGGCTGGGGTTGGCTCCCATGCAGACAGGACACAAACAGCAGTACTATTCTCCTTTAATTCACTAAAAGGAGTTCACAGTTTTCCTGGGGGGAAAAAAGAGATCTGATTTCCTGGCCTCTCCCTTTGGCCAGGAGAGTAAAACATTCTAAATAGAAAAGACAGCTTCTCCTCACCAATTTCTTGTGGTGACACCAGGAGTCCAAAGAAGATGATGATCCCACCAGCAAACTGCACAGATGCCGTCACCAAAAAGGCGTACTGGAGGAGAGGGAGGAGAGGTGGGTCTTACACGTCTGGGGCTAGTCATCATGACACATTCATCAAAGGCACACATGTGGGCTGTGGGAGCGTGGGTAGGTAGGACGACAGGAGGACAGGGAGACTGGGGGAAAATGAGTGCTGACTGCTACACTGAGCCAGGCACTGTGCAAAGTGTTCTACTCCTGTTAATCATTTAAAGCTTCCCAGCGAATCTACACAGCTTGGGGGGGAGGGGTTAATCAAGATCCCCTGGACACTAAGTAGCAGCCACTATTACAACTGTGAGACCAGAACTATCTCCAAAAATCTAATTCTTGGCATCACACAGCTTCTCACAAAAGACACAGTATCTGCCCTGGAAGATATTATAACCAGTTGAGGGGATTAAACAACACACAAAACAGTTATAAAGCAACATGAAGCTAAGTAAGTGGGAAGACCCAGTCCTAGTAAGAAACACACAGGAATTCAGAAGGAAGGAAAACCTGAAAAGGCTGAAGCAGCAGGACAATGTTTTAGTGAAGAGGTGAAAAGGCAATTGCCCATCTCTCTAGGCACAGGGTAGGTAAGAAAGAAAGAGAAAGTTGCTGCCTGACTGAAGTAGAGGGTTTATGCTAGGGGGCAACAGGGAATAAAACTGATTTGGAGGCTCAGTGCCCGTAGCCCAGAAGCTAGGGAGCTGGCCACATACCGCAGCTGGTGGCTTCGAATCCAGCCCCAGCCTGCAACAATGACAACTATAACCAAAAAATAGCCAGGTGTTGTGGCAGGCACCTGTAGTCCCAGCTACTAGGGGGAGGCTGAGGCAAGAGAATCGCTTAAGCCCAAGAGTTGGAGGTTGCTGTGAGCTGTGACACCACAGCACTCTATCCAGGGCTACATAGTGAGACTGTCTTAAAAAAAAAAAACTGATTTGGAAAGGTGACAGCTTCTCAACTGCTGCACAGCTGAGTTTTTACAGAGACTAGAGCCTGACATAGATAGACAAACCAAATTTTGACTTTTTTTTTTTGAGACAGAGTCTCACTTTGTCACCCTCAGTAGAGTGCCATGGCATAACTCACAGCAACCTCAAACTCTTGGGTTCAAGTGATTCTCTTGCCTCAGCCTTCCAAATAGCTGGAACTACAGGCACCGCCACAACACCCAGCTATTTTTAGAGGCGAGGTCTCTTGCTCAGGCTGGTTTTGAACCCGTGAGCTCAAGCAATCCACCCATCTCAGCCTTCCAGAGTGCTAGGATTACAGGCATGAGCCACAGCACCCAGCCAAACCAAATTTTTAAACATGTGAGTGACAAATTAAAGCAGTGTTTCCAGAAGTCAAATCTGAGAGGGTAAAATGAAATTCTCAAGTGAATCAATCAGTACTATCCAGGTGTGAGGGCTAAGAAAGCTAGAATAAAAGTGACCATGAATAATCTAGACCAAAATTCTTGGCAGGCTCTTTAAAAATGTATCTATTTTTTTTTTTTTTTTTTTGCAGGTTTTGGCCAAGGCTGGGTTTGAACCCGCCACCTCAGGCATAAATGTATCTATTTCTGAAAAGAGCAATTTACTTTAATTACTTAGGTTTCAACTAAGCAACATGCTCACATGATTCAAGCAACAGAAAGTAATAAGGATGGACAATGAAAAGTTGCTCTCTAACGCTTTCCCCCCACCACCCAAATCTTCCAATCTTCCCAACATACCCAGCGTTGTTAATTGATTTTGACTGTCCAGAGATTGTTTTGCAGACATACAGCTAATACAAATACATGCTCTTTCATTCTTCCTTTTATTTATTTATTTATTGACACAGAGTCTCACTTTGTCACCCTTGGTAGAGTGCCGCGGCATCATAGCTCACAGCAACCTCAAATTCCCGGGCTTAAGCAATTCTCTTGCCTCAGCCTCCCAAGTAGTTGGGACTATAGGCACTCGCCACAATGCCCAGCTATTTTCAGAGATGGGGTCTCGCTCTTGCTCAGGAAGGTCTCAAACCTGTGAGCTCAGGTAATCCACCTGCCTCAGCCTCCCAAGTGCTGAGATTCCAGGCGTGAGCCACCAAGCCTGGTTCATTCTTCCTTTTAAAACAAATAGCACCCATTTTGCATCCTCGATTTCTTCACTTAACATGTCTTTGACACCATTCCAGTGCGTCAGTCTCTACCAGTAGTACATAGAGAGCTTCCTAACTCTGCGTCACAGCTGCACAGCCTCCTTTGAACAGGACGATCATAGTTTATTTCCCTCCTGATTGACATTTGTTTTCAATCCTTGGCTATTACAAACACTACTAGAATAAAGGAGGGTGCAGAACCTACAGATACATCATTTGTCCATGTTACAGTCTATTCACCTGTGTGATTAACTCCTGGAGGGGGAACTGCTCAGTTTCCATTCTGATAGACACTGCCACATTGACCCCTTGAGGGGACATTTATTCTCCCAACTGCAATGCTGGTTTCTTCAAGTCGTCATAAATACAACCTGTGGTCAAACTTTTAGATTTTTACCAATCTAGTAAGAGTACAGTGTAGTTTTACTTTTTGTTTAATAGTGTAGATTTAATTTGCATTTCTCCTCCAACTAAGCGCCATAAGGACAAAGCAGATTTTTGTCTGCTTTGGGCAGTTCTATATTCTCCAGTGCCTGAGGGCACACAGAGGGACTTAAATATTTATTGAATGAATGAATAAACTATGAGTGAAGTTGAATATCTTTTCATATGTATACAAGCTATTTCTATTTCCTTTCCATGAATTATACATCCAAATTTTTGACCCTTCTGTTGCTGGTCTCTTTCTTACTAATTCGTGGGTGCTCCTCGTATACAAGGGATATCAGTCCTTTATCTGTAATGCGAGTTGCAAATTCTTCTTCTCAATTGGCTATCTGTCTTTAGACTCTTTTATGGTGCTTTTGCCATGAGTAATTTTTTGTGTTTGATGTAGCAGAAGTTTGTCCTCCTTTAAGCCTTTCCCTGACAGCTCTAGCTAGTTTTAAATGGCCACAGTTTATAAAAACCAATACAAATACACAAATGCACACACAATACAAAGCCAAAAAAAAAATACCTACCTCATAACCATACTGCAGAACAGAGGACGCTAGGCACGCTCCCAAAATGTTGCCCACTGAAGCACAGGCGCTCCAGAGACCAAAGACGACTCCCCGTCTAAGATACAGAACAATGGGGGGCAGCAGACAATAAAGTCACAAGGGATTCTACGTGCAGTTCAGAGTAGAGAACGGCCCAAACAGTGATGGTTCACATTACAAAGATTAAAAATTCTATTTAAAATTTCTTTAAAATACATGAGAATGGCTGACATGGTGGCTCATACCTATAATCCTAACACTCCGGGAGGCCAAGGCAGGTGGATCATCGCCTAAGCTCAGGAGTTTGGAGACCAGTCTGAGCAAGAGCAGGACCAGTCTCTACTAAAAATAAAAAATAAGTTGGGCGTAGTGGTGGGCACCTGTAATCCCAACAACTCGGGAGGTTGAGGCAAAAGAAAAGTTTGAGACCAAGAGTTTGAGATTGTTGTGAGCTATGACACCACGGCACTCTACCCAGGGTGACAGAGTAAGACTCTGCCTCAAATAAATAAATAAACAAAAATAAAAATAAAAATACACAAAAATGACAAAGCATCAGGTCTCCTCTAAGATTTTTGTTGTGTTAAAGTTCAATTGGGCTTGGCACCCGTAACACAGTGGTTAAGGCGCCAGCCACATACACCAAGGCTGACAGGTTTGAACCCAGCCCAGGCCAGCTGAACAACAATGACAACTGCCCTAAAAAATAGCTGGGCATTGTGGCAGGCACTTGTAGTCCCAGCTACTTGGGAGACTGAGGCAAGAGAATTGCCTGAACCCAAGAGTCTGAGGTTGCTGTGAGCTGTGATACCACAGCACCCTACTCTATCTCAAAAATAAATAAATAAATAAGGGCGGCACCTATGGCTCAGTGGGTAGGACACTGGCCCCATATACCAGGGTGGTGGGTTCAAACTTGGCCCCAGCTGAACTGCAACAAAAAAATAGCCGGGCGTTGTGACAGGCTCCTGTAGTCCCAGCTACCCGGGAGGCTGAGACAAGAGAATCACCTAAGCCCAGGAGTTGGAAGTTGCTGTGAGCTGTGTGATGTCACAGCACTACTGAGGGCAATAAAGTAAAACTCTGTCTCCACAAAAAACAAAAAATAAATAAAATAAAATAAAATAAAGTCCAATTTGAAGTGAGATCCAATCACCACTAAAAATAAAATAAAGTTCAATTTGATGTGAGATCCAATCACCACTAAAAATTAAAAAAGCATTACCCAGGCATCATGGCAGGCACCTGTCGTCCCAGCTACTTGGGAGGCTAAAGCAGGGGGACTGCCTGAACCTAGGAGTTTGAGATTGCTGCAAGCCAGGTTGATGCCATGGTACTCTAACCTAGACTCTCTCTGAGACTCTCTCTCAAAAAAAGAAAATAAAGTTCAATTTGGAGCTCACTGGAAGACACTGTTAAGAGAACTTAAAAAGACAATTTGGGGGACGGCACCTGTATCTCAAAGGAGTAGGGCACCGGCCCCATATGCTGGAGGTGGCGGGTTCAAACCCAGTCCCAGCAAAAAAATGCAAAAAAAAAAAAAAAAAAAAAAAAAACAAAGGACAAAAAACAAGTAAGGGTGGCGCCTGTGGCTCAAAGGAGTAGGGCACTAGCCCCATATACCATAGGTGGCAGGTTCAAACCCAGCCCCAGCCAAAAACTGCAAAAAAAAGACAATTTGGGAGGAAATATTTGCATATCACTTATCTGATAGGAGACTTGTATCTGGAATACAAAGAACTCTCAGAATTCAATAATAGACATAATGCAATAGAATGTTAAAAAGCATGAATCTAGGCTGGGCATAGTGGCTCACATCTGCAATCCCAGCACTCTGGGAGGCCGAAGTGGGCAAATAGCCTGAGCTCACAAGTTTGAGCCCAAACTGAACAAGAGCAAGACCCCATCTCCAAAAATAGCCAGGCATTGCAGTGGGCATCTGTAGTCCCACCTACTCAGGAGGCTGAGCCAAGAGAATCACTTAAGCCCAAGAGTTTGAAGTTGCTATGAGCTATGACACCACACCATTTTACCAAAGTGAGACTGTCTAAAAAAAAAGCATGGCTCTCTCTCTTCTCCTCTGTTCTCTCTCCTCCTCTCTCATCCTTGATCTCCTCTTTTCTCTCCCCTTTTCTCTTCTCTTTTCTCCTCCTTGGTGCTGCTCTGCAGCCTTCCTCCCCCACCAATAAAGACCTTTCATATAAGCCTTGATGGTCTGTGAGATCTCTGCCAGTCGAATGCCACCTTTTCAGCTGGTGTCAGAAGTGGGATATAATTAGGGAACGCTGCCAAGGGTAGCTTCTACCCCTTCCATGGGGTTTTAGCTCCTGGGGGCTCCCTATCCTCCTCTCATACTCCCGGCACTCATCATTGCATCGGCTTGTGTCCACCTGCCAAGGTGCTCTAACCAGCACTCAGCACTGCCTCATCCAGACTTAGTAACTACTCAGCTGGTGCTTCAAACCTACACCCCAGATACAGCTCCCAACCTACAAAAAAAAGAAACTGTTCTTCATGAATGGGCTACACTCCACTCCAGGCCACAAGACCTTCCTGAACACCACTTCTAAACAGCCACCACTAAAAGGGCAGTCTAAGAGCAAAAAACGTATATCCTCCCAACGAAAAATCATAATTATCTAATAGTTGGCCAATTAAAACTACGTGCCCCTTTCAGCAAGAAGAAACTACAGAAGAGAGAACTCAACAGCCCCTATCCCAAGGCCAACCCCCTATTTTTAACATATCAAGAAGGGAGGAATATTAGGTGATTGCCTCAGAAAGCCCCTTCCTGCTCTTAAAGTTACAACTCCTTCCCAAGCACAGGGAGTGGCCTGCTTACCTCATCTCCCTGTGCCAATTACCCACTGCCTGCCCTTAACGGCTCTTCCTACGGGAGCAGTAACTCCTTACTGGCTATCATACCATCCAGTCACCTGAGACTTCCCTATATAAAGGTACGCTTCTCTTTTCTCTCTCTCTCTCTCTTCTCCGCTCTCTCTCCTCCTCTCTCCTCCTCACTCTCCTCTTCTTTTCTCCCCTTTTCTCTCCTCGTTGGTGCGGCTCTGCACCCTCCCTCCTCCACCAATAAAGACCTTTCCTACAAGCAAAAAAAAAAAAAAGCATGAATCTATAAACATCTTAAAGTTGTTGAAAAGGGGGGAAAAGATATTAATAGATATGTCAAAAAATACATATGATAAGGACATGAAAAAATGCTAAACATCATTAGACATTAGGGAAATCCATATTAAAATCGCAATGAGGGGCTCGGCGCCTGTGGCTCAAGCAGCTAAGGCGCCAGCCACATACACCTAAGGTGGAGGGTTCGAATCCCCAGCCCGGGC
>NW_003852444.1:4491913-4493352 GCF_000181295.1 Otolemur garnettii | reverse complement strand
GCTAAGGCACCAGCCACATACACCAGGACTGGTGGGTTCAAATCCAGCCCGGGCCTGCCAAACAATGACAACCACAACCAAAAAACAGCTAGGGGTTATGGTGGGCGCCTATAGTCCCAGCTACTTGGGAGGCTGAGGCAAGAAAATTGCTTGAGCCCAGGAGTTGGAGATTGCTGTGAGCTGTGACACCACAGCACTCTACCCAGGGCAATAGCTTAAGGCTCTGTTTCAAAAAAAGAAAAAAAAAATCTTAATGAAAAAAATAGCACATGAACACAGTATCATCTACTCCAAAAGAAAACTGAACTATCATAGGGGAATGTCTTTTACAGTACAATTCCATTAAACCAGTGACACTAGAGTTAGAATGAAAGAGAGATCACTCTAACACTGAAATATAATCAGAGCATTCTTTCTAAGGGGTGCTTGTTCAAACCAGAGACTTCATATGGATGAACTCTCACAATGTTACAGATCATTAACAAGCTAGTTAACTCCCATGATGAAACTATGGAAGCCAGAAAACTGAAGAGTCAGCCACAGCAAGCACTGAACCCTGACATAGTTGCATAATGTCTGGTGCATACACTGGTCTGCACACAAAAGAGATAGAAACATCAATGAGACAAATATACATCTGACAAAGTATTTATCTAGAAAAAATAATAAAAATCCAAACTAGTAACATTTCTGAAAAAGGACCATCACAAACAATGATGAATAACAAAGAAAAGTTTTTGGTTATTTCAACTTACTTTCCAACTTACAAATCAAGTATGCCTATTCTTCCTGAGTGGCCTGGATGACACTTTAGTAAGTACCTATTATATCTTTATCTCATGGCCCACATCACACACAAAGTCAAATATAATCTAACAAGTACTTGAAGATTTAGCAGAAAAAATATTCAATTTAACTTACACTCCAAAATTTGGCATTATTCATCTGAATCTTATTGGAGCCCTTGTCAAGTAACTTTAGGCCAGTCACATGAATAATTTTTGGCCTCACTTTCCTTGCCCTTAATAGTAAGAAGATTAAACTAAATCACCAAGTCTCAAAAAAGATAGAGAAGCCAGACACAGTGGTCGACACCTGTAATCCTAGCACTTTAGGAGGCCAAGGTAAAAAAGACTGCTTGAGGTCAGGAGTTTGAGACCAATCTAAGTGAGAGCAAAATCCAGTCTCTACAAAAAGCACAAAAATTAGCCAGGCATTGGACTGTGCCTGTGGCTCAAAGGAGTAGGGCACCAGCCCCATATGTCAGAGGTGGTGAGTTCAAACCCAGCCTGGGCCAAAAACTGGAAAAAAAAAAGAAAGAAAGAAAAGAAAAAGAAAAAAAATTAGCTAGGAACGATGGCACATAACTGGGTAGTCCCAGCTCCTATGAAGGCTGAGGCAGGAAGACTGCTTAAGCCCAGGATTTTTTTTTTTTTTTT
>NW_003852444.1:4478947-4491893 GCF_000181295.1 Otolemur garnettii | reverse complement strand
AGAGCCTCAAGCTGTCCCCCTGGGTAGAGTGCCATGGCATCACAGCTCACAGCAACCTCCAACTCCTGGGCTCAAGCGAGTCTCCTGCCTCTCCCTCCCAAATAGCTGGGACCACAGGTGCCTGCCACAATGCCTGGCTATTTTTTTTGGTTGCAGCCATCATTGTTGTTTGGCAAGTTCAGGCTGGATTCGAACCGGCCACCTTAGATGTATGTGGCTGGCGCCTTAGCCACTTGAGCCACAGGCACCAAGCCTTTGCCCAGGATTTTGAGGATGCAGTCAGCTATGATAACACCACTACACTAGTTGGGCAGTAGAATGAGATCCTGTCTCAAAACTAAATAAATTAAGACAGGCATTGTGGCTCACACCTGTAATCCTAGAACTCTGGGAGGCCCAGGCAGGTGGATTGCTTGAGCTCAGGAGTTCAAGACCAGCCTGAGAAAATAAAAAAATTAGCAGGGCATTGTAGGGGGCACCTGTAGTCCCAGCTACTTAGGAGGATGGGGCAAGAGGATTATTAAAGTCCAAGACTTTGACGTTGCTATGAGCTATAACATCACAACACTTAACCCCAGTGTAACTGAGGGTTTGTTTTTTTTTTTTAATTTGAGACAGAGTCTCACTATGTCCCCCTGGGTAGAATGCTGTGGTATCACAACTCACAGCAACCTCTATCTCTTAGGTTTAAGTGATTCTCTTTCCTCAACCTCCTAAGTAGCTGGGACTATAGGCGCCCACCACAATGCCGGCTATTTTTTTATTGCAGTTGTCATTGTTGTTTTAGCTAGCCTGGCCGGGTTCTAACCTGCCACCCTCAAGGTACGTGGCTGGCACCATAACCACTGGGCTACGGATGCCACCCATGACTAAGGGGTTTTTTTTGGTTTTTTTTTTGAGACAGAGCCTCAAGCTGTCACCCTGGGTGGAGTGCTGTGGCATCACAGCTCACAGCAACCTCCAACTCCTGGGCTCAAGCGATTCTCCTGCCTCTGCCTCCCAAGTAGCTAGGACTGCAGGTCCCCGCCACAATGCCTGGCTAATTTTTGGTTGCAGCCGTCACTGTTGTTTGGTGGGCCTGGACTGGATTCGAACCCGCCAGCTCAAGTATATGTGGTTGGTGCCTTAGCTGCTTGAGCCACAGGCGCTGAGCCCATAACTAAGGTTTAAAAAAAAAAAAAAAAAAAAAAAAAAGAAACAAATAAAATAAAATATATTAAATAAATAGGAAGGTAAACCCAAAGGAAGACACATGATGCATGGATGGTACATGAGATTTTAAGGTTCTCTAAAGGGACAATGAGGCTCGGCGCCTGTGGCTCAAGCGGCTACCGCGCCAGCCGCATACACCTAAGCTGGTGGGTTCAAATCCAGCCTGGGCCCGCCAAACAACAATAATGGCTGCAACCAAAAAATAGCCGGGCGTTGTGGCGGGCGCCTGTGGTCCCAGCTACTTGGGAGGCTGAGGCAGGAGACTCGCTTGAGCCCAGGAGTTGGAGGTTGCTGTGAGCTGTAATGCCACGGCACTCTGCCCAGGGGACAGCTTGAGGCTCTGTCTCAAAAAAAAAAAAAAAAAAAAAAAAGAAACAAATAAAATAAAATATATTAAATAAATAGGAAGGTAAACCCAAAGGAAGACACATGATGCATGGATGGTACATGAGATTTTAAGGTTCTCTAAAGGGACAATGAGGCTCGGCGCCTGTGGCTCAAGCGGCTACCGCGCCAGCCGCATACACCTAAGCTGGTGGGTTCAAATCCAGCCTGGGCCCGCCAAACAACAATAATGGCTGCAACCAAAAAATAGCCAGGCGTTGTGGCGGACGCCTGCAGTCCCAGCTACTTGGGAGGCTGAGGCAAAAGAATCACTTGAGCCCAGGAGTTGGAAGTTGCTGTGAGCTATGATACCACAGCACTCTACCTAGGGTGACAGCATGAGGCTCTGTCTCAAAATAAATAAATAAATAAAGGGACAATGCATTTAAAAAAAACTTTGAGACCTCTGGCCTTAGTCCACACTCAGAATCTGAATATGATCCTCGTCTGGGCTAGATCACCCCAAGGCCCACACCATTTCCAACACACGCTTACGTGAAATCTCTTCGAGAACTACTATTACTTTCTTTTTGTTGTTGTTATAATTGTTCTGTTTTATTATTGTTGTTAATCTCTTACTGTGCCCAATTTATAAATTAAATTTTATCACAGATATGTACACACAGGAAAACATAATGTATATAGGGTTTGGTACTATCTGAGGTTTCAGACATCCACTGAGGGTTTTGGAAAATAAAATAACCCCTGAGGATAAGTGGGGAGTATTACTTATGCTAAACAGAAATATATATACACAACAATGAGAAATACTAATGGGGCAAATCCAAATATAAATGAAGACAATCTTCTGAATTCACGTTTGAATCACGTTTCATCTGGCATCAAAAACCACTAATCTGGGTGGCTCTTGTGGCTCAGTGGGTGGGGCACCGGCCCCATATACCGACGGTGGTGGGTTCGAACCCAGCCCCAACCAAACTGCAACAAAAAATAGCCAGGCATTGTGGCAAGCACCTGTAGTCCCAGTTACTCGGGAGGCTAAGGCAAGAGAATCACATAAGCCCAAGAGCTAGAGGTTGCTGTGAGTTGTGACACCATGGCACTCTACCAAGGGTGACAAAGTAATACTCTGTCTCTAAAAAAAAAAAAAGCCAAACACCAATCTTTGGGCAGTGCCTGTGCCTCAGTGGGTAGGGCACCGGCCCCATACACTGAGGGTGTCAGGTTCAAACCCAGCCCTGGCCAGCTAAAACAATAGTGGCAACTACAACAAAAAATAGCCAGGCATTGTGGTGGGCGCTTGTAGTCCCAAATACTTGGGAAACTGAGCAGAGAAAATCACGTAAGCCCAAGAGTTGGAGGTTGCTGTGAGCTGTGACACCACAGCACTCTACTGAGGGAAACAGAGTGAGACTCTGTCTCAAAAAAAAAAATCACCAATCTTTTAGTACTTTTCTAGTACGTTATTCTGTATCCACATTCTCTGCATCTGATTGGATCCCTGGATTTTATTTCATTTTCTGTGTGACATTCTCCACAGATACATATCATTGGCTGCTGGTTTGGGGGTTGAACGTCCTTTTTAAGCTCATCGTCCATTGTAGTCTCTACGCAGCTCTGTGAACCTTCCCACTCCAGAACTATTATTACTCTTTAAAATACAAAGAGTATGTGGGTAGGGTCTATGGGATCAGGTTAATTCACTTCGACAAATCTGAGTAATCCAAGTCTATTAAACCACTTAAAAAAAGAAATCAAAGGAAGGCAGTGGCATACCCAGCTTTCCCAAACCAGTTGCCCATCACAGCAACCACACAGGGCCAACCAGTGGACTGTAGCAGGCCGTTCACAATCCACAGACAGCAGTACAGCCATTTGTTGTAGAAATGCAGCCATTCTGTGAGGGTGCCAAAGACAAATACCTTAGAGAAGGAAGAAATAAAAAGGGACATGTGACATCCACAGACACTTTTAGTAGACTCAACTGCCCGCTACACTTATGTTTCTGAGTAAAAGGACTATCTGAAGACTATATATTCAAACAGCAAGTGCCTAAGAGACATGTGACTGACTGTTACAATGCTCCTTCTTGCTCAGCCGGCACTGAGGAGGCAAAGACTGATCATCACTGACCCAGAGAGACGAGAATGTTGAATAACACTGTCATTAAGTTATCAGCCCTCCGATTTGTATCTTTGATGCTAAAAAGTTAATTCTCCATTTTTTGCCCCATTGTATATCTAATTCCACTTCCTCTCGCTCAGACTATGGATGTGGAGGGAAGTGGCAAGCTCCAAAGGGCTACTGTGAGGACGGATGAGCCCTTGTGGGCAAACTCCCTCCAAACAGCACCAGGCACTGTGCTGGGTAAAGGCACCAGGTAAGTGCTAGCCACTGTTATGACTGCAGCTACTAAGTTAATTAGTGTAAGTACAATCTATCTAACTTGGGATCTGCTAAATCATTTAGTAGCTTTCATCAAGTGGCTGCTTTTTTCCAGGTACTTTGTTCAAGTGGACATTTTATTTGCAGCTAAAGTCTATTCTGGGAAAACTCTGCATGATTAAAAAACAGTATATATAATATTGTCTGATTCTAGTTATAAGATATTCTGAAATAAACAAAACTCTAAGGACAGAAAAATGGCAATGGCTGCCAGAGGCTGGGCCAAAGGGGAGGTAGCTAAACAACCATACTCACTGATTTGAAACTCAGAATTATATAGTAAAGAGGGTGAGTTTATATACACGCTTCAATTTCTTTTTTTTTTTTTTTTTTAAATAGACTCTCACACTATCACCCTCAGTAGAGTGCTATGGTGTCACAGCTCACAGCAACCTCAAACTCTTGGGCTTAAGCAATTCTCTTGCCTCAGCTTCCCAAGTAGCTGGAATAACAGGCGCCCCCCCCCCACAACACCTGGTTATTTTTTTGTTGTAGTTGTCATTGTCTAGTAGGCTGGGGCCAGGTTCAAACCAGCCTGTCTCAGTATATGTGGCTGGCCCCCAAACCACTGAGCTATGAGCGCCGAACCAACACACTTCAATTTTTTGTTTTTTGTTTTCTGTTTTTTGAGACAGAGCTTCCTTCTGTTGCCTAGGCTAGAATGCCATGGCATTACCTAGCTCACAGCAACCTAAAACCCCTGGCTTCAAGTGACCTTCCTGCCTCAGCCTCCCAAGTAGCTGGGACTACAAGTGCCTGCCACAACACCCAGCTAATTTTTCTATGTTTAGTAGAGATGGGGGTCTCACTCTTGCTTAGTCTAGCATCAAACTCCTGACCTAACTGTTCCTCCCACCTCCACCTCCCAGAGTGCTGGGACTACAGGTGTTAGCTACTGTCCCTGGCCCATACTGCCATTTTTTTTTAAATTAAAAACAAGGAAATGTATATATACGGTTAAAAAATAGTATGTATATATGTGCTTGGCTGGGCAGCTTATAAAGCACTCCAATCTCTAAAATTTAAAGGATAAACAGGGTTTTCCTGTATTTAAATGGTACACACTGAAAAAGTAATAAATGAAGATCTAACTAAACCCCACAGTCTCATTCAATCAACAAAAATTCCTTACTAGGAGCCTATAAGTAAATAAAGATAAAGGAGATATGGACCTTGCCCTACACAGCACTTAACATGCCAGGCATTGTTCCAAATACCTCATATATAGAAACTCATATAATTCTCACTACAACCCTATGAGAAGGTAACATGCATATCGTCTTTTCCAAATGAAGAAGCTGAAGTACAGGGAAGTCATAAGCTAGAAAACTACAGAAGAGGAAAAGAAACACAGGCTATTCCAGTCTAGGGAATCTGCGATCTTAACCACCATGCTACCCACTCCTGGGAAAGCAAGACTGAGACAGAAATAACTAGGCTGAGTGGCAATTTCAAATGTCTGCAAAGTGGGAGGCACCTGTGACTCAGTGGGTAGGGCACCGGCCCCATAAACCAAGGGTGGTAGGTTCAAACCCCACCGTGGCCAAACGGCAACAAAAAATAGCCGGGTGTTGTGGTGGGCACCTATAGTCCCAGCTACTTGGGAGGCTGAGGCAAGAGAATCACCTAAGCCCAAGAGCTGGAGGTTGCTGTGAGCTGTGATGCCACAGCACTCTATCCAGGGTGACAGCTTGAGGCTCTGTCTCAAAAAAGAAAAGAAAAAAATGCCTACAAAGAAAAACACAGGCATAATAGCTCAGAAGAGGGGTCACCAAGGTCAGGCATTCTGAGAGAGGTGTTGCTTGGTCAATGATGTGAAGGATATAGTGAGGCGGGACAGGAAACCAGCAGGAACAAAGCACTGAGGTAGGAGAGAGCAGCACGTTAGGGGCACAGAAAGTCATCTTGTTTGGGAAGCAGAGAGACAAATGTGATTGTAAAGACTAGCTGGGCCCAGGTTCCAGAGAGTGCTAGATGCCATGCTATTTATTCAGACTATATGTTAATATTAGACTTTGCTGGTGCCTGACAGTCAAGGAAAGGACCTGACCAGAGTTGTAATTTTAAAAAGCTCAGCTGAGTGAAAAGGCAAACAAGGGATTAGAACATGAAAAAATTTTACTGTTCTATCCTTTATAGAGAAGAAGGGGGATTATCTGGATTCTAAAATACCTGGCCAAAATAATAATAATTGTAACACCTTTCCAACTTACCACCAATGCAGAAGAACACATGCCAAAAGACAGAACCCATCGCAGATTCAGCCGATCCCCAACAATGCCACTGATGAAAAGGCCCTAAAAATGAAGAGTTTAACTTTTACAGCTTTAAATAATAACACAGTCTGAAAAAAGTAACATGCATTGCAAAGCAAATGAGGCAAACAAAACATTAAAATTATTTAAAATTCTATCTTATTCACATGCTTAGACTAGCTATTTATATGAGTTTCACAAATGCTTCATGAAACAGCAATGAGCTTCTGTGCACTATACTGCAAGGACACCATAATTCAGAGCAAACTTTAGTTTTACTTGATTCCCTGAATGAAAACAAACAAAATCACATAAGAATAACTCTAATAATTGGTTTGGCACATGTAGCTCAGCAGCTAGGGCATTAGCCACATACGCTGGAGCTGGCGGGTTCGAATGTAGCCCAGGCCTGACACACACACAAAGAAAATGGCCAGGCATTGTGGCGGGCACCTGTAATCCCAGCTATTTGGGAGGCTGAGGCAAAAGAATCACTTAAGCCCAAGATTTGCAGGTTGCTGTGAGCTGTGATGCCATAGCACTCTACCAAGGTGACATAGTGAAACTCTGTCTCAAAAAAAATAACTCTAATAAACAAACACACAAATACATCTCATTTTCTAGAATAGATTAATTCCTAAACTTTACTTACAAGATTTCTTAGGCTCAGCACCTGTGGCTCAAGTGGCTAAGGTGCCAGCCACATATACCTAAGGTGGAGGGTTTGAATCCAGCCCGGGCCCACCAAAACAACAATGATGGCTGCAACCAAACAAAATGGCCGGGCGTTGTGGCAGGCGCCTGTGGTCCCAGCTACTTGGGAGGCTTAAGCAGGAGACTCGCTTGAGCCCAGGAGTTGGAGTTTGCTGTGAGCCGTGATGCCACAGTACTCTACCTAGGGGGAGAGCTTGAGGCTCTGTCTCAAAAAAAAAGATTTCTCAAAGACTGGCTAGGCGCCTGTGGCTCAAGCGGCTAAGGCACCAGCCACATACACCTGAGCTGGCAGTTTGAATCCAGCCCAGGGCCTGCCAAACAACAATGATGGCTGCAACCAAAAAATGGCTGGGTGTTTTAGCAGGCACCTGTAGTACCAGCTACTTGGGAGTTGGAGGCAGGAGAATCGCTTGAGCCCAGGAGTTTGAGGTTGCTGTGAGCTATGATGCCACAGCACTCTACCCAGGGTGATAGCTTGAGGCTCTGTCTCAAAAAAAAACAAAAAAAGATTTCTCAAAGAGATCCCTCTTAGCCATGTGCATGAGGAGTTAAGATGCGTTACTGCATGTCCTACAGGTTCAGCTCCTACCTTATAAGAAGTAGAACAGAAGTTTCTAGGGTACACCTGCTGCCTATTTAATCTGACCCTTGGGTTTCACTATTTCCCAAGGCAAGAAGAGGAAGAAGGCAGGGACAACAATCAGTTGGAGAGTAGTATAAACATTCTGCCTTCTGCTCCCCTCCCACTGAGTGACAGGAATTAAAACGCTGAGATCTGCCTGTAGTCCCAGCTACTTGGGAAGCTGAGGCAAGAGAATAGCTTAAGATCAAAAGTTGGAGGTTGCTGTGAGCTGTGACACTACGACACTCTACTGAGGGTGACATAGTGAGACTCCGTCTCAAAAAAAAACAAGGGCAGTGCCTGTGGCGCAAAGGAGTAGGGTGCAGGCCCCATATGCCAGAGGTGACGGGTTCAAACTCAGCCCCGGCCAAAAACTGAAAACACACACACACACACACACACACACACAAACCCACTGAGCTCATGGCGTGAAGGAAAACTGAAGACCTAAAGGGCAGCATTCATTAGGTTTCTTCCACAAATATATAAAATGAATTAAATGTCTTGACTTAGATGAGGACCAAGTATTTCTAATAAATTGACTATAGAGGAATTTAGATGATATCACTATAAATGTTTCTCTCTGGTTATCATTAAGCTTCCCCATCCTCAAAAGAAGCAGCAAGCATTAAAATAGACTGCTCCAATATTCCCTAGCTTCTCCCCTCCACAGTCTTACCCTATAACAAAGAAAGAAGAAAAAAAAATCTCCCAATTCTATTTCAGATGAGGGAATGCATTCATTCTGTGATGCTCCAAAACGCAAAAGGCCTGGATGTCACAGAAGGAAATGCCACTCAAGAGGAAGAATTTTGATTTTTCCTGGCAATTATCTTTCCTCTATTTCATCCTAAGGTAGGTGTTACAGATGAGGAAACTAAACATCAAAAAAAGGTTAAATTCCATTTCAAAACCAAGTTTAACACAGCTAGTTAGCCACGACAGAGTTGATCTTTCCACTAAACTATACTGCCTCTTAAAATAGCCCCTGAAGGGACCCAGTGGCTCAAAGAGAAACAAGCACCCATCACTAGAAGGGCTCTAGCCAAAGCCCAATGACTCCACATCAGAATCATGTACAGAAAGTGTGCAAGGCAAGAAGCCAGGCTAAATAAATGATCTAAAACCCATTTCTATTGTTTCTGTAAGTTCCTTTTTGAAGAAAAGATACCCTAAAATTACCCAAATAAGCACTTATTTAGGGATAACTTGGGGACCTCCACCTAGTATTTCACATTGCCTGGACAATCTAATTAAAAGGTTTTTATAAATGAAAAAACTTTAAATATAGGACATAAGACGCTTAGGGAGATGGCTTGGTGCCTGTGGCTCAAGTGGCTAAGGTGCCAGCCACATACACCTGAGCTGGCTGGTCTGAATCCAGCCCAGGCCCACCAAACAACAATGACGGCTGCAACCAAAAAAACAGCCAGGTACTGTGGTGGGTGCCTGTAATCCCAGCTACTTGGGAGGCGGAGGCAGGAGAATCACTTGAGCCCAGGATTTGGAGGTTGCTGTGAGCTATGATGCCATAGCACTCTACCCAGGAAGACAGCTTGAGGCTCTGTCTCAAAAAAAAGAGGTAGAAAAAAAATTAAAAAAAAAAAAAAAGATGCTTAGGGAGAAAAGGAAACTCCTCACTATCCATGGTTCCAGCTGTTGCCACCATCAGCCCCTCAACTCTAATGTGGCAGCCACCATACATGTTCCTACAGAGACATTTGCTGCCCAATCTGACACTACTGCAGACACTGACCTTTCCCTCACCCTGTCCGTACTGCCCAGCACACCACCCTCTCCGTCTCTGCCTCCTTCCTATTCATCTCAGCCTCCCCACCCATTTCTCAGCCCCACCTCGAAAGACTGGAAGCTCCAGGGCTCAGTCCTCACACCTCTTCTCTGTCCTCACCTATTGTCTTGATAATTTCATTTGCCATCCACATGCCAAGGACTGTGAAATTTGTATCTCCAGCCTGGACCCCTCTCCCTTCAACTCTAGGCTCATATGACGAAGGATCTGCTCTTTATCACTAAGGCAAAACAGGCATCTCAAATGCGACATGTCCAAAAGGGATTCCTCCAAGGCTTTCTCTTCTCATAGTCTTCTGCTCAGCCCTGACACTTTCACTTTTTTTTTTTTTTTTTAGACAGAGCCTCAAGCTGTCCCCCTGGGTAGAGTGCCATGGCATCACAGCTCACAGCAACCTCCAACTCCTGGGCTCAAGCGAGTCTCCAGCCTCAGCCTCCCAAGTAGCTGGGACCACAGGTGCCCACCATAATGCCCGGCTATTTTTTGGTTGCAGCCGTCATTGTTGTTTGCGGGGCCTGGACTGGATTCAAACCCGCCACCTTAGGTGTATGTGGCTGGCGCCTTAGCCACTTGAGCCACAGGCACCAAGCCGACACTTTCACCTTAGAGTTTTCTTTGATGTGCTTCTCTTATATTCCACTGTCAATAGGAAAAAAATACTATTGGCTTTATCTGCGAAACACAGCTAAAATCTCCTTCCCCCATCCCATTACTGTAAGCCTGGACCCAACCACCACACTTCCCTTTGAGACAGCAAGAACCAAACTTGTCTCCCAATTCCTCCTCCATCCTTGCCTTATCTCTCAGAGTGACAAGTACGCCTGTCCAGATCCAAGTCAGATGTCACTCTGTGAAAAACCTTCCAGCAAGTCCCATCTCACTCAGGGTTAAAGCCAGAGCCCCACAAAAGGAGCCAGAACCCTACTGACCTAACCCCATCACCTCTCAGCCTCGCATCCAGCAACTCTATTCCAGCCATACCGACCTTACTCTACCTCAAACATCCTCCCTTACGCCATTTTCCCCAGCCATCTGGGAGAGCTCTCTACACCCCCACCCAAGCCTATTTAGTCCCCTGTCCCTGCTCTACAAAAGTAGAGCTCCGTAGCACTTACCACCTTATCACCATCAAAAATACAGTGTACCGGCTTGGCCCCTGTGGCTCAAGTGGCTAAGGCACCAGCCACATACACCTAAGGTGGTGGGATCGTATCCAGCCTGGGCCTGCCAAACAACCATGACAACTGCAACCAAAAAGTAGCCGGGTGCTGTGGCGGGCGCCTGTGGTCCCAGCTACTTGGGAGAGCTACTGAGGCAGGAGACTCGCTTGAGCCCAGGAGTTGGAGGTTGCTGTGAGCTGTGATCCCATAGCACTCAACCCAGGGGGACAGCCTGAGGCTGTCTCAAAAACAAAAACACCCCCCCCCCCAAAGACAGTATACAGTAGAACCTTAATAGTTAACACCTCCCTACATCAACCACCTCAACGTGACCTGATAGTCACAGATGGGACATACATCACATGTACCTATCAGTACAATAGGCCTAGTCCCTTATGCTGACCGCCTCTGTATACTGGGCAGTTTATTACAGTCCCTTGGGAGGTCAACTTACAGAGCTTGTCTATATTTATTTATAGCATTTTGTGAACATAAGTTTTATAAAAGTAGGAATTTTTTGTATCATTCATGATAAATTCCTCATGATACTTGCCAAATACTCAATAAACGTTTATCAAATGAATAGGAAGGACATGAAATGCTTCAAAACCACTGAACTCAGTCAGCAAATTCAAAATCTCTGACAAACTTCATAAGGTTTAGAGTCATTAGCTTTTATACTTTTTCCTCAACTTAAAAATCCCAGAAATTCTCAGCTTGGCGCCTGTGGCTCAAGCGGCCAAGGCGCCAGCCACATATACCTGAGCTGGCTGATTCGAATCCAGCCCGGGCCCGCCAAACAACAATGACAGCTGCAACCAAAAAAATAGCCAGGCATTGTGGTGGGTGCCTGTAGACCCAGTTACTTGGGAAGTGGAGGCAGGAGAATCACTTGAACCCAGGAGCTGGAGGTTGCTATGAACTGTGATGCCACAGCACTCTACCCAGGGAGATAGCTTGAGGCTCTGTCTCAAAAAAAAAAAAAAAAAATCCTAGAGTTCTAAAACTTACCACAGGTTGCCTGTAGCTCAATGGTTAGAGCATTGGCCTTGTGCACCAGGGGTGGCAGGTTCAAACCCAGCCCAGGCCTGATTATCAAAAAAATGAAATAAAATAAAACAAAACTTACCACAGCATAGGAGAAGAGGAAAATGGTATCCAGGGTCCCAAGGAAAAGAGTAGCTTCCTCTGCACTAGGAAACAAATGGTTGCTGTTCCAGATCTACAGAAATATGAGAACCAGTCAATCCCTGCTGGTATCTGCTAGTGCTTTGTTTCTCAAATCCCCTTCACAAACACTTTGAAAAGATCAGTATAGTAGAGATAATTTTTTATTTTTTTTGGAGACAAGTGTCTCACTCTGTCACACAGGCTATAGTACAGTCATCATAGCTCACTGCAATCTCTGACTCCTGAGATCAAGTGATCCTCCTGCCTTAGCCTCCTAAGGAGCTGAGACTGTAAGTGGCTGTCACCACACTGGACTAATTTTTCCTATTTTTTGTAGAGATGGAGTCTTTGCTCTTGCTCAGGCTCCTGGCTTAGTAATCCTCCTGCCTCAGCCTCCCAAAGTGCTAGGATTACAGGTATGAGCCTCTAGGCCCGGTCTAAAGACCAACTTTTACTTCAAATACATTTATAAAGTTCCTAACTAGTATACTCATTTCTTATTTTTTTGCTTTTATTATTTTTAATTGACACATAATAATTGTGCACACTTATGGGGTACAGATCATAGCTCTCCCACAGTGGTCTAGGGAACAAGGTGGGGAGGGAAAGTGCTTCAAGAGCCTTTCTGCAAGTGGGTCTACAAGGTCAAAACTATTTATTTTAGAATAGAGTCTCACTTTGTCACCCTTGGTAGAGTGCCGTAGCATCATAGCTCATAGCAACGTCAAATGCTTGGGCTCAAGCAATTCTCTTGCCTCAGTTTTTCTATTTTTTTTGAGACAGAGTCTCACTATGTCACCCTTGGTAGAGTGCCATGGTGTCATAGCTCATAGCAACCTCAACTTCGTGGGCTCAAGTGATTCTCTTACCTCAGCCTCCCTAGTAGCTGGGACTACAGGCACCCGCCACAATGCCTGGCTATTTTGTTGTTGTTGTCATGGTTGTTTAGCAGGCCCGGGCTGGGTTCAAACCCACGAACCCCAGTACATGTGGCTGACACCGTAACCACTGAGCTACAAGCGTGGCATCCGTAGCACAGTGGGTACAGGGCCAGCCACATACATGGAGGCTGGTGGGTTCAAGCTCCATGAAGGCAAGAAAATCACTTAAGCCCAAGAGTTTGAGGTTGCTGGCTCGGCACCTATAGCTCAACCAGCTAGGGCGCCAGCCACGTACACCTAAGGTGGCGGGTTCGAATCCCCAGCCCGGACCC
>NW_003852444.1:4474708-4476515 GCF_000181295.1 Otolemur garnettii | reverse complement strand
AAAAAAAAAAAAAAAGAATAAAGAAATAACTATCTTATTCACATTTTAGGGAGATAGTCATATGATCTCTAAATCTATGTCACCTTTGAATTGGTCCATATAGGGAAAATATTTTTAGGACTATTTTGCTATAACTCCACCTAAGTAGAACTTGAAAAATGTGGTAAAGACTAAGTAGGGTGGATCTGTGTGCTGGGAAAGGGCATTGTAAAGAATGACATCTCTGTGCCAAAAAGTCATTAACCAACCTTCCTGGTCTGTAATGAAAATAAGGAAGCATGATACATACTCCCTGACTTCAAGGTGCTTAAGCAAGATACAGACAAATGAAACAGTTAGAAAATATTCAGGCTCGGCGCCTGTGGCTCAAGTGGCTAAGGTGCCAGCCACATACACCTAAAGGTGGCGGGTTCGAATCCAGCCCAGGCCAGCAAAACATCAATGACAGCTGCAACCAAAAAATAGCCAGGCGTTGTGGCAGGCACCTATGGTCCCAGCTACTTGGGAGGCTGAAGCAGAAGACTCGCTTGAGCCCAGGAGTTGGAGGTTGCTGTGAGCGATGATGCTACGGCACTCTACCCAGGGGGATAGCTTGAGGCTCTGTCTTAAGAAAAAAAAAAAAGAAAATATTCAAGTATTGAGACATTACACTATGCTATATAGTGTGCAAAAGTTCAGAGAAGGGAAAAATCTGTGGAAGCTTGAAAAAATTTGATTGAAAAAGTAGCACTTTATCTTAACACAAAGATGAAGGAAAATGTAAGTAGGTGGAAAAATGCAAAAGTGCATGTAAAAGATAATAATCAAAATCTCAAAGGCAGAAATGAGCACAATACTTGGGAAACTCAATGAAAAAATAGCCTCACCAGACTTGTAATTTCAAGACAGTGAAAATTACTGTGGCTGGATAGGTAAAATAGGCCTGATTTAAAAGCAGGCTTTGAAACTGGTAGAATAGTTAGGACGTTACGCCACAGGAAACAGTAAGCCATGCCAGAGTCCTAAGCAGGCAAATGATAGAAAAAGAACTTAAGAAGAATTTAAGAGTGGGTATGGTCCCCTTCTTTTTTTTTTTTTTTTTTTTGAGACAGAGCCTCAAGCTATCCCCCTGGGTAGAGTGCCGTGGCATCATAGCTCACAGCGAGTCTCCTGCCTCAGCCTCCCAAGTAGCTGGGACCACAGGCGCCCACCACCCCGGCTATTTTTTGGTTGCAGCCATCATTGTTGTTTTTGGCAGGCCCGGGCTGGATTCGAACCCGCCACCTTAGGTGTATGTGGCTGGCACCTTAGCCACTTGAGCCACAGGCACTGAGCCAGTCCCCTTCTTAAGTCACTTCCACACTTGTTCCACTTACCTCTTTGGGCAGTTCAAGTGATGTGTTAAATGCACTTGGGGTCCATTGCTCAGAGATACTGACTTTGACATTGCTAAATGTTTTTCTTGAAGCATGGAGCAAAGAATAACTGTAAAACAGAAGAAATACAACTGAAGAGGAACAAAGAAAGCAGTATTCAATAAAATTATAGAAATGTGCCCTATTTGTTTTATTCAATTCTACAATTTTTCTTTTAAAAAATGTACTGCTTGGCTCAGCAACCATCGCACAGTGGTTATAGCTCCAGCCACAGGCACTAAGGCTAGTGGGTGGAACCCAACCAGGGCCTGCTAAACAACAATGACAACTGCAACAACCAAAAAAAACAGCCAGGCATTGTGGCAGGTGCCTGTAGTCCCAGCTACTTGGAAGGCTGAGGCAAGACAATAATTTAAGCCCAGGAGTTTGAGGTTGCTGTGAGCTATAATACC
>NW_003852444.1:4465207-4473464 GCF_000181295.1 Otolemur garnettii | reverse complement strand
ACTGAGCTGGCAGGTTCGAATCCAGCCCAGGCCTGCCAAACAACAATGATGGCTGCAACCAAAAAGTAGCTGGGCATTGCAGCCGGCGCCTGTGGTTCCAGCTACTTGGGAGGCTGAGGCAAGAGAATTGGTTAAGCCCAGGAGTTGAAGGTTGCTGTGAGTGGTGATGCCATAGCACTCTACCTAGGGTGACAACTTGAGACTCTGTCTCAAAATAAAATAAAATAAAATCTACCCAGCAGAAATATCAGAATAGTTGACTAACAGAGTTTATACAATACTCCCAATGGCCTGATATATTTATGTTACTAAAGATTACACTTTTGACTACAGAATCACAAACATGGATGATTTTTTCAGTCATCTTGACTAGTCAAGCAAGATCTAGTAACACTCAGGGATCTCAGAGGAGTTAACAAAGTTCCTTCCGGCCTGATGCCCGTAGCATAGTGGTTATGGCACTGGCCACATGCATCAAGGTTGGCAGGTTCAAACCTGGCCCCAGTCAGCTAAACAACAGTGACAAGAGCAACAACCACAAAAATAGCCAGGCATTTTGGCAGGCAACTGTAGTCCCAGTTACTTGGGAGGCTGAGGCAGGAGAATCACATAAGCCTAAGAGTTTGAGGTTGCTGTGAGCTTTGACACCACAGGGCCTCATAGTGAGGGCCTCATAGTGTGACTCTGTCTCAAAAAAAAAAAAAAAAAAAAAAAAAAAGTTCCTTACAATTCCCTCTTAAAACTTTTATTGCTCTAGGAGGCACTGGGCATTCCCTGAATGTTCATATCTATTGTTCTCAAGCCTCTGGTTTTATCAAATAGAGGACTTTATACTAGATCAGGGCTTCTCAACCTCTACACTATTGACATTTTGGACCAAAGTAGAGTGCTATGGCATCATGTGGCTCATAGCAACCTCAAACTCTTGAGCTCAAACTATTCTCTTGCCCTAGTCTCCTGAATAGCTGAGACTACAGGCACCCACCACAATGCCTGGCTATTTTTAGAGACGGGGTCTTATGCTTGCTCAAGTTGGTCTTGAACTCATGAGCTCAGGCAATCCACCTGCCTCAGTCTGCCAAGTGCTAGGATAATAGGTATGAGCCACCTCCCTTGGTTAGACCAAAAGATTCTTTGTTGTGGGGGCTGTGCATGGTAAGATAAAATTTAACAGCATTGCTGGTTTCTACCCACAACATCAAAAGTATCTCCAGACACTGCCAACTGTCCCCTGAGGGCAAAACAGCCCTTGAAAACTACTGTAGTAGGGCTAAGCAAAAGTACAACAGAAGGAACAACCAGTCTATTTCATTATAAGCCTATGCCCATCAGTGCACTGGACACTTACAATGCAAATCGCTCTCACGGGAACCTGCTTACCTGAAGAAGGTGAGCAGGAACACAACAACATGATGATGGCTAAACCGGGGAAGCAGAGTTCCTCTCTGGAAAATACGTGGCCAGGCCATGTTCTTCCTCACTTTTAGCTGTAAAGTGGATAGTGAATGATTTACATCATTTCTTCTTTCTGGAAAGATAAAACACATTATTAACATTATTCAAAATAGGCAGACTATTCAAAAACTGAAGTAATTAGACCAGTCAGGATATAATCAGGCCTTTGGGGGATTAAAAAACTCACAGGTTGGGAAGCGCCTGTGGCTCAAAGGAGTAGGGAGCTGGCCCCATATACCAGAGGTGGTGGGTTCAAACCAGGCCTCGGCCAAAAAAAAAAAAATCATAGGTTGACTCAGCGCCTATAGCTCAGCAGCTAGGGCACCAGCCACGTACACCAGAGCCGATGGGTTCCAATCCAGACTGGGCTGCCAGACAACGACAACTATAACCAAAAAAAAAAAAAAATAGCCGGGCACTGTGGCAGACACCTATACTCCCAGCTACTTAGGAGGCTGAGGCAGGAGAATCGCTTAAGCCTGAGAGTTGGAGGTTACTGTGAGCTGTAACACCACAGCACTCTACCCAGGGCAAGAGCTTGAAACTCTGTCTCAAAAAATAAATAAATAAAACTCATAGGTTATTCGACACCAGAAAAGTGGATTAAAGATATTTTATAGCTATTCAAAAAAAAAAAAAGAAAAGAAAGAAGCAAAAACCTTGACAAAAGATTATATCCATTTTTTTTCAGTTTTTGGCCGGGGCTGGGTTTGAACCCGCCACCTCCGGCATATGGGGCTGGCGCTCTACTCCTTTGAACCACAGGTGCCACGCCAGAAGATTATATCCTAATAGAAAGAACTCTTAGGGCTGGGGTATGGTGGCTCACACCTGTAATCCTAGCACTCTGGGAGACTGAGGTGGGTGGATTGCCTGAGCTCACGGGTTAGAGACCAGCCTGAGCAAGCGCAAGACTCCATCTCTAAAAATAGTCGGGCATTGTGGTAGGTGCCTATAGTCCCAGCTACTCAGGAGGCTAAGGCAAGAGAATAGCTTGAACCCAAGAGTTTGAGGCTGCTATGAGCTATGTAATGCCATGGCACTCTACCTAGGGTGACGAAGTGAGATTCTAGAAAGAAAGAGAGAAAGAGAGAAAGACAGAGAAAAAGAGAGAGAGGGAAAGGGAAAAGAAAGGAAAGGGAAAAGGAAACAGGAAAGGAAAAGGAAAGGAAAGGACTCTTATACAAACTGATAAGAAAATCACTAATTTTCACCCAAAAATGAGTAGAGGAAATGAATAGACAACTCAGAAGAATAAAACGAGTATTAAACATAAGAAATAAAAATTCCAGGCCAGAGGTGATAGCACCTGTCTATAATCCCAGGACTTTAGGAGGCTGAGGCAGCATAATCACTTGAGTCTGAGAACCAGCCTAGGTAACATAGCAAGACCCCATCTCTACAAAACATAAGAAAACTGGCTCAGCACCTGTAGCTCAGTGAGTAGAGACACTCATATATACCTGGGCTGGCAGGTTTGAGCACAGCCCAGGCCTGCTAGACAACAATGACAACTGCAAACCAAAAAATAGCTGGGCATTGTGGCGGGCATCTGTAGTCCCAGCTACTCTGGAGGCTGAGGCAAGATAATCGCTTAAGCCCAAGAGTTTGCGGTTGCTGTGAGCTGAGACACCACAGTACTCTGCCGAGGGTGACATACTAAAATTCTGTCTCAAAAATAAATAAATAAATAAGAAAACTTAGCCAGGCATAGCAGCACCTGTCTATAGTCCTAGCTAGTAGGGAAGCTGAGGCTCTATCATAGCTCACTGTAACTTCAAACTCCTGAGAGCATAGCTCAAAGTTACAGTGAGCTATGATAGAGTCATTATATTCTAGCCTGGGTGACAGAGTAAGATGCTATCTCTAAAAAGTAAATAAAAGATAATTATTTTAGCCATTGATCACCCAGGATTAATTCCAAATCAGTAGAATGTAGCTAATTTCATTTTCTTCCTGAAAAATGTTAACAAAATTATGAGCAGAGGAAGACTATAAAATTCCACTCACAAAATGTAAATAAACTGTCCTCATTCCCTGCACCCAAGTGGCTGAGTTTTGCCCGAGTAAAATCACTCAAGCAGGCTGATTACACATTTTAGATTCAAAACCACAAACCTCAGAGGGCACACAACACCGCCAAGAAGCCTACACTTTCCTAATAATTTTGCTTTCTCAACCTCTGAGACACCTACTTCGCAGTTCCGGTTTTTTTATTTTTGAGACAGAGCCTCAAGCTGTCCCCCTGGGTAGGGTGCCATGGCATCACAGCTCACAGCAACCTCCAACTCCTGGGCTCAAGCAATTCTCCTGCCTCCACCTCCCAGGTAACTGGGACTACAGGAGCCCACTACAACGCCCGGCTATATATATATATTTTTTTGAGACAGAGCCTCAAGCTGTCACCCTGAGTAGAGTGCCATGGCATCACAGCTCATAGCAACCTCCAACTCCTAGGCTCATGCAATTCTACTGCCTCCACCTCCCAGGTAACTGGACTACAGGAGCCCACCAGAATGCCCGGCTATTTTTTTGGTTGCAGCAGTCATCATTGTTTGGTGGGCCCAAGCAGGATTCGAACCCACCAGCTGTATGTGGCTGGCGCCTTAGCTGCTTGAGCCACACAGTTCTCTTTTTAAACTTCTTACAACTTGCCCTCCTTCATCTAGTATCATGCCTTTATGCCAACAACTCCCAGAATCATGGCTCTAACTCAGACCCTTTAGGTTCTAATTAATCACCTGACATCCCTTCACGGATTTAAAACAGGATAGTTGGCTCGGCGCCTGTGGCTCAAGTGGCTAAAGCACTAGCCACATATACCTAAGGTGGCGGGTTCGAATTGGACCCGACAAACAACAACGACGGCTGCAACCAAAAAATAGCCAGGTGTTGTGGCAGGTGCCTGTGGTTTCAGCTACTTGGGAGGCTGAGGCAGGAGACTCGCTTGAGCCCAGGAGTTGGAGTTTGCTGTGAGCTGTGATGCCATAGCACTCTACCAAGGGGGACAGCTTGAGGCTCTGTCTCAAAAAAAAAAAAAAAAAAAAAACAGAACAGTTCATTTCCCCCATCAACTCTATCCCTCCCTGTGGCATTCCCCACTTCAGTAAAGGGTACTGCCATCACACCTAAGCTGCCACTGTAACTAGGGGATATCCTTCATTCATTTTCTTCAGTTTCCACAAGCAACCCATCACCAAGTCCAGTCTTATTCACCTCTAAGATATAATCCAAATCCACCCTCCTCTCTCTCCCTCTACTTGCCCCCAGGCTAAGATAAACCACCAGCATCTCCAATCTGTCTACTCCAGCAGCCACCAGCAGGTTTCACCATTTCATATCCATCCCCACCCAACTCCACATACCAGCCAGAAATGCATCTTCAAACATAAATCAGCCCCTGCTAAAACCCTCTGCTGACTTCCCAAGACTCAGATAAAAATAGATACTCTTTGCCAGGACCTTCTAAATAGCAGACTAGGTCCCTGGGGATATAGTTATGAACTTAGGATAGAGACAGCCTCCGCTTTTATGGACAAACATAGGTATAAACAAGTAAACAATGAAAGCAGACAATTAGATTGAGAGAAATGCTCTGAAGTAAAGAAACAGGGATAAGGGAGACATTTTAGATAAGGTGATCAGGACGGGCCACTCCAGAGGATGACTTTTCAGTGACAAGCTAAGAAAGGGAAGAAGCAAGCCATTTGCAAAGAAACAGGAAAAAGCATTTCTCCCCTGAAACAGCAAACACAAAGGCCCCAAGTGAGAAACGGCTTGGTGGGCTCAGGGACAGGGAGGGGACCAAGTGTGGGGAGGTAGGTAGTGGTGAGCGTGGAAGACTGGTGGGAGGTTTGGAGGTGCGTAAGCAAAGTAGAAAGGTGCCAGGTGAGCTCTTGACTGTGTGGCCTGGCAAAGGATTGGGAACCACCCAGCTGCACGTGACAGGATCAGTTAAACATCAGTATTTGTTCATGTCTTAGAAGACTGTGTACATGTTCAGAAGATCGTGGCCACTCTGTGTTGATACGGATGGACCTCAACCCTCTGACAAATGAAAAAAGAAAAATGCATAATAAACAGTGTGTGTCCTGTGCTTGTGGGGGGGAGGGGGGAAATCTGACTGGCAGATTGTACTGCAGAAGTACAAAGGATATGAAAGAAACTGGTATGGGGAACAGGGTGAATTCAGAACAGGGAAAGGAGATTCCCACGTCTTTTGATTTTTCTACCTTATTCATACACTGAAAGTTAATAAAAGAAAAGGCCAGGTACAATGGCTCAAACCTGTAATCCTAGCACTCTGGGAGGCCAAGGCGAGGGACTGCTTGAGCTCATGAGTTTGAGAGCAGCCTGAACAACAGCAAGACCAGAACAGCCAGGTATTCTGGCAGGCCCAGGAGGTTGAGGCAAGAGGACAGCTTGATCCCAGGAGTTTGAGGTTGCTGTGAACTATGATGCCATGGCACTCTACCCAGGGCGACAAAGTGAGACTCTGTCTCAAAAAAAAAAGAAGAAGAAGGGCGGCTCCTGTGGCTCAAAGGAGTAAAGCACAGGCCCCATATGCCAGAGGTGGCAGGTTCAAACCCAGCCTCAGTCAAAAACTGCAAAAAGAAGAAGAAGAAGAATGAATGAAGAACAGTGTCATTCATGCAACAAGCCAGGTGTGGATCCCAAAGAGGCATCAAAGTTCAAGTTGGAATGCAAGACACTCCATTTTATTAACTTCTGGGCCTCAATTTCCTCCGTTAAGGACCAATGAGGTAATTTACATGGAGCTGGTAGTACAGAGCCTAATTTACAGGAAAGAACAAAAGCACCAAGGTATTGTGGATATTCCCTTCAACTATTTGTGTGAAGGCAGAAATAAAGCAGTGGACAATAACAGCAATGAAGAGTCAGAGATTGCTCACCCCGGGAACTATTGTCCTTATACACATTTCAGTAAACGCCTACAATCTTATATTTCAGAAAACTCAAAAAACCCGAGCTTATTCCCATTATTCCCTGCCAAAACTCAAAATAAACAGAGCATACGCTGCAAATAACAGTGAGGAAACAAGTCATTTGACCTGTTTGATATCATGGTAGTTACCAAAATACAAAACCTGTTAGTCCAGTAAGACCCTTCTCCCTTTTGAACCTCTGTACCCCTTTTCCAAAGAGCGTCCCCGGTGAAAGCATCCCTTCACCTGTTCTACACGGTAAGCCTTACTACTGTTAAGTCAAATTGTCCCAGACTCCGGGCCGGCGGGCGGGCTGCGCGGGCGAGGGGCACAAAGACCCTGCCGCCGCGTGAGCTCGGGCCGGGCCGCTGGGTCTCCAGGAGGGCCCGTCCCCTCCTCCTGTCCTCTTCCCGAAGCAGTCCCAGCCGACCCGGCCCAGGAGCCCAAGCCCGGGGCGCTGAGCAGAGGGGAGCGAGCAGCTGGCTGACCCCGCCCGTGGCCGCTGCCTGTATCTGGGCATCGCCCCAGCGCCCCTCGGACACGCCCCCTGTCCCCAGCCGGCTCCGGCCCACTCGCCGCGGCTCGCGCACCTGAGACCCGCAGCAGTCGCCGCGCTCCCGCCAGCCGCTGTGCTCCTCAGGTCCGCCAGGGTCTCAGGTCCGCTGGGCTCTGCTGCGCCCGCCCCGCAGCCACCTCAGCCCGTACCCGGCGGCCAGGGTTTCCGGACGCTCACGTGACCGCCCGCCCGGGGCACGCCGGGAGCTGTAGTCCGAACGAGGAGTCCCACCTGTGCGCGGTGGAGGCGGGGCTGGGAGCCCGGCTGCTCCGAGGAGCCCGGGGCAATGACAGCCGGGAGGGCAGCCAGGGAGAGAGAAGGTAGAATTTAGGGAGCACGGTGTATACAGTTTTTTTTTTTTTTCAAAAAAAGCGCTATTTCTTTCTTTGTTTTTATACAAAGTAGCAGGCTACTGACCTGCCTAAACTTTAGAGTTTTGTTTTATGAAATGCAGTTGCCCACGCAGGCAGGGCCATTAATTAGTCTGCTAGTATCAATCATCGCGGCCTCAAGGAAAACTTGAAATACCTTACAACACGCGTCTCTGAAGAAGGGTCTGGTCTCTTTTTCAACTGTTGGAGAAATATAATTTTTTTTTAAATCTCCTGCACACCTGTAATACTAGCACTCCAAGAGGCCAAGGAGGCAGAATTACTTCAGCTCAGGAGTTCCAGACCAGCCTTAGCAAGAGCAAGAATGTCTTTACTAAAAATAGAAAAAATAGTCTGGCATTGTAGCGGGAGTCTGTAGGCCCAGCTACTCAGCAACCTGAGGCCATCGGACCAGGATTGCAGGAGCCCAGGAGGTTGAGGTTGCTGTGAGGTAGCTTGATGCCAAGACATTTTGGCCTGGGCAGCAGAGTGAGACTCTGTCTCAAAAATAAAGAATAAAAATAAAACAATAAAAAGGCCTATTTTTCTGCAGAAAGGCAGGATGGTAGTCTTAGAGAGATAGTCTAGCTTCCTTCTCATTTGCCAGCAAATTAATAAACTCTTTCCTTTTTCCTCAGTTACTTGTCCTCATTCTTCATTCTCATTGATTCAGCCTTGGGGACAAGGACTGAGCTTTCTGTAACAGGGTGAGCAAAACTAAAAGAGCCAAATATACCACTTGTATTATTAAAAATATGTTATGTTATGAGGCTCTGCACCGCCGCACCTGTGGCACAAGCGCCAGCCACATACGCCCGAGCTTGCAGGTTCCAATCCAGCCCAGGCCTGCCGAACAACAATGACGGCTGCAACCAAAAAATAGCTGGGCGTTGTGGCGGGGGGCCTGTGGTCCCAGCTACTTGGGAGGC
>NW_003852444.1:4456096-4465180 GCF_000181295.1 Otolemur garnettii | reverse complement strand
GGTTGCTGTGAGCTGTGATGCCACAGGACTCTACCCAGGGTGACAGCTTGAGGCTCTGTCTCAAAAAAAAGTTATGGAAGTCAGTTTCTGTTTCTATTAAAAAAGAAAGAAAAAAAAGTGGCGTGGTGACTCATGTCTGTAGTCCTAATACTTGAGAAGCCCAAAGTCCTACTGGTCCAACTGCTTGAGGCCAGGAGTTTGAGATGAGCCTGAGCAGCATAGTGAAATACTATCTTTATTTTTATAGTTAAATAAATAAATAATATTGTGGAATATTTTAGCCTTGAAAAAGAGGTAAATTGGCCAGGCACAGTGGCTCACACCTGTAATCCTCACACTCTGGGAGGTCGAGGCGGGTGGCTGGCTTGAGCTCAAGAGTTAAAGACCAGCCTGAGCAAGAGCAAGACCGGCATTTACTAAAATAGAAAAAACTAGTCTGGCATTGTGGGGCATACCTGTAGTCCCAGCTACTCAGGAGGCTGAGGCAAGAGGATCGCTCAAGCCCAAGAATTTGAGGTTGCTGTGAGCTAGGATGACACCACAGCACTCTACCCAGGGTGACAGACGGAGACTACAACATTCATGCTACAATATGAACCTTGAAAACATTACGAAGGGAAGTATGAAATAACTCAGATATGAAAAGACAAATACTATATAATTCCACTTGTATGAGGTACCTAGAATAAACAAATCATAGACACAGAAAATAGAATGATGGGTACCAGCAGCAGGTAGAGGGAAAATGGCGAGTTTAATGGAATTAACTTGTATAGAGTTTAATGGAATTAACTTGTTTCAGGTTGTGATGATAGAAACATTCTGGAGATAAATGGTAGTGTTGGTTACACAACAGTGTGTTTAATGCCATTGAATTGTTTGTATACCTGAAAATGGTAAAAATACATATATAGTGCAACATGTGTGTGTGTAACTTAACAAACCTACAAAGGAGGTTTTTCCCTGGGCTCAGCCACTTGCCACACAGAAAGCCAATTGCTCAAACACCGAAGAAGAAAGGATGTTTATTTCAAAGGATGCCGTCTGGAAAGCAGAGAATTGCCTAAAATCCACCTCCCTAATTGATAGGGTCAGGGGTTTTTCTAGAGTTGAAATTAATAATAAATAAAGTGAGTACACATTATTCCATGTTTGGAGTGATGTGTAGGGCACACAAGCACTGTGAGAAATCATATTGGCACATACATTGTATCAAAAAATGGTAGATAAGCCTCTCCCAGGGTGGATTTTTTATTTTTTCTTTTTTGCAGTTTTTGGCTGGAGCTGGGTTTGAACCCATCACCTCCTATATATGGGGCCGGCACCCTACTCGTTGAGCCACAGATGCCATCCTGGATATTTTAGTAGTATAATGAACAAGGCATTAATATTGATCATCCTTTCAAGTCTTGTGCCCATGCAGATTGTGGGGAATAGGTTGCTCAATGGGTCCCTGGGGTATATTTGCAGTGGAATGCCACTTAGCTTAACTTTTCTGAACAACGGGGTGGTGTCAGGACTTGTAGTTATCCTGTTATTAAAAGGAGGGTCCACTGTTTCTGAAAAACAACTCAAAAATGAAGGGATCAGTGAAACAGAATATTACAAAGTTCTGGTCACCAAAGATTACTGGCCTGGGAACTTGAAACATGGGGAACTGCATAGCCAGGCATCATGGCAGACACCTGTAGTCCCAGCTACTCAGGAGGCTAAGGCAGGAGGCACTTGAGCCCAGGAGTCTGTGAGCTGTGACACTAGGCACTCAACCCCAAGGTAACAGAGTGAGACGGTCTCCCACGCAAAAAAAAATATAATAATAACCTCAAAAGGGAGCTGATTATGTGTACATACATGTATGTGTGTGCCTACATGTATTTATCTATATAACCTGTGTCATCACCACTCAGGTCAAGAATGCCTTCTTCCCAAAAGCCCAATCTGTGCTTTTTGTACTTACAGTGACTTACTAGGGAGGGTCATGTGGGGAGCACAATCTCAATCTCCTTGACCTCCATAAGCATCTGGACATCTTTTTTTTTGAGACAGAGCCTCAAGCTGTCCCCCTGGGTAGAGTGTCGTGGCATTACAGCTCACAGCAACCTCCAACTCCTGATTTCTATCTCTAGACACTTTCCAGGTGCTGAGTCTGAGTTAGCTGACTTTTTCTTTTGTTTTTTTAACAGTAGCCATTATCAAAAGAAAAGAAACATTTGTACACCTAACCTCACGACACCGATACCTAATAGGTTTGATTTCCTGCCCTGTTCACGCATTTAGGGTGGAACTTGACCTACATTCATTTCTAAGTCACAGGCATCTGATGGGGGCTCTCAAAGTGACAGCCTGCTGCAACATCTAGTACTAACTTTTGTTTTCTTTTTTTTTTTTTTTTTTTGAGACAGAGCCTCAAGCTGTCCCCCTGGGCAGAGTGCCGTGGCATTACAGCTCACAGCAACCTCCAACTCCTGGGCTCAAGCGAGTCTCCTGCCTCCGCCTCCCAAGTAGCTGGGACCACAGGCGCCCGCCACAACGCCCGGCTATTTTTTGGTTGCAGCCGTCATTGTTGTTTGGCGGGTCCGGGCTGGGGATTTGAACCCGCCACCTTAGGTGTACGTGGCTGGCGCCTTAGCCGGTTGAGCTATAGGCGCCGAGCCAACTTTTGTTTTCTTATTCTACCTGCTCACATGAAGTTTATCTTACCCAAAAGACAGGTTTGTTTTTTGTTTTTTGTTTTTTTTGAGACAGAGCTCAAGCTATCCCCTGGGTAGAGTGCCGTGGCATCACGCTCACAGCAACCTCCAATTCCTGGACTCAAGCAAGTCTCCTGCCTCCGCCTCCCAAGTAGCTGGGACCACAGGCGCCCGCCACAACGCCTGGCTATTTTTGGTTGCAGCCACCATTGTTGTTTGGCGAGCCCTGGCTGGATTCGAACCCACCACCTTAGCTGCTTGAGCCACAGGCGCCGAGCCAAGACAGGTTATTGATGATTAACATGTAAATGGAATTTGGGGTAAGACAAATTTTTTTTTTTTTTTTTGAGACAGAGCTCAAGCTATCCCCTGGGTAGAGGGCCATGGCATCACAGCTCACAGCAACCTCCAACTCCTGGGCTCAAGAGAGTCTCCTGTCTCTGCCTCCCAAGTAGCTGGGACCACAGGCACCTGCCACAAAGCCTGGCTATTTTTGGTTGCAACCATCATTGTTGTTTGGCGGGCCTGGCTGGATTCGAACCCGCCACCTTAGGTGTATGTGGCTGGCACCTTAGCCGCTTGAGCCACAGGCACCGAGCCTAAGACAGATATTTTAAAGGTCATCTGAAGAAATAATAGAAACAATATTCTTGAACAGTAACTAACTTTTCCTCTCTTTCAAGGTTTCTCAAACTTTTTAGACCCAAACCCCACCACCCCAGCACAATGTGCATCTGTTATTACATGAGACACATTCTGACTTTTTTTTCATTTCTTCTTGTAAAAATGCTGATTGCAACCCACTAAAACTGATTTCATGACTCCCTCATCAGTCTCAGCTTACAGTTTGAAAACACTATACCAATCTAAATATTTTATCCATCAGGATGTTTCTGTTTCTATTTTGTTTGTTTGTGCCTATAATGTCGCTTAGCTGCCTACACATCACATCCTGCCCTAGTGGAGAAAATCTCGTCCCTGTGACAGGCATTGAGAAGGAGTTGCTGTTGCAGAGTTTGTGGCAGGAAAAAAATAAGGAAAATTCACTTCAGTTTTGTTTCCACCGCCAGCGTTGGGGACTGCTAACCTCTAGGTGTCCTCAGACCTAGGAATTAACCTCCCCTGTATGGCAGCGTTTTTGATGAAAACAGAAAGTTTAGTCAGCTCTTTCTTCTCAGATACCTTCTGAGTAGTTATTTTAGTCGGTTTGAGGGTTTTGTTTTGTTTTTCCCTTCTCTTTGCATCACTTCCTTTCTCTCAGTGACTCTTCAAAAAGAGTTACTCAAAACTGCCAAACAATTAAGTTACTCAATTCCCAGATCTCTATCTTCCTCTTAAGTTGATAACCTCTCGACTAACAAGCTTCAGCCCAGCCAAACCAGGGACACCAGGAAAAACGCAGAGTGAAGGATGCCCAAGAAGGTAACTAGCAGAAAGGAAGAGGCGACTTCACATTGGTTGGTTTGGGTTTGGTTAACTGGCTGTTCCCTTTTGTGTGGGCTCTCAGCCAGGCTGACCAATGCCGGTGGCAGAGCCGGCCAGCGCCTCACCTGGCGCTGTGAAGCCTGTGGCCGCTCCATGCTCAGGGGAGGCGCCTTCCTTTCACTTTCTCAGGCCACAAACCTGACACCTGGGGCCAGAACTACACTTCCCACCACGCAGCGAGGCAGGAGGAAGAAGGGGCTCTGAGGGCTGGGAAGGAGAGCCAGGAGACAGAGAGCATTACCGGCTTGCTGGCAGAGGTGAGAGAGCAAGACCGGTGAGCAACAGGTGGACCAGGAAGGCGCCGGCCGCGGGATGAAGGGGCGTAGTCCGGGTGGACACTGCTGTTTCTCCTGGCAGGGCTGAGTTAAAGGGGGCTTCTTTGTGGAAGTCTATAGTGGGAGGGGCAATGTGTGCGGGGAAGACAGGGGAATAAGATCTTAACTCAGGTTACAGGGATAAGACACCGGAAGTGGAATGGCTGTCTTTAGTTGAAAAGTCAGAGAGGAAAAAAAGTTCTGATTGTGTCTCTCATCTGCTGGGTCATTTACCCAAATGTGATTCATTCCAGAAGTGTCCAAAAGAGGTATGGAATCCTTCCTCATTCCCCCCCCCCTTTTTTTAGAGACAGAGTCTCACTTTTTCACCCTCAGTAGAGTGCTGTAACATCACAGCTCACAGCAACCTCCAACCCCTGGGCTTAGGCGATTCTCTTGCCTCAGCCTCCCAAGTAGCTGGGACTATAGGCACCTGCCACAGCGTCCGGTTATTTTTTATTGCAGTTTGGCTGGGGCCATATTTGAATCTGCCACCCTCGGTATATGAGGCCTGTGCCCTACTCACTGAGCCGCAGGTGCCACCCCCTTCCTCATCCCTTTAAAGACCTGGGTTTTTAATTTTTTTTTTCTGCCCCTAAAGCCCTGGGTTTTTACTTGCAGTTTGGATATTTGTGTGCATTTTACTTTGTGTGATGATGCAGATGTGCCCTTTTCCATGACTTTAGAAAAAAACAAAGGGGAATGAAGAAGGCCATCATAGCACAGGAGCAATTTGAGGCATGTCACATTTAATTGTCAAATGGATAAGGTTTCAGTTATAATACTTACAGGAGCTATTTGATGAGGAGACCTAAACAGTATTATGTGAAGAACATGATATATGCCTGGGAACATTCATCTTCCTGCTCCCAAATATCTGACAGGCTGTCATGTGGAATTGGAATTTGACATGTGCTGGGGGAGTGAGGGTGATACTCAGACAGATGCGAACCCCAGGGGGGCAGGTTTCAACCCCACAGAAGTAGGAGCTTCCCAGTGCAAAGTGGCTTTATTTCAGGAAGCAGTGAATTCCTTGTGATCAAAGATATGTAAGCATCAGTAGATATGTAAGCAGGGCTGCAAATGATGGGAATAAAGTTTCAGGTGAGGGATTGTGTTATTGATTTGCAAACCTTCTTTGTCATCAGGATCACCTGGGGGTAGGGGGTGGAGAGAGAGAGAGAGAGAGAGAGAGATTTCTTTTTTTTTTTTTTGGTAAACACAGAGTCTCACTTTATCATCCTCAGTAGAGTGCTTTGGTGTCACACAGCTCACAGCAACTTCTAGCTCTTGGGCTTAGGTGATTCTCTTGTCTCAGCCTCCCAAGTAGCTAGGACTACAGGCGCCCGCCACAACGCCCGGCTATTTTTTGGTTGCAGTTCAGCTGGGGCCAGGTTTGAACCCACCACCCTCGGTATATGGGGCTGGTGCCCTACTCACTGAGCCACAGGCACCACGCTCTATTTTTTTTTTTTTTTTTTTTTAGGAGAGACAGGTCTCACTCTGGCTCAGGCTGGTCTTAAACTCCTCAGCTCAAGCAATCCACCTCCTTTGGCCTCCCAGAGTGTTAGGATTATAGGCATGAGCCACCATGCCCAGCTGGCCACAAATGTCTAGTTTTAATGATCGCCCCAGAAAACTGAGAATCTGTTAGTTTGGTAAACATTGTCATAAGAAACATTAAAGTGGCTCGGCGCCTATGGCTCAAGTGGCTAAGGCGCCAGCCACATACACCTAAGATGGTGGGTTCGAATCCAACCCAGGCCCACCAAACAACAATGACGGCTGCAACCAAAAAATACCCAGGCGTTGTGGCGGGCACCGGTGGTCCCAGCTACTTGGGAGGCTGAGGCAGGAGACTTGCTTGAGCCCAGGAGTTGGAGGTTGCTGTGAGCTGCTGTGATGCCAGGGCACTCTACCCAGGTAGACAGCTTGAGGCTCTGTCTCAAGAAAGAAAGAAAGAAAGAAAGAAAAGAAAGAAAGAAAGAAAGAAAGAAAGAAAGAAAGAAAGAAACCTATAGCAAAATATGCCCTAACATTCTTTGTTTATGTGTGTGTGTGGGGGGGTCTCACTATGTTGCCCTAGATAGTGTTGAGTTCCTAGGCTCCTTCTTTGGCCTCCCACTGTAACCAGCTCTTATAACATTTTAATTTTTTTCTTTATTTAATTTGAATTTTTTCTTTTCTTTTTCTTTCTTTCCTTCTTTTTTGTTTTATTTTATTTATTTATTTATTTATTTATTCTGAGGCAGGATCTCACTCTGTGCCCTGGATGGAGTGCTGTAGCATCATAGCTCACAGCAACCTCAAACTTTTAGGCTTGCACAATCCTCTTGCTTCTGCCTCCTGGGAAGCTATTCAGTCTGGTTTTCAACGCTTTTTTTTTTGAAACAGAATCTCAATTTTGTTGCCCTCAATAGAATGCCATGGCATCACAGCTCACAGCAACCTCAAAGTCTTAGGCTCAAGTGATCCTCCCTCCTCAGCCTCCCGAGTAGCTGGGACTCAGGCACCCACCACAATACCCAGCTATTTTTAGAGAAGGGGTCTCACTCTGGCTCTGGCTGGTCTCAAACCTTCTCAGGCAATCCACCCATCTTGGCCTCCCAGAGTGCTAGGATTACAAGCATGAGCCACTGTACTCAGCCTACAGTTTTAATTTGACTTTTCTCAGAATCCTGATTTCCTGTTCAGGAACAAATTAGATGCTAACCAGAATAAAAATGCCACATCAGGGCAGCACCTTGGCTCAGTAGGTAAGGCGCCGGCCCCATATACCGAGGGTGGCGGGTTCAAACTCTGCCCCAGTCAGCTAAAACAGTAATGAGAACTGCACCAAAAAATAGCTGAGCATTGTGGCAGGCACCTGTAGTCCCAGCTACTCGGGAGGCTGAGGCAAGAGAATCGCTTAAGCCCAAGAGTTGGAGATTGCTGTGAGCTGTGATGCCATAGCACTCTACCAAGGGCAACAAAATGAGACTCTGTCTAAAACAAACAAACAAACAAAAAAATGCCACATCACTCTTCGCCAAACTCACCACTCAACTCTTACTGGTCCTTACTGCTGGTTGCATAGGCAGTAAGTCTTCTAGTTGTTGGGAGTCTCCCTCCAGCATAAACAGGCAGGTCCTTCAATGGCAGCTGAGTCACTGTGGTGGGCATCTCCTCTGCCATACTCCTGCTCTCTGGGCACTCTGCTGGAGCATGGGGCACCTCATCTCCAGGACTAGGATGTCATTAGTGCTTTTATCCGACAGTGTTGACTGTCTACTGGGCCCACCAGAGAATAGCAATAAAACCTCTTTAATCTGTAGGTCCCTCTAAAGTAATATGAACACACCCAGTCGCCTTGTTGGACAACTCTTCTGTGCCTAACCAGTCAATAGCATCTTCTCCCAGGAGGGTGTTAGTGCTGTGTCTTGTCTTCTTCTATGGGACCCCAGCGCCTGGTGGCTGGTAGGTATTCACTCAAGAGAAGCTGAATTCCTTCCTCTCTTTCTAGGTCTTTTCTAGGAGGGAAGAGCCATGCAGTTCTCCAGCTCAACCAGGGCAGCTGATGAGAACTTCGACTATTTGTTCAAGATTATCCTCATTGGGGATTCCAACGTGGGGAAAACGTGTGTGGTACAGCATTTCAAGTCTGGGGTCTACACCGAGACACAGCAGAATACGATTGGGGTAGACTTCACCGTGCGCTCCCTTGAGATTGATGGCAAGAAAGTGAAGGTCAGAGGGGCACTGGGGCTGGTTCCATCTCTTTCAGCCAGAGTTTCCAGTGCCAGAACATGTGTCTGAGTGATAAAAGATACCTGTAAGGAATCATAAAAGTGCCAGAAGAAAACATGGGGATATTTATTTTTATCATCATGGAATGGGGAAATCTGCCTTGTAATCCCAGAAGCCATAATGGGAAATATTGCTAAATCTTACAGATCAAATTTATTTATACATTTCTGTGTAACCATATAAGGGTCAAATATTCTATGTATTCAAAAGATACCATAATCAGGCTTGGCACCTGTAGCTCAGCAGCTAAGGCACTGCCCACATACACCGGAGCTGGCAGGTTCAAACCCAGCCCGGGCCTGCCAAACAACAATGACAACTACAACTACAACAACAACAAAAAAAAAATAGTCGGGCATTGTGGTGGGTACCTGTACTCCCAACTACTTGGGAGACTGAGGCAAGAGAATCACTTAAGCCCAAGAATTTGAGGTTGCTATGAGCTGTGATGCCATGGCACTGTAATAAGGGCAACATAGTGAGACTACAAAAAAACAAATAAAAGGGCGGTGCCTGTGGCTCAGTGAGTAGGCCACCCAACCCATACCAAGGGTGGAGGGTTTATACCCAGCCCTAGCCAAACTGCAACAAAAAAAATAGGGGAGGCTTGGCGCCTGTGGCTTAGCAAGGCTTAGCCTTGCCTTGACACCTGAGCTGGTGGGTTCGAATTCAGCCTATCCTGCCAAGCAACAATGATGGCTGCAACCAAAAAATAGCTAGGCATTGTGGCAGGTGCCTGTAGTCCCAGCTACTTGGGAGGTGGAGGCAGGAGACTCGCTTGAGCCCAGGAGTTGGAGGTTGCTGTGAGC
>NW_003852444.1:4451078-4454787 GCF_000181295.1 Otolemur garnettii | reverse complement strand
CTTGGGAGGCTGAGGCAGGAGACTTGCTTGAGCCCGGGAGTTGGAGGTTGCTGTGAGCGTGATGCCATGGCACTCTACCCAGGGGGATAGCTTGAGGCTCCGTCTCAAAAATAAAAAAAAAGTTGGTCCCCTCAATGCTGGACGGTATATAAATGGATGCTACACTTGGGATAGTTATTTGGAAGGTGTTATTATGAGGATATTCCTAAACATAAGCAGCTTGAGTGGCCCTTGAAAATCAAAACACATTAGCCAATGCTTTCACTTTTGCTGGTTTTTGTATCAATAGGTGAGCCCAAAAGATGAACCCCAAAATCTCGCACAAGGAATGATTGAGGTAAAAAGTCAAAAGAACACAGACCCCAGGATAAAAAAGGTCACCTCTCTGAGGGAAGGTCTTCTTCAGTGGTGGTTCCCAAACCGGAAAGCATGCCCAGCTCACCCTGGGAGAAACTGAAAGAATCCATTCACAGTCCCATGCCAGATCTGCTGAGTCTGAATATCTAGGAGTCAGACCCCAGAAACTATATTTTTAAGACCCTTTAGGTTGACAAGTTCCCATCACATGTGGGAACTCCTGATGTGACTCTCTTTCCTGTCCTCCAGATGCAGGTGTGGGACACAGCTGGCCAGGAGCGCTTCCGCACCATCACCCAAAGCTACTACCGCAGTGCACATGCGGCCATCATCGCCTACGACCTCACCCGGCTGTCCACGTTTGAGTCTGTCCCTCATTGGATTCACGAGATAGAAAAATATGGAGCAGCTAACTTGGTCATTATGCTGATCGGTAAGGCATTCTCAGAGTGTTTAATTGTACCCCTCCCAGCTGATGCTTTCCGTGGCAGCAGAACATGGTAGGTTAAAAGTGCAAGCAGTAGGGAGGTGCCTGTGACTCGGTGGGTAGGGCGCTGCTCCCATATACTGAGGGTGGGGGGTTCAAACCCGGCCCTGGCCAAATTGCAACAAAAAATAGTTGAGTATGGTGGCTGGTACCTGTAGTCCTAGCTACTTTGGAGGCTGAGGCAAGAGAATCGCCTAAGCCTAGGAGTTGGAGGTTGCTGTGAGCGATGATGCTACAGCACTCTACTGAGGGCGATAAAGTGAGACTCTCTCTCTAAAAAAAAAAAAAAAGTGCAAGCAGGGGGCTCTGTGCAGTGGCTCACACCTATAATCCTAGCTTTCTGGGAGGCTGCTACTTGGGAGGCTGAGAAGCAGGAGGATTACTTGAGTCCAAGAGTTTGAGGTTGCTGTGAGATATAACACCATGGCACTCTAGCCTGGGCAACAGAGTCTGTCTCAAAAGAAAAAAAAAAGCCAGTGGCTCTCAATCCTTGGAAAGCCATTTGTACAAACATGACTGGTTCCATCTTTGAATGACCACATCAAGTGTAAACCTTTTAAGAGCCTAAGCAAATATTAACAACAAACTAACATCAAAATTAACAGATTTCAATTACACTAAGTAAATGAACAGCTTGAAACATGAGTGATCCTATTGTACATTTAGAAAGGCGTAATGTTTCTGTAACTTCTCTGTAGTTTTAGTTTTGCAAACAGGGCTAGCTTTCCTGCCTCATAAATACATTACTGTTTGGTTGTTCCTTTTTTTTTGGCCGGGGCTGGGTTTGAACCCACCACCTTTGGCATATGGGGCCAGCACCCTACTCCTTTGAGCCACAGGCACCACCCTCTTTTTTCTTTTTTTGAGACAGAGTTTTACTATGTCACCCTTGGTAGAGTGCTATGCCATCATAGTTCACAGCAACCTCAATCTCTTGGGCTTAAGTGATTCTCTTGCCTCAGCCTCCCAAGTAGCTGGGACTACAGGCCCCTGCCACAGTGCTCAGCTATTTTTAGGTTATAGTTGTCATTGTTGTTTGGCAGGCCTGGGCTGGGTTTGAACCCACCAGCTCCGATGTTATGTGGCTGGCACCCTAACCACTGAGCTACAGGCACTGAGCCATAAATATACTACTATTTACCAAGCAGCTGCTTGAGTTTAACAGGTTGGTTTAGGCTTTTGCTACTTCAAGTCTGGCAACATCTCATCACTTTGGAGTATGTTAAAAGCACAAGAACTCAGGCCCCATCCCAGACCTGCTGCATCAGACTCTTCTAACAGGACCATTGAGTAATTCACATGCAAGTAAAAGTCTGTAAATGGCAGGTCTGGACAGCTCCCCTGAGACTGAGAAATAGCTGAATAATGCCATGTCTCACAGATAATCTAGGAATTGACAAGAATATCCTAGCTCTGGCTTGACACCTGTGGCTCAAGTGGCTAAGGCACCAGCCACATACACCTAAGGTGGCAGGTTCGAATCCAGCCCGGGCCTGCCAAACAACAATGATGGCTGCAACCGAAAAAAAAAAAATAGCCAGGTGTTGTGACGGGCGTCTGTGCTCCCACAGCAACTTGGGAGGCTGAGGCAGGAGACTCGCTTGAGCCCAGGAGTTGGAGGTTGCTGTGAGCTATGCCATGGCACTCTACCTAGGGGGACAGCTTGAGGCTCTGTCTCAAAAAAAAGAATATCCTAGCTCTGCAGTGAATTACCCTCTGAGCCTTGGTTTTCTCATCTGTAAGATGGGACTAATACTTTAGGTTGTTGTAAAGATTTAATGAGATAATGTATATAAAGTGCTTAAAGGGACCTAGCACATAGTAAGTGCTTAATAGAGAGGAAGATTTGTTTCTAGGGTCTTGTTTGTTTGAAGAAACTGACTCATCTAAGTTCTTCAAATAATAAGGGACGTGTGGCAAAAGTGCAAGTCCACGGGACCTGGAACAAGCGAAGCCATCAAGTCCTGACCAGAGTGGGAACTGCAACAGAGGCCAGGCCCGCCTAAAGCAAGGGCTTAAGGGTTCTGATCTGGCTCTTGGCCAGGCTCTGAGCCCACCCTCACTGTGGCTCTGTAAACCAGCTTCCTTGTCCCCTACCATGCATGTTTCCCAAACTCAGCTGTGGCTTATGCACGAGGTAATTTGGGCCTGTCATACACTCTCACACCTGAATGGTCTCACGTGGATTCTCTCCAAGCATCACCCCATGCTTGCTCCTGATGCAAAGCCCCTCATTCTCTCAGTGTCCATCAGCTCACATTCCTTAAGAAGGGAATCCAATAGCCCCTTCCTTCTTTGCTTGGAAGAGCATGGCCCAGACTAAAACTGGGCTGGTCTGTAATGAGCCCACCCTGGGCCAAGAGCTGGACCCCAAGGGAGGAGACAGCCACAGGATGCAAAGCCCAGCTACAGATTGTTCCCCTAGCAGAGGTCATTGGCACATCTAGCAGATTTACTGTTACTATTGTGATTCCACAAAGGATTTGTTCTTTTAGAACCATTCTTTTCCTTAAGTTTTTGCTGTTTTAATGTCTATTCTGCCCGTCTTATGCACAGACTTGAAGAGAATGGTTCTTCTTAACTCATTCTGCTTCTCCTAACTCAATCAAAAGTAATTTCTGCTTGGCTCGGCACCTGTAGCGCAGGCGGCTCGGGCGCTAGCCACATACACTGGAGCTGGCAGGTTCAAATCTAGCCCGGGCCAAAAAAAAATAGTTTGGCATTGTGGTAGGCGCCTGTATTCCCAGCTACTTGGGGGGCTGAAGCAAAAGAATCGCTTGGGCCCAGGAGTTTGAGGTTGCTGTGAGCTGTGATGCCATGGCACTCTACCCAGGGCGACAGCTTGAGACTCTGTCTCAAAAAAAA
>NW_003852444.1:4445752-4450146 GCF_000181295.1 Otolemur garnettii | reverse complement strand
AAAAAAAAAAAAGAAAGAAAAGAAAAAACAAGAGTCCCTATTTCCTTGTCAACAAACGCTTTTGCAAGGCACTGAGAATCAGGCAGCTCACTGGGGTTGCTAGCACCCTTCTTCCCAGCAGCTGCTCCCTGTTGAGCAGAGCACCCTGCAATGTGCCAGGGTAGGATGGGGCTGGGGAGGTACTAGTATCAGACAACACTCACTGAACACTTGGTATGTTCCACTCTGTTCTAAGTACTCTCCTGGGTTATTTCATTTAGTCCTCACCACAATCCTAACAGGTAGAGGCCACTGTTTCCATTTCCCAGATGAGGAAACTGAGGCATCTGAAGGTTAAGTATCGAGCCAAGTAACTTGGCCCCATTACTTACAGACAGATAAGGCTAGATCTGAGCTGTATTGCCTGGTCCCAGAGTCTCTTGTGGGTTCTGTTCCTTTCTAATATTTTCCAGTAACTGGTGAAGCTTAGACAGGGAGCCGGGGCCTGCTGAAGCTCTGATTGAGGCTGAGTCTATGTCTATGTGCCTGGACTTTGGAGTCAGATTTGGGTTCAAATCTCTCTCCATCCTTCCTTTCTAAACCTGGGCTCCTTACAGCCTCCTTACCCTCTAAATTTCTGCTTCCTCATCTGTTAAACTGGTATTCTAGTGCCCGTTTCAAAGGTATCCTTGAGTTGAAAGGAGATAATGTACATAAACCATGCACAGTGCTAAGAACTTGATAAAAGGAAACCGTTACTTCCTGGTGGAGCAAAGATGAGAGGGGCTTTGCTGTAACATAGAGTGGGCGCTGCATGGGCAGGCAGGGACACTGGCAACCTCCAGAAGTGGAAGGAACCCCAGCAGCAGTAGCTTTTAGAGAGGAGCTGAATAGGTCACCGAGGGGAAGCAGCAGCTCTTAGACACAGGAGGCTTCCCCAGGAGTGGGGGTTGGGTCTGCCCTTCTGTTAGATTCCTGCCTATCCCCTGGGAACACTGTGGGGGAGGGGCAGCCCTTCCGCAGGCCTCTAGGCGGTCCTCCCTCTGAACTGTCTTCCCAGGCGGCAGCACCTTCTCCCCAGCCCCGCCCCCCCTTCAGTTACTAATTACTCTGGGGAAACTGACTGTAATGAATGCCAGCACCCTGCAGGGGTTCCAGGAATCTCACAGTGTTCCCCTGGTATTTACACCCTGCCCCACTTCTTGATTGGTTCTGGAAATGCCCCTGAAGGTAATCTGAGTGCTGAGGCCCTTCTGTTTTCCATCGGTGGCTCCTTACCTAAACCCAGAAAGGTTAACAGTATTGTTGCCTCGTGAAGCGTCCCTGCTTCTCTGTCTTCCCCATTCTGACTCCGTATTTCTTTGTGTGTCTTTCTGTCTCAAAAGCATATCCCGTCCCTGCAGCCACTTCACCACCGTGTGAGTTGACTTGTGCCACTCTTCTTCCTCCAGCTGCTCCAGGGAGGCCCACCTGCTTCGTGTCCCTGTTTAAAATCCTCCCTGATGCCAGAGGTGGGTGGCTCCCACCTGTAGTCCTAGCTACTCCAGAGGCTGAAGCGGGAGGATCCTTTGTGGCCAGGAGTTTAAGACCAGAGATCCCATCTTTGATATAATACCAGAAATTAAAATAATTTTTTTCTCCATTGCCCTCAAGAAAACACACAACTTCCTAAGCACAGCTGACAAAGCACTTAGAGACCAAGCCCTGCTTTCTTCCTGGGGGTGGCTGGCTTCCTACCTTTCTCTCACCCACCTCTGCTCTGTCCTGACCCCCGAACCCCGTCTACCCCCTCTCAGAGGAAGGGCTTGAGGAGCCACCTTCTTTTTGTTGGTTATGCTGGATGTTCTGTCTCATAACTCTCTTCAGTATCTGATATTTGTGCCACCGTAGGAGCTCAGCCAATCCTTCCACTTAAACCTCCCACACAAGGTCTGCCAGTCTCAGCCAGAACCCTTAGGGGAGCCAAATATTTCTGAGTTCAGGGTTTGTACATTTCCATGCTATCCAATGCCCTCAGCAGGGTCCAGACCGGTACCAAATACCTTAGCAGTTACGCAATCATGTGTATGAACAGTCATATAAAATGGGTTTTACAAATGGCTACTTTGGGTCAGATTTTATTGTGCAATGAATTGCCACAGAACTTAGGAGTTTGGGGTTTTTGAGATTTGAGGATTGCTGATAGGGGCTGTTCCCCTGTCCTACTGACAACTTATGCCATTCACTTTGCCCTTAGTATATATCATTCCATGGTCTTTCTTCAACTGGTAAATTCTTGTATAGCTACTTAATAATCTGTTTCTTTTGCCTCCCTAACAAGATGAAGAAAACCCTTCCTCAGGGCGGGGCTGCCTGTGGGCGCCCAATACCCTACACTTAGTGGAGCAGCTACTTGTTTCCCTCCCTCCAGGCACTGGGCTCAGCTGCTACAGGATGGGACCCGCCAGTCAGATCCTATGGATCTGCTGGGGGTGGGGGTGTCAAAACTCCAGGGAGAGTGGGGGGGGCAGATCAGAATCTCACCTCATCCCTTCCTCCACAAGGGGCTCTCATACCCTTCTGCTGGAACCAGAGGTTGGCCCTGAGCTTCACCCTCCCTAACTACAAACTGGCCTGTAGTTCTCTGGGCCCTATGAATGGTTTGCTGCGTCTGTCACCACAAGCTGGGAGGCTGACCATGGCAGAAATTTGTTCTGACTCTTCTCGAGGCCACACATCTGAAATCAGGGAGGACCTACCCTTTCCTCCTCCAGCTTCACTGGCTGTCAGCATTTTTGAGCTTTGTCTGCCTGTCTTCACACTTTCTCTTCCCCGTGTGGGGTTAAGATGCCTCTCTGTCCCTCTTATAAGAATGTATGTGTTGGTGGTGCCTGTAGCTCAGTTGGCAGGCGCCGGCCACATACACCTACGGTGGTGAATTCGAACCTAGCCCAGGCCTGCTAAGCAACAATGACAACTGCAACCAAAAAATATCCAGGCATTGTGGTAGGTGCCTGTAGTCCCAGCTACTTAGGAGGCTCAGGTCACTTAAAGAGAATCACTTAAACCCAAGAGTTTGAGGTTGCTGTAAGCTGTGATGCCACAGCACTCTACCTAGGGCTATAGCTTGAGACTCTGTCTCAAAACAAACAAACAAAAAAAATGCATGTGGGTGGCGCCTATAACTCAGGGCATCAGCTGGTGCGTTCACACCCAGGCTGGCGGGTTCAAACCAGCCTGGGCCACCTAAAGCAACAATGACAACTGCAACAACAAAAAAATAGCTGGACATTGTGGCAGGTGCCTGTGTAGTCCCAGCAACCTGGGCGGCTGAGGCAAGAGAATCTCATAAACCTAAGAGTTTGAAGTTGCTGTGAGCTGTAACGCCACAGCACTCTACCCAGGACAACAGCTTGAGACTCTGTCTCAGAAGAAAAAGAATGTGGTGCCCATGGCTCAACGAGTAGGGCCTTGGCCCCATGTACTGAGGGTGGCAGGTTCGAACCCGGCCCCGACCAAACTGCAACAAAAAAATAGCTGGGCGTTGTGGCAAGCACCTGTAGTCCCAGCTACTTGGGAGGCTGAGATAAGAGAATTGCCTAAGCGCAGGAATTGGAGGTTTCTGTGAGCTGTGACATCGCAGCACTCTACTGAGGGTGACAAAGTGAGACTCTGTCTCTAGGAGAAAAAAAAATGTATGTGATGGAATTTATGGCCTGCCTGGCTAATCCAAAACAACCTTCCCATCTCACATACTTAACTTAATCACACCTATAAAGGACCCTTTTAGCAGTTTCCACAGATTAGAAGCTGATCTAGGCTTGGTGCCTGTAGCTCAAGCCGCTAAGGTGCCTGAAGCTCAAGCCGCTAAGGTGCCAGCCACATACACCAGAGCTGGCAGGTTCGAATCCAGCCCGGGCCTGCCAAACAAGAATGACAACTACAATCCCCAAAATAGCCAAGCATTGTGGTGGGTGCCTGTAGTCCCAGCTGCTTGGGAGGCTGAGGTAGGAGACTCGCTTAAGCCCAGGACTTTGAGGTTGCTGTGAGCTGTGATGCCCCGGAACTCTACCCAGGGCGACAGCTTGAGACTCTGTCTCAAAAAATAAAAAAAATACAATAAAAATTTTAAAAAAAGAAAAAGAAGAAGAAGCTGATCTATCTGGGGACCAGTTTTCAGCCAGACCACAGTACCCAAGCATGGGATAGCCACTAAAAATGTCCTTGAATTTAAACTTCTTTTTTTTTTTTAAGACAGAGTCTCTGGGTGGTTCCTGTGGCTCAGTGAGTAGGGTGCTGGCCCCATATACCGAGGGTGGCGGGTTTGAACCTGGCCCTGAATCCCTCACAAAGAGCACACTTGAGTAGACATACCTCTGTCAAGAAAGAATATTGGCTCGGCGCCTATAGCTCAACCGGCTAAGGCGCCAGCCACG